>NC_080704.1:110897307-111210713 GCF_030445035.2 Dasypus novemcinctus
TCTCATCCATCAGCCATGTGGGATCTAAGCCCCCTCTCGATTTAGAGGTGGAGTAGACATCACCATCCCAGGGTTCACAGTATGGAGGAATAAAATATGGATAAGAGTGGACTTACCGGTATTCTACTATAGAACTATTGTGACTCTAGCAATGGAAGAAATTGTATCATTGATGTGAAGACAGTGGCCACGGGAGTTGCTGAGGGCAGGGAGAGGGAAGAAGAGATGTGATGTGGGGGCATTTTCTGGACTTGGAGCTGTCCTGAATGATATTGCAGGGAAAGATGCTGGACATTATATATGCTGCCATAACCCACTGAATTGACTGGGGGAAAGCGTAAACTAAAATGTAAACTGTAATCCATGTGGTGCAACAGTGCTCTAAAATGTATTTACCAAATGCAATGAATGTGCTACAATGATGAAAGAGGTTGTTGATGGGGGAGGAGTAGGGGTGGGGTAGGATGGGGTGTAGGGTATATGAGAACCTCTTATATTTTTAATGTAGTATTTTTTGTGATGTATGTATCTTTAAAAATGACAAAAAAGAAAATTTGCTGTAAAAATTAATAAGGTATGTCACAAAGGTTATTTTCCTCTAAAAGCACAGGGTGATGTTCAAAACAACTACTACTACTATTTATTATCCGTAAGGTACTTTGCTAAGTGCCGTGCATACATTCTCTCATTGAATCCTCACAGCCTTGTAAGGTAGAAACTTCAATTTTCACCAGTGTTCAGAGCGGCATTATTCACTATTGCCAAAAGTTGGAATCAACCCAAGTGCACATTTTAGAAATGAGAAAACCAAGGCACAAAGCTATTAAAAAACTAGCCTAAGATCAGATAGCTAATAAGTAAGAGAGGTAGTATTTGAATACAGGTTGAGATAGAATTACTTTTGCAATGTATTGGCACTTATTTCATTTATATCCATACTAATGGAAGATAAAGAGGCATCATTTGTGAAACTTACCTTCAGGGCAACTGACTGCCTATCCCGTTGCTTTTAGGTAATGGAAAATTATACCTAGCTCTGCTCCTGGTTTTGGACCCTCAGTAGGGTTAGATTGTCCCCAGGGAATTTTTGTCAGGGTGTTTTTGGATGTCACTTGTTGGAGGGTGCTACTGGTATTTAAGAGGCAAGACCAGGCATGCTATGTGCCTTGCAATGAGTATGACAGTCCCACATGATGAAGAATTGTCCTACTCAGGTCCCACAAGACTTCTGAATGTCATACAAGACATTCAGGTAAGGGCAAAACACATTTAAAATTATCTTAACCTAGTACTTAAGTCTGTTTTATGCATAAATTCAAAGTATGTTTTGAAGTTTTAATACACACTGAATTTTCTAAGAATTAAACTGCTCGTTGAAGGAAGATTGTACTTTGTTCTGTTTAGAACTTTAATAATAATGGCTAATATTTATTCAGTGTATACTATGTGCCCAACATTATTGTAAGCACTTAACATATATTCAATTATTTAATCCTCACAATACCCTAAAAGTTATATTCTATTATTATTCCCATTTTACTGGAGTTGAAACTGAGGCACAGAGAGGTTAAGTAACTTTCTTATGGTTCCAGTAACCATTTTGGAAAATTGTGTTACTGAAGGAAATGCTTATCATGGTATTTGCCTTCATCCTTACCATTTGTGGTACTCATTATTTCTTCGCATCCATCTAAGTATCTGCCTAGTATTGTACTCTTTTTGCCTGGATTACCCCCTTTAACGTTTCTTATAATGCTGGTCTTAATGAATTCTCTCAGTTTTTGTTGGTCTAAACATGCCTTTATTCTTCCTTCATTTTTGAAAGAGATATGTTCACTGGGTATAGAATTATGGGGTTGACAGCCTTTTTCAGTGCTGTAAAGTATTTTAAAGATGTAATGCTGTTGTCTTCTGGATTGCATAGTGTTTGTAGTATTTGAAGCACTAATATAACACTCCCAAATAGATGTGTCTGTTAAACTGTCACAAATCCTTGCCAAACCTTGGTATGGTCAGTCTTTCTAATTTTAGCCATTCTAATAGGTGTATCTCATTGGGTTTTTAATTTGTTTTTCCCTAATGAGTAATGGTGTTGAGCATCTTTTGGCAGATGTTTTTTCTATCCATACATTTTTTTCTGGCAAAGTGTCACAACAATATCTTTTATAACCTAATGTCATAAGTGACTTACCGTCACTTCCTCTGTATTCTATTGGTCACACCAACCAACACAGGCACATGTAGGAGGGGACTTCACAAGGGTGTCAATATCCGGGGGCAGAAATCATTAGGGACCATCTTAGGGACTGGCTACCACAGCAGTCCCCAGTTATATCCTGGGATTCCTACTCACACATCAATCTGTATAAGCCGTAAAAATGCATAAGTGTGTAAAAATGCATAAGTCGTCAAAAAGCCATCGATGTCTGATAGCTCAAAGTAGTCCTGCCACTTCCATTCCTCTCTACTTTATATGTTAAGGTTAGATTAATGGTTTCAGAGGCAAATGTGTACTTAACTAGGCTATACACTGTGTTCTGGTAATGAAGCACAGCATCCAAACTTCGGAAGAAACTGTTTACTCTTAAATCTTCATTTGTTTTATCTAGTATAAGACAGTCAAGGGTAATGGTCAAGAGTACAGAAGCCAGAGTGAGACAGCCTAAGTTCAAATCCTGATTTTGCCATTATTAGGTTTGGAAACTTGAGATAATCTACCGTCCTGAACTTCAAATTATTCAATTGAAAAGTGGGGATGAGACTAACATATACATCACAGGATTATAATGGGCATGAAATGAGATATGCTATTTAAAGTAGGGCTTGTCCTGGAGTTAGCTATCTAAAAGTGGTAGTTAATACTTTAATAAAAAATGTGCAAAAAAAAGTGCTCTAGGAGTGATCAGGGTGATTAATGGACAAACATGCGATTATTCAAAATATCACTTATTGTACTCTTTGTATAGATTTATGCTTTATTAATATGCATGAATAAAATGGAAAAAAATGCTTCACCAAAGAAAAATATGAATGTACAAAATAAGAGAGATGGAAATGAAATAGCAGCTATATATTGCAAGGGAAGCTTAGAGAGATTGAAAGTTCAATATTACGGTGTACAGTTTTTTGTTCATCTCTTTTTATGTTTATTATCACTATTAATATTGGAATAATTAAAATAATCTAAAATGAACTGAGGAATGCACAACTATATGATTATACTAAATACTGTTGATTGTAGACATTGGATAGATAGTATGCTTTATTAATATGTATCAATAAAACAGATTTTAAAAACTTCAAACAATAAAAAAATTTAAAAATTAAAGTGGTAGTTATTACTGTCATCTTTGGCAGTTTTGGTTATTTGAGAATCATCATTCAATCAGTCAGGCCCAGACTTTCATCTGGTCACTCTGCTACTTCTATTGTTCTTAGACAGAGAGATGTTCATTATCTCCTTCTTCTGTCCTGCCTCTGAATATCCTCCTGCTGGTCCTGTCACAATGTGGCTCCTCCCCTTTCTTTCTCTGAGCAATGTAATGTTGTTTAAAGCACAAGTATGTGGGGTATTTGGGAACCTCTTATGTTTTTTAATGTAACATTTTGTGTGATCTATTAACTTTTTAAAAAGCTAATTAAAAATTAAATTAAATTAAAAAATAAAATACAAGTAATAATCTGAGTGAAGTAACACATTAAGTCATAATCAGATATTAACATCTTGATTGACATAGGTTAGCTCAAATAAGAAAATTCTGACAAAATGGAATAGATGGTGGTTAAGTTGTGGTGGGGTTTGGGGGAAAATGAAGGAATGGTTCACTACCTAGGGTGCTTCCTACATGGGACTTAACATAGTGAGTAGAAAGTATGAGAGAAATGGGGGAGACAAGCAGGAGCTTCTGGAGGGCTCCAAATGGGGAGAGAGTTGTGAGTTCAGAAATGTTAAGTCAGAACCAAAGCCAGCCTTTGACATTTGACAGTTGTGTTGAGGGCCTGGTGGTAGTGGTGTGTATGGGTGTGTGTGGTGTGTGTTCATTGAAAAAGTTAGTCCTTTATTCCTTCTTGATGCAGAATGCATCACAGAAGAGCCTCATTTAGACAATAATATTGAAAACATTTTTCCTTCAATCTCAAAGTTTGGATGTTTCACACAGCTAAATGCTGGGTATTCACTGCTGGTACTTTCCACAGTTCTTCCTCTTTTTGTGTGGTGGTGAGCATTTCTCAAAATGCCTGGCCATCTTCAGTAAGAGCAGCTACATAAAAGCATTTTCATTGAGAGCAGAGTCTTGTGAGAAGGAAATTATTCCTTTTTATAGTAAGAGGGAGGGGAGTAAAATACCACTCTTGCAACACTTGCTTTAGACTCTCTTCAATGGAACCTTAGTTTTCAGGATCAGAGGCTGCAGGTACTGAGGAAATCCCCATTTCCATTCCAACACAGCAGAGGAGACCCTGTTGGCTGTTTGCACCATACCCCATGGAAACTTGGACTCTAGGGTCTGACACTATATGTGATGTGGAACACAATCCTTGCTAAATGTGGGATTTTATGTATGTCCAAATTTGCCTTTTGTTTTCAAATCTACCCTGCACTATTGCTTTAATGTATTTTCTGACAGGAGGCCAGTCTGGGAAAATAACACCAAGTGCATAAAAAATCCCAAATCCCTCATTAAGTTATTAGCACTGTAATAGAGCTCATTATTTTTCACCTTACAATTATTGACTTTTAAGTTAGAGAACATGCTCAAAGTTGAACTGCACCCAGTACTTTGTGCAGAACTTCAAGCCAAGTTTGCTATATTAAAATTTTACCTTGTGTCAGAAAGCTTGGAAAATCCAAAGTAGCTTTGAAGGAATTTTCATTCCTTTTACTGTGTGTTCTTCGCTCATGCTGGTATCAGTAACATTCACATTGTACGTGACAAGATTTGCTTGGTCATATACTGATGGTAAACTACAATGTGAACTATAATCCATGTGGTGCTGTAGTGCTCCAAGATGTAATCACCAAATGCAGCGGATGTACTGCAATGATGAAAGAGGTTGTTGAGGTGGGAGGAATGGGCGGAATGGGGTATGGGGTATGTGGGAACCTCTTATTTTTTTAATGTAACATATTTTGTGATCTATGTATCTTCAAAAAATGCTAAAAAAAAAAGTAAAAAATGTTATCAGAGTTCAAAATCACTTCTCCTTAATCTGGGAATCTCAGATTACATTTTACTCAATTGTCACCAAAAATTGGATAGCAGTGGGTAATGAAAGATATTCAAAAGAATAGTGGCAATTGAGTATGATGAGTTCTTAACCAGCACCCCAGGTAATTTTTATGCATTCTAAGTTTGAAAATCCCCAACGTATGGCAAATGTCTTCAAAATGTCCATATATATGCAACAAACATGTACAGGACATCACAAAATGTTGATGAAATTCACAAAATGTTGATGAAAGATATAAAAGACAATCTAAAATGGAGAGACAAACCATGTTCATGTGTTGGAAGATTCAACATAGTAAAGATGTTGATTCTCCAAAAATTAATCTTTAGGTTTAATACAATTCCTATCAAAATCCCATCAAGACTGTTTATAGGCAGAAACAAATTCATTCTAAAATTTATATGGAAAACAAGTGAACTAGAATATCTAAAACAATTTTGTATATGAAGAACAAAGTGAGAGAAATGAATCTACCTGATTTCAAGACTTACATAGCAATAGTAATCAAGACTATGCGGTATTGCCAGGACAGGTATACAGACAAAAGAAACAGAATAGAGAACCCTGAAATAGACCTACGTAAAAACAAACAATGAATTTTTTTTTTACAAAGGTGCAAAGGCAATTCAGTGAAGGAAGGATAACTTTTTCAACAAATGATACTGGAGCATTTGGACATCTATATCCATAAAAAAGGATCCTTGACCAAAACTTTATACCTTATACAAAATTAATGCAAAATGAATTTCAGACTTAAATACAAAAGGTAAAACTATAAAACATTAGGGAAAATAGGAGAAAATCTTAGTATTTATGGCTAGAAGGAACATTCTCAGATTTGATACCTCAAGTATAGCCCATAAAAGGAAATTGAACCTCATCTAAATGGAAAACATTTGCTCTGTAAAACACCGTGTCAAGAGATCAAACATGAACAAGAGAATGGGAGGAAATATTTGTAACCCATATATCCAGCAAAAGACTACTATCTAGACTATTTTAAAAGAAGTCTCAAAACTCATGAATTTTTAAAAATCAAACAATCATTTAGAAATGGGCAAAAGACATGAACAGACGTTTCACCAAAAATGATATACAGATGGCAAATATGTACATGAAAAGATGCTTAAAACAATTAGAAGTCAGGGAAATGTAAGTTTAAACCACTGAGGGACGAAACGGGGTCCCTGTTAAGGGACGAGCGGGGTCCCTGTTGCGGGACGAGTGGGGTCCCATTGTGGGACGAGCGGGGTCCCTGTTATGGGACAAGTGGGGTCCCGTTGTGCGACGAGCGGGGTCCCTGTTAAGGGATGAGTGGGGTCCCTGGCGTGGGGAAGAAAGCCTCGTACGGCCGCTGAGGCCTCCCTCCGGGGCCCCGAAGGCGCGGAGGGCGCACGACCCAGGAAGGAGTCACGGAGACAGGCCGATGGCACAAGCCCGGTCCATTGCGGAGGGGGATGCAGACCCACAGGACCGGGGAGTGGCGCGGCGGGCTCCGACCGGCCAGGGCAAATGCCGTCCCCATACAAGGCAATGCTCTGGCATTGGGCTAGTGATTGGCCAGTAGAGTATGTGCTAACTCTTGATAGGCTGAAGCTGTTGCTGGGCAAACAGCGTACTAAGAGATTAGGTTTAAGGGAGGGGGGAGGGGAAGTGAGAGCTGGGCTAGGTGGGAGATAGGAAGGGGGAGGGCGGTGCCGGCTAGCCGTTAGCAGCAAAGGCCTAGTCAGGCGTGGTCACCTTGTCTAGGCCCAGTGGGCAGAGGCGGTGTCACCTCTTGCCGCACTGTTTGCCACTGAGGCAAGCCGGGTGCCCCTCCCCCCACAAACCACAATGAAATATCACTACACACCTATCAGGAAGGCTAAAATATTCTTTCCTTCCCCTCCCCTCGCAACTTATGGTAATCACTAAGTTTTAATTTTTGAAGAGTAAGATTCATAGTTACTTGCAATAATATTAAGGGTTTGACATATTGGTCTGTTTTTTCTTTTTGGTCTTTATTTTTTTTAATGTTACATTAAAAAATATGAGGTACCCATATACCCCCCCACCCCCCTCACCCCACTCCTCCCATAACAGCAACCTCCTCCATTATCATGAGACATTCATTGCACTTGGTGAATACATCTCTGAGCACTGCTGCACCACATGGTCAATGGTCCACATTATAGTATACACTCTCCCCAAGTCCACCTGGTGGGCCATGGCAGGACATACAATGTCCAGTAATTGTCCCTGCAGTACCACCCAGGACAACTCCAAGTCCTGAAAATGCCCCCACATCACATCTCTTCTTCCCACTCCCTACCCTCAGCAGCTACCATGGCCACTTTCTCCACATCGATGCTTCATTTTCTTTGATTACTAATCACAGTAGTTCATGAATAGAATATCAGTAAGTCCACTCCAAACTATATTACATTCCTCCATCATGTGGACCCTGGGATGGCAATCTATATCGAGAGGGGGCTTAGATTCCACATGGATGATGGATGCAATTCTCCTGCTTTCAGTTGTAGGCACTCTTGGGTCCCTGGTGTGGCAGTTGACCTTCTTCATCTCCCTGTTAACTGGTCAGGGTAAGTCCAATAATCTAAATGGTAGGAGTTACAAGTCTGCTGAGTCTCAGGGCCTGGCTATCACAACGACAGTCCAGAGTTTCAGGTCTCCTGAATATACACTAAACTCCAGCGCCAACCACAGGTCTGGTAAAAGTAACAGGAGAGGCTTGTGAACAAAGATCATATCTGAGTCCAACTCCATTACACTCAGGAACACAAACTCCAAAGTAGGGCCAACTGACATGGCACTGAACTCCATCTGCCATGACCATAGAATGTGTGGGTCTCAGTAGCCCTCAGGGGAACCAGTACCTGGGTTGTATCTACTTATAATCTGTCTCTGGGACTCTGCTGAGGTGTGCGTAAGGACGACCCCTCTGATGACCACCCGACTCTTTTTTGGAGACTCATATAGCCATATAAACTCATTTTTCCTTTACATTTCCCCATTTTATTCAATGTGGCTAGTCTTGAAGCCAAACTCAGCATGTAAATGCATTGCTTTACCCCCAGCAAGGGACATGACTCCCAGGGATGAGCCTCCTTGGTGCCGAGGGATTACTACCAAGTACCAGCTGATGATGTAACTAGAAAACAACCTTGAATAAAAGAGTCAACTCAGACCAGTAGAATATCTCAGCCTACATGTAATATCTGGAGTTAAAAATGCTTTTTCTGGGAAGCAGATTTGGCCCAATGGATAGGGCATCTGCCTACCACATGGGAGGTCTGTGGTTCAAACCCCAGGCCTCCTTGACCCATGTGGAACTGGCCCATGCACAGTGCTGATGCATGCAAGTAGTGCCCTGCCATGCAGGGGTGTCCCCTGCATAGGGGAGCCCCATGCACAGGGAGTGCGCCCCGTAAGGAGAGCCACCCAGTGTGAAAGTGCAGCCTGCCCAAGAATGGCACTGCACACATGGAGAGCTGACACAACAAGATGACACAACAAAAAGAAACACAGATTCCCAGTGCCGCTGATAAGGATAAAAGTGGTCACAGAAGAACACACAGTGAATGGACACAGAGAGCAGACAACTGGGGTGGGAGTGGGGGGAAGAGGGGAGAGTGGGGAGGGGAGAGAAATAAATAAATAAATAAATCTTTTAAAAAACTGCTTTTTGACCTTGGTCTGTTTTCTTTTAATAGGTACTGCCTATGTTCTTGAGGGATTCTTGTCCCTTTAATTGAGAACATAGCAGGAATCCCCAGGATGGGAGTTTAAAATTTTCTTGTTTATTGTATGGGTCTCCACCCACTGAGATAACTCCCTATGCCAAGATGAGCACTTACATATTCCATAGAGGCATGCTCCAGGTTTGTCCTTATCCTGCATATAGCCCTACAACCGATGCCCTAAACCAGTAACCCTCTCCTGACATATATGCCATATATTTCCACCATTGTAGTTTTAACCTAAGACCTGAAAATCCTCAAAATTTACCTGCTACTTCCTCCAACCCTCCCCCCCGTTCCATGGATAGTCCAACCCAATATTCCCAACCTATTCCCCCTCGCAGACCAGCACCGCCAAACCCAATCACATCACTGCACCACTCTCACATCCATCCACTAGAACAGATGGAACATAGGGCATTTGGGGGGCATTAGAATTGTCCTGCATAATTTTGCAATAATGAATACAGGCCATTTAAAATTTTGTAAAATGCTATAAATGTGTACAGTACAAAATGCAAACCATAAAGTAAAACATTGACTATGGTTAGTGGCAATGCTTCAATATTTGTACATCAATTGTAACAAATGTACCATCTACATGTAAAATGTTATTAATATGTGTGGCACTTTGAGATTATTTATGAATTCCAAAAGGAGAGATTATGTTTGTAAACTGATCTGATCGTATTAGATTCAGCTGAGATGTCTTTGATTAAATTATGTTAAGATTAGAGCTTTGAATCAACCACATCAGTAGGGTGTAACTCAGGGTTGATTTCCCACCACCTTGGTGGGCTATATAAACAAATACACAGAGAAGAAGTTATGAAAGAATCGAAAACTTGGTCATTTCGGTGCTGCCATGTGATAGAAAGGAGAAGGATCAAACAGCTAAAGTCCTAGGGAGAGCTGAGCCATTCACCTGATAGTTTGCAGCTGAAGAGACCAGAGCTCTGACCACCTGAGAAGGCCAGGAAAGAAACAAGCCCTCCAGCCTACAGTTGAGATCTGAAGAAGCTGGCCCACGGAGCCTTAAAAGGAAACAAGAAGGCTGAACCCTTGCAGATATTGGCAGCCGTCATGCTTCAACAAATTACAATGACTTGCGTGAAAAAATACCTCTTGTGATACTTTGAGTTGGGCTCTTTAGGGCCTTGTAACTGTAAGCTTTTACTCCAAATAAATGCTCTTTATAAAAGCCAACAGATTTCTGGTACTTTGCATCAGCATCCATTTGGCTGACTAATACAGTAGGGGAGGATAGAAAAGAGGGAGGGCATTGGGTATATGGGAATCCCTTATATTTTCTTTGTGACTTTTCTGTAGCATAAAGCTATATATTTTTTATTTTTCTATTTTATTAGTAATTTTTAAAATTATTATTTTATTTTCTTAATTTTATTTTGTTATTTTTTGTCTTCTTTTATGGAGAGGTTTTGGGTCACAGAAGGGTCACAAATGTGGCAGTGGAGGATAACTGTGCAGGGTGTTGGTGATGGGGATGTATGGGGAGGGGTAAACTAGAGAAGGCCTCTAAAGCATATAAATATGTTCAAGTGTTCATGGGGCATAGTCTCTGTGGGTGGAGACACAAACCATAACTGAAAGAATATTGAATTCCCATCCTGGGGAGTCCTGCTACATTCTCTACTAGAATGGAAACATCTCTCAAGTACATGGGCAATGTCTAATGAAGGAAGAAAAACCATTATGCCTGGCCCTTGATATTAATGATTGTACTTATGAACCTTTTCTTGTGAAATTGAAACAGCCTAGTATTATATATTGCCTAAGAGTTATTTCCCAAAAGCCTCCGTGATGTTCAAATATGGCCTCCTCTAAGTCAAACTCAGCATATAAATGCATTACATTCTTCCCAGTGTGGGACATAACTCCCAGGGGTGAGCCTCCCTGGCACCAAGGGATTATTACCGGGGGTCTAGGAAAGGAAATTGGTGGCATTGAGTTTGATATGGGTATAATAGGGAAATACGAGGGATCCTTGTGATGATGGAACTGTTCTGTATCTTGAGGATGATGTAATATATACACATTATAAATATATAAACATGTTCTTAACTATACATATATCCTGGCTGTATATAGTGCACAATATCCTAGTTGTAATGCTGCACTATAATTTCACAAGATATTACCACTGGGTGAAATTTGGTAAAGGGTACACAGGATCTCAGTGTATTATTTCTAATAATTGCAAGTGAATGTACAATTATGTCTAAGTAAAAAATTTAGAAATTAATTATTAAGTAAACTGTCATAAAAACAAATTAAAAATTAATCATAGTTCCCTAAAAAATTATTTGTTGAATGAATGAATGAATTGCTGAACTCCACAGCCTGATCCCATAAACACTAATCATACTATTTCCCCAGATGCAACTCACTGCCTGGATATGTGTCACTGTGAGGAAGACATTAATAACAGAAATCCATACGAAAATTGGAAGATTGTAAAAGGGAGAAAGGATAAGAAAATACAGATATTACAAATGGCTACCTTTGGGATATGTGACTGTCTGAGAGTAGGAATAGAAGGAGGACAGCTATTTTGTATATATAGCCCACCAAGGGGACAAGGACTTAACCCTGCATGTTCTAATGACATGGTCAAATCAAAGCCCTAATCTTAACATAATCAAGTAAATGTAAAACCTTTGAATTTAATACAATCAAAGGGTATCACACCCAGAGGAACAGATGACTTTATAAACATAATCAATATCTCCTTTTTGGAATTCATAAATAATATCAAACCACCACAATACACAATATTCCCCTCTCCTACCATAAACTAATCTGCTTTCTATCTCTGTGAAGTAGTTATTTCTAGTCATCTCTTACAAATGATACCATACAATTTTTGTCCTTGTATGTCTTGCTTATTTCACTGAGCATAAAGTTTTCAAGTTTCCTCAGTTTTGCAGCATGTCTCATACCTTCATTCTTTCTCATGGCCAAATAATATTCCATTCTCTATATGTACCACATTTTAAAAATTCATTTGTTGATGGACACTTGGGCTGTTTCTAGCTTTTGGCTATTGTGAATAATATAGTTATAAGCATTGGTTTCAAACTATCTGTTTGACACCCTGTTTTCTCTCTCTTTGGGTGTACAACTAGAAGTAAAATTGTGGGGTCATATATGAATTTTATTTAACTTTTTGAGGAAATGCCCTATTGTCTTCCATAGTTGTTGCACCATTTGACATTTCCACCAACATTGTACTAGAGTTCCAATTTCTCCAAATCCTCTCTACCATTTATTTCCTGTTTTTCTTTTTAACAAGAGCTGTCTGTGGTAGGTTGAATTATGTACCCCAGTAAAAAACATTCTCTTAATCTTAATCCCATTCTTGTGGATGTGAACTCATTGTAAATAGGAACATAATTTTTAAGATGTTATTTTTAATTAAGGTGTGGCTCAAGTGAATAAAGTTGGGCCATGAAACTATCACTGGAGGCTTTGTGAAGAGAAAGCCAAGTGGAGGAGAAGTTGGAAGTCAAAGGCACCCAAGAGATAAAAGGAAAGACATTGTCATGTGATGGGAAAGTCAAGGAACCCAAGGACTGCCAATCAGCCAAAACACTTCTGACCCTATGAAGACATAAAAGTTATAGCCACTGAAACTGAGTCAGTAAGTTCCTGTTGTTTAAGCTCAAATCAGTTTGTTTTATTTGTTCTTTGAGAAAAGAACATAGTCTAGCAAAACTACAACAACATCCTTGTGGATGTGGAGTGGTCTCTCATTGTGGATTTGGTTTGCATTTTTCAAGTAACCAATGTCTACCTGTTGAGAGAACATTGGCTTTGGATTTAATGCTTTTACTGACTGAAAATAAGCAGTACCAGACTATGAGTACACCACTGTTCTAATACACCCCATCCTTGAAGCAACTTAAACCTTGCTTCTGTTAACCTTGATCCTGGGACTTTGAACCTCACAAGATCATTCAGGAAGCCATATCAACAAAAACTAGCCTTATGTTCTTCAGCCATAATCACAGAAATGATTCTGGAACCTCCTCAGACTTCATGTTCCGTCTTGGGCTCTTGGTCTTAGCTGCTTTCCAGTGTCATCCAGCTTCTAATCCTTTTGACTTGGCTTTTCATTTTGGGGCCTCTATTTGCCCCTCAGAAGAAAGAATTGTGCTTTTTAAGGTTTGACCTTGGGCATTCGTCTCTAGATCTTCCTAATTCTGACCTCCCTAGGTAATCCCCAACTCGCTCCTATGGAGTCCAGTTCCAAACCCTGGAGCTCCACCAAGGCCCTTGTTCACTTGTCCGGAACCCCAGCCAGACCCACATAGGTCCCTTAAAGGTAAGGATGAAACATGTTCCATCCAAATATTGGTTGCTTAGTTAAGATTTTGAGGATGGGTGGCTTCAAAATTGTAACTTCTGAATCAGAAACAGAACCAGTGTATGATATTAGAATAGAGGCTGCATTAATAATTGCAGTGATTATATTAGTAATTCTAATAATTATTCGGCAATTATTATGTGCCAGGAATTGTTCTAAGAGATTCATATTTCTCTTATTTAATATCCACAACAATCTATGAGATAAAAACTATTATACCCATTTTACACATGAAGAAATTGAGGCACAGAGATATTGTGAATTTGCCCAAAGATTCACAGCTAAGAAGTAATAACTGGAAGCAAACCCAAGTGATTTGGTTCCAGAGTCTTTTCTGTAGTACTGACTCTAAGCGGTAGCTAAGTAATAGATGGATTTCCAGTCACCCTACTATTATCCCATTCAAAAGGGACAAGTTGATTTTATTGCTTCCTCTTCACTTCTAAAAATGATATGGGAATCTATAAACATGCCTTATTCCTCTGCCTTCTTGAAACACTGGCCATACATAAAATATTCATAAGGAAAACAGAAAGGCTATTTCTACATACTGACCCAGATCCTAGGTGGCTGTAGAAGTTATTTAGAAAATAGTTCTAATAGGACATAAAAGATGCACAATACAGTAAAGCAATTGCATTCTGACATCAAATTTCAGGGCTGTTTGAAAAGGTAACCAGATGCCAAGTTGGCCAAAACCCAGACCAATACAGAGACCTGAAAGGGAAATAGGAAAGCTACATAAAGTGAAAATCAGGCTAGATCCCTAAGGAGGAGTAAAAAGAAATAATATGAATCATAAAAGGTAATAGGAGTACATTCTGCAATCATACAAGTTAAGAAGAACCAAAGAACATGATGGTCCTCAGAAATGTGAGAAGAGGTAGCTAAGAGCAGGTGACTGAGCATTGCTGTTTTCCTGGCCTTTTTGAAAACATCCAGGTGTGATCAGCTACCCAGGATAAAAGCCACTGGTGAAGGGAGGATGGTATGTCAGGTCATAAGAAGGAATAGAGCAGCTGAAAAGAGCATTAAAATGCTGATTGGGTCATTTTAGAAAACTGGCTACTGTGAAGCCTTGGAGATCTTCTTTAGAAGTGCCCAAAACTAAAATAAACAATGTAGACAACTACATTTACAAATGGTTTGCTTAAATTACCTGCGGCTCATTAACTCATTGCAACCTAAAAGGTGAACTTCTCTTTCTTTCATGTTTTTTCAAGTGCTTCTCCTAGCACCTGCAACAAAGCAGGGGTACATGGTAGGTGCTTAGAAAACAAATGTAGATGTCAATTTTCACATGCTCATTGTTAATATATAGAAATATGATTATTTTTGTGCATTGATGTTGTATCCTGTAACCCTGTTGAACTCACTTGTTACTTCTAGGTGCTATTTTATAGATTCTTGGCATTTCCACAAAAAAATATCCTGCTATCTTATAATAGGTGCAGTTTTATCTCTTCCTTTCCAATCTAAAGATACTTTTATTTATTTTTTTCTTGCCTTGTTTCAGTGACTAGAATGTCTAGTACTATGTTGAATAAAAGTGGTGAGAGAAGACATCCTTGCTTTGTCCCTGATCTTTTAAGGAAAGTCTTCAGTCTTTCACCATTAAGTACGATGTTAAGTGTTTTTCTTAGATTCTCCAACATTTAAAAAAATAAATTTTTATTAAAGAAGTTGCGAACTTACAAAAAAATCATGCACATGCGTAGAATTCCCATACAATACCCCTTCACCAACATATCATGCCTTTGTGGAACATTTTTTCTGGATTATAGCACAATATCATCAGTCTATTACCACTAACTATGGTCCATAGTATACATTGGGAATATTTTCCATAACCCCCTATTATTAACACAGTACATCTTTGGTGTTGATGCAGGGATATTACAGTATTGCTGAAAACTACAGTTCATAGATAACATTAATTGTATTTTTCCCATGCTTTTCCATGTTCCCACCAACCTGCAATAGTCACATACATTCATTCTAGTTCACAGAAGGGCATTCTTGCATTTGTATTGTTAACCACAATTCTCATGTGTTATTCAGTCCTTAAATTATTCTCTAGCTCTCTTTCAATTGACATTTACATCCATGGACTACCCTCTTCAGCTACAATCTCATTTATAAACCAACTGCTACTCACTATAATGTGTTACCATGAACTCTATCCATTTCCTCACTTTATGGTCAAGTTAATCAAAACTTCTGCATACACTAAGCATCAGTACCCCTTCACAACCCTCTTTGTTTCTCCTAATAACCTATACTCTAAGTTTTAATTCCATGCATTTATTCTTCATATTTAGTTCATATTAGTGAGACCATGTAATATTTGTCTTTTTGTGTTTGGCTTATTTAACTTAGCATAATGTCTTCAAGACTCTTCCGCATTATCACGAGGCAAACAACGGCAAAACTGAAGGAAGAAATAGATATCTCTACAGGAATAGTTGGAGACTTCAATACACCACTCTCAGTATTGGATAGATCATCTGGTCATAGAATCAATAAAAAAAAACAGAGAGCTTGCATAATATGATAAAGGGACTAAACCTAATAGACATATGCAGAACATTGTATCCCAAAACAGCAGGATATGTGCTCTTCTCAAGTGCTCATGGATCTTTCTCCAGGATATACTCTATATTGGGTCACAAAGCAGATCTCAATAAATTCAACAAGATTGAAATTATACAGAGCACTTTCTCTAATCATAAAGAAATAAAGGTGGAAATCAACAAGAGGCAGAAAATGTGAAAATTCACAAATACATGGAATTAAACAACACCCTCTTATATAATCACTGGGTCAAAAGTTTTTTAGAGAAATCAGTAAATATCTTGAGACTAATGAAAATGAGAACATAACGTATCAGAACCTATGGGATGCAGCAAAGACAATGCTGAGAAGGAAATTTGTAGCCTCAATGTTTACATTAAAAAAGAAGAAAGAGTTAAAATCAATGACCTAACTACACACCTGAAGGAACT
This sequence comes from Dasypus novemcinctus, assembly GCF_030445035.2. Classification (NCBI taxonomy): domain Eukaryota; kingdom Metazoa; phylum Chordata; class Mammalia; order Cingulata; family Dasypodidae; genus Dasypus; species Dasypus novemcinctus. The sequence goes on from NC_080704.1 coordinate 110,913,672, forward strand.
AGAAAAACAACAGCAAATTATTTCCAAAGAAAGTAGAAAGAATAAAATAACAAAGATAAGAGCAGAAACAAATGAAATTGAGAAGAAACAAGCAAAGAAAAAGCAATAGAGAATTAACAAACTAAAATTTTGTTCTTAAAGAGATGAACAAAACCAACGAACACTTAGACTGACAAAGATAAAAAGAGAGATGTAGCTGTTTGTTTTTATAGATGCTTTTTTTTAAATCAAGTTGAGGTAATTCGCCTTTAAGTTTAATGAGAGTTTTTATCATTAATAGGTGTTACATTTTGCCAAATGCCTTTTCTCCATCAATTAAATTTATCATACCATTTTTCTTCTTTAGTCTGCTGTTATGGTGGGGTCAATTAGTAGATTTTTTATTGTTGAATTGTTTTACTGTTTTTAATGTTGAATCAGCCTTGCATATGTGGAATAGATCTTACTTGGCCATTATATATATATACACATATATAAAAATACATTGCTGGAAACGGACTTTGGCCCAGTGGTTAGGGCGTCCGTCTACCATATGGGAGGTCCGCGGTTCAAACCCCGGGCCTCCTTGACCCGTGTGGAGCTGGCCATGCACAGTGCTGATGCGCGCAAGGAGTGCCGTGCCACGCAAGGGTGTCCCCCGCGTGGGAGAGCCCCACGCGCAAGGAGTGCGCCCTTGAGGAAAGCCACCCAGCGTGAAAAGAAAGTGCAGCCTGCCCAGGAATGGCGCCGCCCACACTTCCCATGCCGCTGATGACAACAGAAGAGGACAAAGAAACAAGACGCAGCAAATAGACACAGAGAACAGATAACCAGGGGAGGGGGGGAATTAATTAAATAAATAAATCTTTAAAAAAAAAAAAAGAAAAAGACCCAGATATTTCATTTAAAAAATAAATAAATAAAAATAAAAATACATTGCTGGATTCAGTTATCATTTTGCATCAATTTTTATGAGCAATATTTGTCTGTAATTTTTCTTTCTTGAAATGTCTTTATTTGGTATTGGTGTTAGAGTAAAGCAGGCCTCATAAAATGAGTTAGGAAATGTTTCCACTCCTATTTTCTGGAAGAGATTGTAGAGAATTGGTATCTGTTGTAGCTTTCCTAAGCTGCTCAAGGAAATGCTGTGGAATGGGGAGGCTTAAAAAAAGGAAATTTATTGGCACATGGTTTTTTAAAATTATTTTTATTTTTAATTGTCTTTTTTAAAAAGATACATAGATCATAAAAAAAGTTACATTAAAAAAGATGAGGTTCCCATATACCCCACCCCCCAATCCCCCACTCCTCCCACATCAACAACCTCTTTCATCATTGTAGCGCATTCATTGCATTTGGTGAATACATTTTGGAACACTGCTGCACCACATGGATAGTGGTTTACGTTGTAGTTTACACTCTCCCCCAGTTTACACTGCCACCCAGTGGGCCGTGGCAGGATATATAATGTCCAGCACCTGTTCCTGAAGGACCAACCAGGACAACTCCAAGTCCTAAAAATGCCCCCATATCATATCTTTTCTTCCCTGTCCCTACGGTCAGCAGCTACCATGGCTACTTTCTCCACATCAATGCTACAATTTCTTCCATTACTAATCACAATAGTTCCAAAGTAGAATATCAGTAAGTCCACTCTAATCCATACTCTATTTCTCCTTCCTGTGGACCCTGGGATGGTTATGTCTACTCCACTTCTATATCGAGAAGGGGCTTAGATTCCATATGGATGATGGATGGAATTCTCCTACTTTCAGTTGTAGGCACTCTTGGCTCCCTGGTGTGGTGGTTGACCTTCTTCATGTTCCTGTTAACTGGCCAGGGTAAGTCCAATAAACCAGACGGTAGGAGTTGCAAGTCTGCTGAGGCTCAGGGCCTGGCTGTCACATGGACAGTCCAGAGATTCAAGTCTCCTGAGTATACACCAAACCCTAGTGCCAACCACCAGTCCAGAAAAAGTGACAGAAGAGGCATGTGTAGAAATGTCACATCTGAGTCCAACTCCATCACACTCAGGAACACAAACTCCAAATTAAGGCCAACTGACATGGCACTGAACTCCAGAGTCATCTACCATGACCATAGAACCTGTGGGTCTCTGTAGCCCTCAGGCGAACCAGTACTTGGGGTTGTATCTACTTTGGCTGTCTCTTGGACTCTGTTGAGGTATGTGAAAGCGCGACCCCTCAGATGACCTCCCAACTCTTTTTTGGAGACTCATTGCCATATAAACTCATAAGTCCTTTCCATTTCCCCATTTTATTCAAGGTCAAAAAGCAGTTTTTAACACCTGATATTACATGTAGGCTGAGATATTCTGCTGGTCTGAATTAAACCTTTTATTCAAGGTCTCTTTCTAGTTACATCATCAGCTGGGCCTTGGTAGTAATCCCTGTTTGGCGGTTTCTCAAAAGACTAGCTATAGGTTTGCCATATGACCCAGCAATTCTGCTACTGTGTATGTACCCATCAGAACTAAAAACAAGGACACAAACCGACATATACAGACCAGTGTTCATAGCAGCACTATTCACCTTTGCCAAAAGGTGGAATCAACCTAAATGCCCATCAACAGATGAATGGATAAATAAAATGTATATATACATACAATGGAATCCTACTCAGCTCTAAGAAGGAATACAGTACAAACACGTGTGATAATATAAATGAATCTTGAAGACCTTATATTGAGTAAAGCAACCCAGGCATTGAAGGACAAATAGCACATGACGTCTCTGATATGAAGTAAGTAAACCAAGTGGTCTCAGAGAACTGGGTGATAGGCTTAAAGGAAATTGGGGGGAGAGGAAGTTTGTGAGGTGACACCTACCTGGGTGAAATCTATGAAAAGCTGGAGGTATGTATTTGTACAGGAAAACTTTGTTTTTAACATTTTTCCTTTCATCACTGTAATAGGTGTTGCCCTGTATGTACAGTGGCAAGGCCATTTCTTTCATTTCTGCCTCAGTGTCTACATTCTTTTTTTTAATTTTTAATTTTGTCTTTAAAAATTAGTAAAGTTACATATACAGTATAGGGGACTCCCATATATCCAACATCAAACCCTATTCCCCCTTCCCCAGCAATGTTCTTTCTACATGCTCATGTTTTATTTCCTGCAGCTGATGTACAGATATTGAAACATAGCTGTAAAACAAGGTTCCATTTTGATTTACATTATGGTATATATTTTAGACTGTACAATTTTCTAAATTTTAAGTTACATTATGGCTTACATTATGGTTTACATTTTAGCCTGTAGACTTTTATTTTTTTTGGGTGAAATTTAACATTTCCTATATCTAGCATTGCATGACTTTGTGGAACGCTTCCATTGCCCCCCAGTTAACCTGCTTCCATTTATACTATTCCTCTCTCCCCCTCCCCTCAGGGCCCACAGTGACAACCAAGCTTCACTTCTTGAAGGACCAGATTCACAGGCACTTGCAACAATGCTGAGGGCTTGAAGCTGTAGACTGTCCTACCCCACCGGAAGCTACCAATTCTCTCAAAAGACACAATTCCCTATATTTGAGAACATCAAGCCTCCCTTGGATGGGGGTACACCTTCCCACACATTGTGTGGGTCTCCACCCAATGATGTAACAAACTATGAGAAGATGAGCACTCAAACAGTCCCTAGAAGCCTGCCCCTGTGTCAGATGTCCCCCATTAAGCACCTTAAACAGGTAACCCTTAATTATTATATTTTCTAAAGAATTTTCTCAACATTATATTTTCAACCACACACCCAACAATGTCCCATGTTCATATGTTCCCCCAACATGCGACTCAATTACTTGGGTCGTCTGACCCATACTCCCAACCCTAGAACCCTTCAAGCCTGCAAAGCCCCACCCAATCATATCCCTATGCCCCTGTTTTATCCCTTCACTGTACAACTACTTACCTCCACTTTATCAAATATTTCACCAATGTAGGTGTCAGCTCACAACCTTCCTCTCCCCCCAAATTTCGTGTAAGCCTATCATCCAGTCTCTAGCTCTCTGAGACAGCTTGGTTTGTTTATTTTATATCAGAGACATCATACAGTACTTGTCCTCCAATGCCTGTCTTGCTTCACTCAACAAAAGATCCTGAAGATTCATCAGTATTATCAAATGTGTTTCTACTGTACTCCTTCTTATAACTGAGTAGTATTCCATTGTATGTATGTACCACATTTTGTTTATCCATTCTTCTGTTGATGGGCATTTGGGTTGATTCCACCTTTCGATAATAGAGAACAATGACGCTGTGAACATTGGTGTGCATACATCCGTTTGTTTCCTTGTTTTCAGTTCTGCTGGGTTTATACCCAGTAGTGGAATTGTTGAATCATATGGCAAATCTATAGCTAGTTTTTTGAGAAACCACCAAACTGTCCTCCAGAATGGCTGGATCCTTCTGCATTCCCACCAGCAGTGGATGAGTGTTCCCATTCTTGCACATCTTCTCCAACACTTGTAATCTTCTGTTCTTTTAACAGCTGCCAGTCTTATGGGAGTAAGATGGTATCTCATTGTAATTTTGATTTGCATTACCTTAATAGCTACTGATTTTGAGCATTTTTTCATGTGCTTTTTAGCCATTTGTATTTCTTCTTTGGAGAAGTGTCTGTTCAAATCTTGTGCCCATTTTTTAAACGGGTTTTTTGTCTTTTTATTTTCAAGATATTGGATTTCTTTATATATGCAAGATATTAGTCTCCTATCAGATATATGGTTACCAAATATATTCTCCCATTGGGTAGACTGTCTTTTCACTTTCTTGACAAACACTTTTGAGGTGCAAAAGGTTTTAATTTTGAGGAGGTCCCATTTATCTATTTGTTCATTTGCTGCTCGTGCTTTTGGTGTGAAGTTCATGAAGCCATTTCCTATTACCATGTCCTGTAGATGTTTCCCTACATTGTTTTCCAAGGACTTTATGGTCTTGGCTCTTATATTTAGGTCCTTGATTCATCTTGAGTTGAGTTTTGTATAAGGTGTGAAATGGTAATTCTCTTTCATTGTTTTTGCATATGGGTATATGGTTCTCCAAGCATCACTTATTAAAGAGGCCATTCCCTCCAGTTGAGTGTACTTGGTGGCCTTGTCAAATATCAGATAACTGTATATGTGAGGATCTATATCAGAACTCTCAATTTGGTCCCATTGGTCAGTATATCTATCCTTGTGCCAATACCATGAAGCTTTGAGCACTGTGGCTTTGTAGTATGTTTTAAAGTCAGGTGGTGTGATTCCTTTCATTTTGTTTTTCCTTTTCAATAGGTCCTTGGCTATTTGGGGTGCATTGCCCTTCCCAATAAATTTCATAATTAGCTTTTCCAATTCAGTGGAAAATGCTGTTGTAATTTTTACTGGAATTGCATTAAATCTGTAAATCAATTTGGGTAGGACAGACATCTTAATGTTTAGTTTTCCAGTCCATGAACAGGGAATATTATTCAATTTATATACGTCTTCTTCAATTTCCTTTAATAGCGTTGTGCTGTTTTCTGCATACAAGTCATTTACATCATTGATTAAGTTTATTCCTAGGTATTTGATTCTTTTAGTTACTAATGTAAATTGAATTTTTAAAATTTCTTCCTCAGATTGCTCATTATTCTTTTTTTTTTTTTTTTTTTAAATTTTTTTATTTTTTATTGAATTTGTAATAATATTACATTAAAAATATATATGTGAGGTCCCATTCAACCCCACCCCCCCACCCCCCCTCTCCCCCCCCCCCAACAACACTCGTTCCCATCATCATGACACATCCATTGGATTTGGTAAGTACATCTTTGGGCACCTCTGCACCTCATATACATTGGTTCACATCATGGCCCATACTCTCCTCTATTCCATCATGTAGGCCCTGTGAGGATTTACAATGTCCGGTGATTACCTCTGAAGCACCATCCAGGGCAGCTCCATGTCCCTAAGACGCCTCCACCTCTCATCTCTTCCTGCCTTTCCCCATACCCTTTGTCCATTATGTCCACTTTTCCCAATCCAATGCCACCTCTTCTATGTGGACACTGGATTGGTTGTGTCCATTGCACCTCTATGTCAAGAGGAGGGTCAGATTCCACCTGGATGCTGGATGCAATCCTCCCATTTTCAGTTGTAATCACTCTAGGCTCCATGGTGTGGTGGTTGTCCTTCTTCACCTCCATCTTAGCTGAGTGTGGTAAGTCCAATAAATCAGATTGTAGGTGCTGGAGTCTGTTGAGGCTCAGGATCTGGCTATCACATTGTCAGTCCAGAGATTCAAATCCCCTAAATATATCTTAAACCCCAACATTAACTGCACCTCCAGCACATTAGCATGAAAGTCTTATGAAGGGAGATCCCATCTGAGTCCAGATTCATCACACATAAACACCATTTCCAAAGAGGGGCCATCTGCCCTGGTAGTTAACCCCATCGGCCATGACCATAACTCCCATGGGTCTCTTTAGCCCTCAAAGGAACCAATATCTGGGGGTTGTATCTGCTTTATCTGTCTCTCTGACTCTGCTCAGTTGTGCATGAGGGCAAACCTTCTGCCAGCCTCCAGACTCTTTTTTAGAAACTCGTAGCCATATAAACTCATTTCTCCTTTCCATTTCCCCCTTACTTTAGGTCAAACAGCATTTTAAAGTCATGGTATTTTATGTAGACATGGATATTCTGCTGATCCGCATTGAACCTTCCATATAAGGTCATTTTCCAGTTGCATCATCAGTTGGTAGTTGATAGTGGTCCCTCGTTGCCAGGGAGGCTCATCCCCGGGTGTCATGTCCCACGCTGGGGGGAAGGCATTGCATTTACATGCTGAGTTTGAGATTGCTCATTATTGGTGTATAGAAATGCTACTGATTTTTGTGTGTTGATCGTATATCCTGCCACTTTAGTGAACTCATTTATCAGCTCTAGAAGCTTTGTTTTAGAACTCTCAGGGCTTTCTATGATAAGATCATGTCATATGGAAATAGCGAATTTTTTACTTCTTTCTTTCTAATTTGGATACCTTTTATATCTTTTTCTAGCTTAAGGGCTCAAGTAAGTACTTTTAACACAATGCTAAATAAGAGCTGGCTTTGTTTTTAGAGAGGTTTTAGATCACAGAAGGGTCACAGGTGTGGCAGGGGAGGATCACTGGTGTGGGATATTGGTGATAAGGGATTTATGGGGAGGGGTGTGCCTGGGGTGTGCCTCAAAGGCATATGACTATATGATCAAGTGTTCATGGGGCATTTTCATGCTGGGTGGAGACCCACACAATAACCATAATATTGAATTCCATCCTGGGAAGTTCTGTTACATTCTCTAATGGGATGACAAAAATCCACTAAGGACAAGGGAAATGCCTAGTGAAGGAATACATACCATTATGCCAGGCCCTTGAAATTAATTATTGTATTTATGAACATTTTCTTGTGAAATTGAAACTTAGCCTATATTGACTAAAAGTTACCTCCTGAAAGCCTCCTTGTTGCTCAAATGTGTCCCCTCTCTAAGCCAAACTCAGCATATAAATGTACTGTGCATTACCTTCTGCCCAGCATGGGACTTGACTCCCAGGGATGAACCTCCTTGGCACCAAGGGATTATTGCCAAGCACCAAGTAGAAATGCATCTGAAAAAATACCTTAACCAAAAGGGAGAAATATTAAATATAAATGAATTTTTATGCGTAAGAAATTTTAAAGTGCATTGGAAGGTCATTTCAGAGGTTATGCTTATGTACGTCTCAGCAGGATCTCATTGACTGCCATAGTAAACAGTGCATCAAACAGTGGGGTTCCTGAGGGCTCTAGCGACATCTAGACACTATAAGCAAGGTAGACAAACTCAGGAATTCAGCATCCTCTCAGTGGACCTTACTTTGGAATTTATCCTCCCCACTGTAATGGAATTAAATTCATTTATAGTTTGTCTATGCATGGCTTACCTTCTCCATTTATTTGAGCCTATAATTAGCAGTATACTTGTTAAATATATTTCTCAGGTACTTAAATCTTTGGTCTATTCATATGCTGGATGAGCCCTGAATCTCAACAGAGTTGCAGCACCTTCTCTCCAGTTCATTGGCTTCACCCAGGATAACTAACAAGGAGATGATGATGAACAATGCCCATCCCAAGGTACAGTGAGTGTCTGCACTGCAAGAAAGATAGTTCCATCCATTTTCTCCATAGGCTCTAAGCCCCCTCTCAACTAGTAATAGACTGGGTATCACCATCCCTAAATCCTCAAGACTGGAGAGTGGACAATGGGCTAAAGTAGACTTATTATTATTGTATCATAGACTTATTATTATTCTATCAACAGAAGAACTTTTATCATTGATATAAAGTCAATGACCACTAGAGATTCTGAGGGGAGGGAGAGGAAAGAATAGGTGTAATATGGGGACATTGTCAGGACTTTAGAATTGTCCTGCATGACATTGCAATGACAGATACAGGCCTTTATACATATTTTGTCATTATCTACAAAATTGTGCAGGACTGAGTGTAAAATATAATGTAAACTATGGTCCACAGTTAGCAGCAATACATCAATTATATGTTCATCAATTGTAACAAATGTACCACATTAATGTAGGATGGTGTTAATGTGGGAAAGTGTGGGAGGGGGAGAGGGTGGGGCATATGGGAATCCCCTATATTTTTTATGGAACACTTATGTAATCTAAAGCTTCTTTAATAATTATTAATAAAAATATGCTACTGCTCACTACAGCCTATATCTTATATTTGGTGTATTTTCACCCAACCTACCTGATTATTGACACCCTATGTAAGTGTTATATAGCTGTTGTCATTCACAAGGGAACATTCCCTAAAGAGTATATTTTAAATTTTTAGTTGTGTTTAACTTCATATAATGAGTTTCATGATGCATGAGATATTTGGAATTTTTTAAAAAAAATTTGTTTTGAAGTACTTTCAAATTTACAGGACAGTTACAAAATTAGGGAAAAATACACCAAATGTAAGATATGGACTATAGTTTCTTGTAATAGTTTCACAATGCTCTTGCATTGTTATAACAAATGCTTCATAACAATGCAAGGTGTTGGTGGGGGGTGATGTATATGACCCTGTATGATGTTATGCATGTTTATTTTGTATATTCACAACTTTTACTATACACATATTGTTTATGTATGTTCATGTATGAGTGATATACTTCAATAAAATAAAAAATGTGAAAAAATAATAATACAAACCCTATGAAAATAACTCTAACATACCCTATTCCACCAATACCCAAATCAATCAATTTTAACATTTTGCCACATTTGCCGTATCAATCTGTCTGTCTATCCATCTATCTATCTCTCTACCTATCCATTTTTTAACACTTGAGTGTAGCTTGTAAGCATCATGCTCCTTGAACCCGTACTACTACCATGTACACTTCCTAAGAACAAGGATTTCACTTATGCATCCACCTTAAGTTGCATAAGTTCAAAACATAAAGTTTGCACTCTACATTACAATTCTGTCATGTGTCCTAATAATATCCTTTTGAGCCTTTTCTCCTTCCTTGCTAGATCTCATCCAGGACTGTAAAGCTTTTAATTATTTAATTATTTAATTTAATTGCTCTTTAGTTGTTTTTCATCTTTTAAAAAATTATAGGTACATATATACAACGTACACTTTCACATATCAATCACTGTCAAGCATATGATTCAATGGGATTGATCATAACCACAATATCGTGATACCCTCAACACCTTCCATTATGGAAACATTCTTATCTTCCCAAACAGGAGTGCGTTATGCATTAACTCACAACTCCCCCATCATGAATTCTCATTTCTTCCTGCCTCCTGACAACTTGTACTCTAATTTTTGTCTCTATAAGTTCGCCTATTCTCCAAAGTGGAGTTACAAACCAAAATAAAATACAAAATACTGGCATTTATATTTACCCGTCGTTACCCTCACTACTCCTTCTCTTTCCCTACTGACCTGATGGGCCGTCTCTGTTGTGTATGTAAATTACATTCATGGATGGATTTGTTTCTGGTATCTTATGTTCTATTGGTCATTTTATCTATCCTTGATCCAATTCTACTGTCTTAATTAGTATAACTTTATAATGATTCCCAATATCTGGTTGGGAAAATCCCCCAACCTTGCTCTTAATTAACTTCGGTTGTGTTCTATTTTTGGTCCTATTATATTCCATATAAATGTTATAAACATCGAGTTACATGAAAGCACTGTTGGAATATAAATTGAAATTGCATTGAATTTATTTCTACATCAATTTAAGGAAACAAAAGTATTTAAGACAGTAAGTCCAATCTAAGAATCAGTCTTAGTGCATCATTAATTTAGATCTGTTTATCTTTTTAAAATCATTTTTAAACGTTTTAGCTTGATAATATTTTATAATTTCCCATGAAGATGTCTTGTGCATCCTTTATTTTATTTATCCTGAGATACTTGACATTTCTGATACTATTGTATATTGTATCTTCTCTTTAAGTATATTTTAAATTATTTGTTGCTGGTGAATAGAAATGCAAACATCTTTGGTATATTAATCTTCATCCAGCCTTTTTGCTAAACTATTCTGTTGTTTCTGATGATTTGAAAGTTGGTTATTTGGGTATTCTATAAAAATCAATACATATCTACAAATAACCTACAATTAATCACAGTTTTGTTTCTTCCTTTCCAATCCTTATGTCTCTAATTTTCTTTTCTGGTTTTATTACGCTGGCTAGGACTTCAAGTATGTTATTGAATAAACAGTGTAATAATGCATATCCTCATCTCATTCCTGTTTTAACAGATGATGTTTCTAATGTTTTCTCATTTAAGATGATATTTGCTTTGGGATTATTTTATAGATACATTGTAATAGCTTAAGAATTTCCCTTTCCATTTCTAATTTCAAAATAGTTTTCTTTGTAATTATAAATGAGTTTTAAATTCAATGCCTTATCTACTGAGATGATTATATTACTTACTCTATCAATCTGTTAATATGGAAGGTATATTTATGGGTTTTGTAATATTGCATCAACCTTGAATTTCTATTTTATTAACTCTGCTACATGCACACACACACACACACATACACACACACAGTCCTCTAATGAAATTTTCAATTATTTTGCTTATCTCCTAGAAACTAGTGAACATGATCATTTTAAAATCTATGTCTGTAAATTTCAATATCTGGAGACCTATTGGTTTGTTTCCATGGTATGTTTATGTTTCTGTTTATTGTTCAAGTTGCCTGTTTTGGCACATCTTTGATGTATGCCAAACACTCTATTAAAACATTTGTTTTTGAAAATCATGTGAAGTTTGAGGTAGTGTTGTCTTCCTTTGTGGAGTATTTTCTGTTGCTTCTGCTGGGCGCCTGAGAACACTAGCAGTCTGGAATAATTTTATTCCCATATTAGGATTTAAATTTTCTGGGTTACCAAGATTTCTCAGGGCAAAGTTGCACTTTGTGTGGTAGCTGTTTTACTTGTAATTCACCTTGAATCCTAAAGTTCAACTCTCTAAGTTGCAGAGGTGTTTACCAGGGCTTCTACCTCTTGTTTGGCTTTGCTAAATCACTCACAACTGCCTAAGATAGCACACTGAATCCAGAAATTATTTTAGGTGTACTCATTTCTATAAATCCATTCAAAAAGTATATTCCTCCATTGTCTAGAATCCTTAGAATCAATAACTACACATATTCTTCAGGTTTGTGATGGTATCTCTCTCTCTCTCTATCTATCTATATATATGGTTTGCATCCTGTAACTAGAATGGTAAGTGTTATGAGGACAAGGATTTTCTTCTTGTCAGGTTCATTGCTATGTCCCTAGTACTTAGCACAATATCAACAAGGTAACTGCTCAATATATATTTACTGACTGGTTTAACAGTACCAAATACTGAATCATTTAATGTTCATTTACATGAAACAGAACCACATTTTAAGAAGAATAAGGCTTAATACAGGGAATCAGGTGGTTCCAAAATTCTTGGAAAGGATGGAGAACTGTGCTCTAGGCTAGGTCTCCAGGAAGGACTCCCCAGTCAAAACTGCCAAACTGGCCCATCAGGGTTACCGCTAAATTTTGCTACATTCAGGAAGGTAATGAGTGGGAGGAGTCAGGAGGCCACCAGTGGAATTGTTAACTTCAGAATTGCATTGCCATATTTGCAACCCAGCAATAAAGAATCCATTACTGTTAACCATTACTACAATTACCTCTCAATATTTAGTGAATAGACACTGGAATATTGCTGCTGCAAGACCAAAGGCTTCTAGATCTCTCTTTTGGTTGATAGCAGTGGCCAAAGTGGCAGGAAATGTCCCCATCTCACTCATATTTTCCTAATTTCCATCTAGAACTGTAGTTTGTAGCCTGCTAACATCTGCTTTACCGGTAGGCATACTAGAAGCAGTTGGGATTGGATGCTGTGTGCTGATTCATCATATCTACTACATTAATTGTACAAATCTGCATATAGATATATTACATTTGAGCATATATCATGTTTGCTTATTAACACTTCACTATGCTCTTGCAAAAAGCGAGGAGGAGTTTACTATGCAACGAGAGTATAGTTAAAGAATGCAGGCTTTCCATTAAATTGCTTTAACAACTTTGAAAATCTTGTTATGCAAAAATATCTTTTCTCATTGTCTTCATTGTGAAATTATTGTTAAAACCAACTGATAGCAATTGCACTTCCCCAATCTGGTTATGAAAGTGATTAGTTGTTAGCAGAGGCATACTAAAAGTGGAGGGCAGTGGGAGTGATCTGTCTGGTGAGGAGATTTGATCACTAACATTGCTCTAAATACTGGCAAATGGTGATAATAAAAAGCATATCGACTTTCAGTAAGTTTTTTTATTGTTTTTAAGTTCTCTACACAAAATTCTCTCCTTATTACCTGCATCTAGGGATGTTAATCCTCTGCTCCACCCTTGCTCCATCACTGTTACTTATTAGGGTTATTATTTCTTGGAGAAAGATATTTTCATCTTGCTTCCTTAGTAAATTCTAGAAAGCAGATCTTAAAATATGATTGTGAAGTATGAAGTTAGAGGACTGATATTAAAAGCATAGATGTATGCTAGTGATTCCCAGCCATGGGTGTACATTAGAATAACGTGGGGAACTTTAAAAATTTCTGATACCTGGACCCCACCATCATATTCTGATTCAGTTGGTCTGGGATGATGTCTGAGCCTGGGTATTTTTTTAAAAAAAGCTTTCCTAATGATTCTAATGTGCAGCCAGTGTTGGGAACCACTAGTGAAGAATGTGCTTTCATGCTAGTAAGGCACTTCTTAGGTGTATTTTAAGCTCTACGTTTGAATGTTTGTAAGATGGTTTAGCATTTTGCTGGTGTGAACCACTAGTGAAGAATGTGCTTTCATGCTAGTAAGGCACTTCTGAGGTGCATTTTAAGCTCTATGTTTGAATGTTTGTAAGATGGGTTAGCATTTTGCTGGTGTGCACTAAGTGGCCAAAGTTTCCTAATGGAGGCAGCCTTCTTATGGAGTATAGGGTAGAGCAGCAGGAGAGAGTGATAACATGGGCAGGTTTGGAATTGGGAGTCTGTGTGAAAGCTAAATTCTTTGGATGAGAAGGAACTAACTGGAAATGGGGGTAGCAATTTTAGAAGTATTTCAATGTCCCGGAATGGTGGAAATATTCTGAGATTACAGATCATATGATCAAGGAAATTGAATCAACTCTATACCTCTAGATTCTTAGGGGCTGAACCTATCTGGAGTACTTTTTAAAGCTGAGTGGCATGGACAGACTTGTACCTAGGACAGTAGTTCTCAATCTTGAATGTGCTTAAAAATATCAATACCCAGACCCCAACCCTCACAGATTCAGATTTAATCTATCTGAGATGGGACCCAGGGAACTAATTTGTTTTGTTTTGTTGTCCAATGCACAGTTAAGGTTAAAAATAACTGACTCACTAGGTGGATCACAATGTCTTGCAAGGATGCCTGCCCCAAATAGTTTTTCTATGTGTTTTTTTTTTTCCACAACATTGCTCTCCTTTCCTATGCAAGGAGACTTCTATTAATACTGGACTTCCCTGATAACTAAAACTCAATCCCAACAATCTTTCCCTATTACTCTCATGTAGTGCTCTTCCAAACATTTATCACATCTGACATGGTTAAGTATGTCACACCTAAACTACTTCTCTCCATCTCCGCTATTAACACCCTCGTCTAAGCTACCATGATGTCTTGGTTCTATTGTTGCTTCTATCCTTTCTCTTCTTATTGTTTATCCCAACACAGCCACCATGTGATTACTTTAAAACATATGTGAAATCTTGTCATTGCTCTACTCAGGAACCCTCCAGTGGCTTCTCATCTCACACTGAGTAAGAGCAAAATTGCTTGCACAAGGTTCTACATGATCTGACTTCTCTCCTTATTTCTCTGAGACACTACTACTGTCTCCCTCACTTAAACCGTTCTAAGCAACTGGCTTACTTGCTGTTTTCTGGGCATACACAGCACATTCCCACCTGAGAGCCTTCACACTTTCTGTTCCCTCTCTACCTCAGATGCTTTTCCCCCAGATAGCTGTATGGATCTTTCCATTTTCTCCTACAGGTCTTTTGTTAAATGATTCATTCATAGTGAAGCCTACCTTGACCACTCTAAAATTACAACTCTCTCTGCCTACTCCATGCAACCTATCCCCTTGTCACTGCTTCATTCCTTTTCATAGCACTTATCAACATCTGCCGTTATATATGTACTTGTTTATTTATCTGGGTTCTGTCTTTCCCCAATAGAATATAAACTCCATGAGGTATAGATTTTTGCCTGTTTTGTTTACTGCTAATCTTCAGAACTTGAAAGAGTGCCTGTCACATAGATGGTACATAATCATTTTTTAATTAAAAAGCAAAGATTTTGGATCACTGTTCAAATATGCATGTGTTTACTTTTCTCATTAGGGCAAATAAGAAGTAACACTTTTTGAGTATTTCTCTGCTAAACACTATTATAAGTGGTTATTATTTGCTATTTAATTCTTGAAACAATCTAATAAATTTTAGGCAATGATTATTATACCCATTTTACCAAAGAGGAACTGAAGCATGGTAAGGCTAGTCACTTTGCCCACTGTCACATGGTTTATAAATACTGGTGCTACTAGGATTTGAATTTAACTCTATTTGACATTCAGATTCCTGCAATTTCTGCAAATGACCCTCAAATCATTATTAGGAATGAATTTACTTAAATTAGCTCTCTCTAGAAGGCAGAAAATGCCTCAAGTTTTGGGTGGGGAGAGAAAATCAAAGAGATCAAAGAGAAGTTTATTATCAACAGTAAACTTGATTGGCTGATGAGCTTCAGGGGAGAACTGAAGGCAGGCTTTGGAGGGGAAAGGAACTTGTGGGGAAAGGCCAGTATTAGGAGCATCAGTAAAGGGATCTTCTCCTTCACAGTTGGATGGATTGCTTTGGCTGGGCATTAAGGCTTTGACATATATTCCAGGAGCAAAGATGAGGAATCCCAGGTCTCCTTAGGGGAGTTAAAAGAGACATTGTTGTGCTTGTGCTGGATCCCACACACTAGATTGTGTTCACTTGCTCTTTGAATCCTATCTCTGCACTTGAATTTACAAAGGCAAAGGAATTGTGTCGATGGCTGTTAACAGTCTACCTTCCCTCACCTAGCCTTAGGGCAGGGGCAAGACCCTTAGAGTTCCTAAGCATTGAAAAGATTATACCTCCCCAGATAAAAGCAAGGCCAAACCTTGTAAGTTATAGCAAGTTTTTAAAGTTCTAATTTTCTCCCATATGACTATATCAATGTTTTTTCCCTTGATTTATCAAATACCAACATCTTTCAAATTTTGTTCCTCTTGGTATGGAGATGGGGATAGCTGATTTGCTGGTATCTTATGTAGTGCTCTGTATACCTTTCGGTAATCTAGCAGTGTGGGAAACGTGATTGAAGATGAACAATTTCCTACCTAAAACCATTTTCCTGCTTGCCACAAGCTTCATATTCTTGGATTCTTCTTGGCATTGAAGTATTTTTCCCTAAGGGCCTCTGTTAACATTCAAATATGGTACTTCTACACACATTATAATAATCTATTATTACTCAAGCACATTTTCTGTCTGTAAATAGAAAGCAGAGATCCAAGGGGATGGAGCAAAGGAAATGTAAAGTTTGAAGGGCGAGAGAAGGTGAACCGTTTGAAGTGTGGGGTGCTGCTGGGAAAGAGAAAGCCTAGGTAAGATGACTAAGTGGGAACCCTTGGGTAATCAGGGGACATCCTGATGGTACTGAGTTCCTGGGCGTTAGGTACCAAAAGGAAGAATCAAGTTGACAGTTTTGCTAGAAGATTCCCCTGCCTTGATATTGACGTAAGTGAGGGTGCAACTGGCACTACAGAGAAGGGTTAAGTAAGGTTTTTGCTTCATCTCTGTAATTTTATGCCCAGACTGGAAGACCACAGAGATGAAACTGTGACCTTGTAAGGGTTTGGATCTATAGCTTTCATCAGATCTCCTAGTCCTCACCCTTCCCGTTCTTCATACATATAACATGGCTGAAAGTGAGACTTCTGTGCTCACTGAGTCCCTTAGGGGAATAGGAGTAAAGTGCATGAAAGAATTGGTGTAAACAGAGAGGTAGAGGCAGACCCTCAGTGCAGTCTAATCAATAATGAGTTAAATAAGAAAAAGTCATGAAATCAGCAAACCCTGAAAAACAAATTCTAAAATATTTGCATGTCTAAATTATCTTTTAATCACTGGAAACATTTTTGAGAACTCATTCCTTATTCTGTCATTGCATAAATGCTCAGTTTTGCTGGAAGAGTGTTCTCATCTGATCTATATTCTACAACATTGACATTTTTTTCATTCACTCCTAAACCTATTCTGAGTAGACTGCTAACTGTGTCATATTAGCGGTGGCTGAGAAATGAACTATTTTCCAATAGTGGCTAAGATGAGACCAGAATATGGAAAATACAGCTAGTTTTAAAAATTCAATTTGCAGTAGATGTATATCAATAATTAATCTGCCCTTACTTTATAACATAATAATTAAGGTACCATTGATTTATTATAAAAAAAGTTAAAGTGTGTTTAATGATACCACTTTGTACATTTAAATTTAAAATATAAATCAAAGGTATCATTAAATATAATTTCATCTTAAGGTATATTTTAAGGTCTGTAGACTATTTTATTCCAGTGCTCCTAATCCCTTAATTCAGCTAAAAAAAGAGATGATGCTAAGAAGTGACATGATAAATAATTTAAAGTATAGCACTTTCATACCATAATCCTGACAAGAGAAGTGAAAGATGATCTAAAGTGGCAGAGGTTCTAAATTGCTGAAAAGGTATTAGCATTTTTGTATGATGTTTTGGCATATGAAAGACAAAGCTCTGCTTATTGACTCTTTCTAATTGAAAGATTTAGAAAGATTCAAAATTGATAATGGTGTTGTTGATCTGAAGTGAATTTATAGCATCACTATTTTGTCTGGAGCTTTTGACCAAGAAAAGGAAAAAAAGAAATAAATTTCAGTCCTTGGCGTTGCATAGGGAGATTGATGCAGAAGACGTGAGAATGGATGTCTGCAGTGAATCATGATGGAGTGGCTATATTAAGAGGAGGAAAAAGAGAAATTACAGGGATGCAAATCCATTCTTTCTCCTATGAAAGAGTGCATTTTGTTAAACCAGCATTTTCACTAAAAGTATCTGATTATTATTTTTAGCTTATTAATGATACTATACTAGTAGCTAGTTGTTATTTATCTCCCAGGCATTCTAACTGTTTTGCAGGCACATTTTTTTTACTGTTTTGTACCATAACTTTGTCAGGTGACAATTTCCTCACTCTCACTTCCCAAGGCAATTTAGAGATAGGAAAACAGAGATACCAAACAAGGAACAGATGAACAGCAGAATCATAATTTAAAAAACAACAGAAAAAAATTCTCATATTTTCTGATTACTACCCTAGTATGTTCTGCACAAAGCTTTACTGCTTTTCTTCAATGTATATGATCTAAAATAACCAGCATACAGCAAAAGTCCTACAAAGTGAAATTTTATTTTCTGAAAGTTAATTAGCGATGTTTTTGACAAGTGTGAGTTTTATTTGGTACCTTTTATAAGAAGTAAATAATAGCTACCCAGATCCCCAAGATGTTGTCTTATATTCTAAGAAGTGAAGATTCATATTGGGGACTGGTGTGTGGCTGGGTGTTGGGGATGTTCTTACTGATAACTTTAAATGGCTCCTGGAATTTTTAAGTTGAGCTACCTAAAGTGGACACTTTTAGAGAGTAAAGATTTTGGAATTTTGTTAAAAGATCTTTGTATTTAAGACACCAGCAGATTAAAAGGCCATCTGTCCATGGCATGTAGTGAAAAAGCTACCCCTGATATTCATGTTTTGTAACAATACTTTGTAGTAAAACATAATTCTTATTACATCACAATATCAGTTATTGGATATGGCCAAGGAATATAATGTTCTGATTAATCCAGTATTCTGCCCAATAGGAAGTTAGCGTGTATATGCCAGTTTTTAAATACTGAGAGAGCAGGACCATATATGTGGTAGTAACTTAATTTTGAGGATAATTAAAAATTTTTAGAAGGCATTTCAGAATCACATGGTGTTGCCAGGGCATTTTTTCTGTTTTAAATTTGATTTTAATCAGAGAATAACAGTAAGACATTGTACATATTTAAGTTCAAACTACAAAGTCCAAATCTGTCACACATCTGGTGGCATTCCACTATCACAGGCTTCACTCACAGACCGTGGGACATGGAGGACTGAGCTCACTTTGGCACAGTGTACACAGCCACTCATGACTTCTTCATCACAATGCCCTTTCTGCTAGCAGAGTTGCCAAGCTGGTTTACAGTGGACAGGACATAAGGCTGCTCTAGTGGTTTTCATACTATGCATGATAAATTGTGGCACAATAAACATAATGTAACTGCTGACCAGCAAAAATAAAACAAACAAATGTATTTTACATCATTTGGTTACCATACAAAAATAGGCACATCTATTTTTAACACAATATTAATAGTACATAATTTTTTTAAAAAAACTGTAAAATAATGAAATAATTAATAATGAAGTTGAAATGAATTTGTAAGAGAAAGTATAAACAAATGTTCAAGCCAAAAAACAATAATGAATTTAAAACAATTTATAATAAAATAGCAGCTTAATGAAAAAGGGAGAAAAACTTTCAGTGGCAGGATAAGCTGTTATACTGAAAGGGAATTGGGGCTATATACAATCAAGAACTATAAAATGTTTAGTAAAAATAATGCTATTTTCATTAATTGAAAATGATGCTTTATGCTGGACATTCTATATCCTGCCATAACCCACTGAATGAAATGGGGGAGAGTGTAAACTACAATGTAAACTATTATCCATGTGGTGCAGCAGTGTTCCAAAATGTATTCACCAAATGCAAAGAATGTGCCCTGATGATGAAAGAGGTTGTTGATGTGGGTGGAGTGGGGTAAGAGGGTGTGGGGGTTATATGGGAACCTCTTATATTTTTTGAATTTTTTGTGATCTCTGTATCTTAAAAATAATACAATTAAAAAATTGATGGGGTGGGGGATGGGGAGTGGGGTATATAAAGAACCTCTTCTGTTTTTTAATGTAACATTTTGTGTGATCTATTAACTTTTAAAAAATAAGTAAATAATAAAAGAAGCAGGAGTTTTATAAAAATATCTTTGGAAATTAATTTTCTTGATAAACCCAATGTTTTTGCCATGGTATCTTAATAAAAAGCAGTTCTCTTTTTGCCATAAATGAGCTGAAATGACAGATGACAGTTTCAATTGCTAAAATGCTGTTGAACAGAGTGTTTATCTAGAAACACACGCAATAATTAATTGCCTTATGGAGATCCCTTTCTTGAAATTTGGTCTTAACTTCTCAGTGTTTCAAAATTACTCATGTCAAAACCAGAATTCTTAACCTACAGCTTTGCTGTTTGAATTCTAAGCTCAATTTAAAGCATTATAGAGACAATAATGGTTCCTAATGTAGAAAACCATATCCCCAAGTGTCAGAAATGCTGCTTTAAGCTCTGTATTGTTGTTTGTTTTGTTCTATGATTGGGATTTTCTTTTATTATAATGCAGAAGAGTTTCTTCTTTTAGCGATAAAAGCGCAAACTCCAATCAATTGATTCAGAAGACCATTTACCACTGACTTTACCCTTTCTGGCAAATGGGCTGATGCTTAGTGATATCTGACTTTCCTTTGACAAGGGGTTTCTTGGTGATAATAAAAAATAAATAAATATTGACTTCCTTTCTTTGTGGGCGACAGAAATTTTTTTTTTCATTCTTAGGCTTTTTTTCCCCCTGCTCTCTTCAAAACTCAAGATGATGGAAGAGTTGCTTGCTTCTCTAAGGAATAAACCAAAGGTAAAGGGATTTAGTGAGATGTAAAGAGAAATTTCTGGATAGTGTAGTAAAACATGGGAACTAGTTTTGTCAAAGAAAGCTATGGAATGTTAGGCAGAATGTTACTTCTTCCCCTTTTCCATAAGAAGTCAGTCAATGATTGAGAGGGGAAAGGGGTGAGATAGTGCAATGGTTATCCCAGCCTCTACCCACCTTCTGATACTTGACCCTGCCTCTTGCCCACCTCAGGCCTCAGAAGGGAGATAGGGAAAATGAGGAGAGAGAAAGTGATATATACTAACTCCTTAGCAGTCTGGGTATTGAAGGCTAATACCTATGAAACACCATCTTTCCCACTGAGTTAAATATAAGATCCTCAGCCTGGCAGTTGAAATCTTTCAGTTTGGCTTCAATCCATTTTCCCAGGTCTCTTTCTCACTCATCCCTATTAGGGAAGCTAGGCCACAAACTATGTTGGATGATCCCCTTTTCTTGTAAAATGCACAACAAATTTCTTCCATACTCACATGCTTATGCCTAGCTCTCTGATCTTCCTACTATTTCTTTGAACTTGAATCCTACCACTCTCTACCTTACTCACTCAGTCCCTGGTCTTTTTGCTGTTCCTCTATCTAGGGCACACTCAGGCACACTCCTGTCTCAAGACCTTTGGACTTAAAATTGAAACCTTCTGCCCAGAACACTCTGCCCAAGTTATAGAATGGGCTTGTGTTCTCACCTCCTTTAAGAATTTCCTGAAATTTCAACTTCCATCTGAGGCCTTCCTTGACCACCCAATTTCAAAATACAGTCTTTCCTGGACCCTCTCACTGTCACTTAACTTGCTTTAGTTTTTCAACAAATCATTCTCTGCCATATTATAGCAATTGCTTTTATAGTACATTTCTTTTCTGTTACCTCCCATTGCCAGAATTTAAGTTCCATTCAGGCAAGGATTTTCATTTGTGTTGTTTACTGCTATATCCCCAGTACCAAAAACAAACAAAAAACCCCCAGTGCCTGACATATACTAGGCTCTCAACAAATATTTATTGAACAAGTACATGAACTGATATTGTGTCCTCAGCCTGAAATTCCCCCTTTCTATATCCATTTATCTTTTAAAACCACCCTCAGATACCATTTCCTTCATGAAGCCTTCCCTGATTCCTCCTAATATTATCTCTCCCCCTTCTAGATTCCCACAGCAATTTCTCCTATTTGAAGTGAACTTACTGTATTCTCGCCTGTGCTATGGTGACCTGTGTGCTTTCGTCTTTTATCTGGTAAATATTTGCCTCCTGAGTTCAGGGCTAATTTTATTAACCAACCCTTTTCCCAAAGAACTTAACTTTAAACATCATTTAAGAGATCCAGTTCTCGGCAGAGTGTGGATCTCTGCAGACACATTCTCCAGCAGAACAAGAATAACTGTGAAAAATGAAAATAACAAACCAAAGACATGAGAAAAAAAACTTATATCTGTAAATTGACTTAAGGACATATAGAAAATCAAGAAATGTTTATTTAAAAATCAAGTAAAACACCATAAGAACAGGAAGCGTCTGTGGCACTTGAACTTTGGCCCACTCATCCTCCCCAAGAATATTATTCTTGATCAGTTCCTAATCAAGTGATATGGTACCTCACTGGGACAGGTAAGCCACCAGCATTTCCCATCTGATAAAACTTTGAGCTGAAGATGTTAAATTCTTAATGAATGTGGATGAAAGATCAAAGGCTCCCCTCCTCGACCTAGCCCACACATATAGCATGGAGACTCTATCCCAGGTACAGCAGGAAAAAAATATTGAGGCACAACCATCTTTACCCTAGCTTACTTGTAAGAAAGAGGTTCCATGCTCAGAGGGACAATCCAAGAGGTCCAGAGGCTACTGCCTCTACCTAGTGCTTGGAGTAGTGGCTTATATTTTTCCCAGGGGGAACAACAGTCCATAAGAATAGAGAGGTCTAAAGTTTTCCTGAAAGGAACAAACTTCATTGAAACAGTATGAGGAGCTCCAAGCATAAGGTTCCACTTGAAACAATGGAGATTTGGTTGGGAAGCAAATAAGAATATTCTGGTAACTCCTCTTAATTAAGAACACCACGTGAAACAATAGGTTAGATGGTTCAGTAGAGAGAACTAGGAAAGATACAACTAAGAAGATCCTTCCTGAAATGAGAACAAAGCTCAAAGACTCACCTCAAAACTAATCCTGCTCAAATTTAATTGGATCTGACTATAGAGCAGTTTATACATCAGGGTATTGCTGAAAACAAAAATTGCAATACAATAGTGCAGTTAGTAGAGCCTAAGAGCTAGTTGCAATACCAAATGTGGCACACAGTCTAATGGGGAGACCAGAGAAAGAGACTGTTATGGAGAGTGCTACCAAAACCATAGTCATCCCAGGAAGATTGTGTACACATACAAGGCTGTGCCTTCTGAGGAGTGACACCAAAGATTTCATGCTGCTGAGCAGAAAACAGATTTCAATATGATAATTTATCCCAGACACTAAACAAATAAACAAACAAACTACAATAAAGATAAGTCAAGGTGAGTGAGGAAGGCAATCAGTTTCCAGAATTACTACAATATACTACCTAAAATGTCCAGTTAACCAAAACAACAAAAAGGCATGCAAAAAAAGGAAACTGTGATCCATATACAGAGCGGAAAAGAGGCAATGGAAACTGCCTGTGAGAAGGCCCAGATATCACATTTAAAGACTTCAAAAAAGCCATTATGAAAATGTTTATATAGCTAAAGGAAACTATGCTTAAGGAAATAAAGGAAGCTTTGATGAGAATATGTAATCGAATAAAGAATTTAACAAACAGAAATTATAAAAAAAAGAGAAGCTAACTGAATAAGCCCAATAAGATAAACAGATGCCTAGACACCAACAAAAAATTACAAGCCTTACTAAGAAACAGGAAGACATAGCCCAGTGCAATGAACAAACTAAAAAACAAGAGGAGATGCAGAACATGGAACACCTAATCACAGATGTCCAAACGAATATCATGAATCATGTCAATGAAGCAAAGGAAGAGATAAAGGATATTAAGAAGACACTGAAAAAAAAGAAGATACTGAGGTAACATACTGAAGAAATTGTAAACGTATATAAAAAGATAACAGATTTGATGGCAATGAATGGCACAATGCAAGAGATCAAAAATAGGCTGGAAGAACGTAACAGCAGTTTTGAACAGAAATAGGAAAGAATTAGTAACATTGAAGATAGTACATCTGAACTCAGACAGATATTAAAACAGATAGAAAAAAGATAGGAAAAAAAAACACAACAGGGCCTCAGGGAAATGAATGACAACATGAAATGCACAAACATGCATTATAGGCATCCCAGAAGAAGAAGATAAGGGAAAGGGGACAGAAGGAGCATTGGAGGAAAATTGGAGGAAATAATGACTGAAAAATTCCCAAGTCTTTTGAGGGTCATGAACATACATGTCCAGGAAGTGCATTGTACCCCAAATAGTATAAATCCTAACAGGCCTAATCTGAAAAATATATATCAAATAGTCAAATGCTCAAGACAAAGAAGGAATATTGAAAGCAGCAAGAAAAAAGAAATGTATCACATATAAGGAAAGCTCAATAAGGTTAAGTTCTGATTTCTAATTTGAAACCATGGAGGTGAGAAGGCAGTGGTATGACATAGTTAAGGTGCTAAAAGAAAAAAAATGTAAACCAATAATTATGATTCCAGCAAAACTAGCATTCAAAAACGAGGGAGAGTTCAAAATATTTACAGATAAACAGAAATTAAGAGAGGTTGTCAACAAGAAACATGTCCTTCAAGAAATACTAAGGGTAGTTCTGCAGGATGAAAGGAAGAAACAGGAGAGAGAGGGTTGGAGGAGAGTGCATAAAGGAAGATTATTCATAAGAATAGCTAAAATGATGAAAAGAGAAATAAAAACAAAATATTACATATATAAACCTGAAGAAAATATATCTAATGTAAGTAATGCCTTGATAGTAATAATAACATTGAATGTTAATGGATTAAACTCTCCAATCAACAGATACAAATTGGCAGAATGGATAAGGAAATATAACCCATTTATATTCTGTCTACAAGAAACTCACCTTAGACCCAGGAAGACAAGGAGGCTGCAAGTGAATGCTAGGAAAATGATTTTACATGCAAACAATAACAAAAAAGGGTGGGAATAGCTATACTGTTTGTCAGACAAAATAGACCTTAAATGCAAAACGAATATAAGAGACAAAGAAGGACACTATATATGAATAAAATGGGTAATCTATCAAAAAGAAAGAACAATCATGAACATTTATGCATCTGACCAGTGTACCCCAAAGTACATAAGGCAAATATTGGAAAAACTAAAACAAGAAATAGATGCCTCTACAATTACAGCAGGGGATTTTAACACACCATTATCACCATTAGAGAGAACATCTTTTTTTTTTTTTAATTTTTTTATTTTTTATTGACTTTGTAATAATATTACATTAAAAATATATATGTGAGGTCCCATTCAACCCCACCCCCCCACCCCCCCTCTCCCCCCCCCCAACAACACTCGTTCCCATCATCATGACACATCCATTGGATTTGGTAAGTACATCTTTGGGCACCTCTGCACCTCATATACATTGGTTCACATCATGGCCCATACTCTCCTCTATTCCATCATGTAGGCCCTGTGAGGATTTACAATGTCCGGTGATTACCTCTGAAGCACCATCCAGGGCAGCTCCATGTCCCGAAGACGCCTCCACCTCTCATCTCTTCCTGCCTTTCCCCATACCCTTTGTCCATTATGTCCACTTTTCCCAATCCAATGCCACCTCTTCTATGTGGACACTGGATTGGTTGTGTCCATTGCACCTTTATGTCAAGAGGAGGCTCAGATTCCACCTGGATGCTGGATGCAATCTAGAGAGAACATCTTGACAGACGGTTAATAAAGAAACAGAGACCTTGAATAATACATTAGAGGACCTGACCTAATAGACATATACAGAATGGTACACCCAAATGCAGTGGGATATACATTGCACTTGAGTACACATGTATCATTCTCCAAGATAGACACAAGCTAAGTCACAGAACAACCCTCAATGAATTCAGAAGAATTGAAATTATACAAAGTAATTTATCTGATCACAATGGAATGAAGCTGGAAATCAGTAAGGGGAAGAGAAACAGAATAGGCACAAAGATATGGATGTTAAACAACATACTCTTAGATAATCAGTGGGTCAAGGAGGAAATTGCAAAAGAAATCAGTAACTGCATTGAAACAAATGAAAATGAGAACACAACATATCAAAACCTATGGGATGAGGCAAAAACAGTGCTGAAAGGGAAATTTATAGCTATATATATTTAAAAAGAAGGAAGAGCTAAAACTAAAGACCAGCTACACAACTGGAGGATTTAGAAAAAGAAAAACAAACTAATCCCAAAGCAAGCAGAAAGAAGGAAATAACAAAGATTTGAGCAGAGTTAATGGAATTGAAAATAAAAAAACACTAAAAATTTTAACAAAACCAAAAACTGGTTCTTTGAGAAGATTAATAAGATTGACAAACTCTTACCTAGAATAACAAAAAAATAAAGAGAGAAGATGCAAATATATATAAAATAAAAATGAAGTAGAGGATATTACCACTGATTCCACAGAAATGAAGAGTATCATAAGAGGATACTTTGAAAAATTGTATGACAATGGACAAATTTCTAGAAACACACAAACAGCCTAAATTGACAAAAGAAGAAATTGATGAACTCAACAGACCAATCATAAGTAACGAGATTGGATTTGTCCTCAAAAACCACACAACTAAGAAGAGTCCAGTAGCTGATGGCTTCATAGATGAATTTTATCAATTATTCCAGAAAGAACTAACACTAATCCTGCTTAAACTCTTCCAAAAAATAGTAATGAAGGGAACATTGCCTTACTCATTCTATGATGCATACATCACGCTAAAACCAAAACGATATAAAGATGTCACAAGAAAGGAAAACTACAGACAAATCTCTAATGAATCTGGATACTAAAATCCTCAACAAAATCCTTGTTAATAGTATTCAAGAACACATCAAATGAATTATACATCATGACCAAGTGGTTTTCATCCATGGTGTGCAAAAATGGTTCAACATAAGAAAATTAAATGTACAAACCAAATTAACAGATCAAAAGAAAAAAATTCACGTGATTATCTCTATTGATGCAGAAAAAGCATTTGACAAAATACTGCACCCTTTCTTGATGATAACACTTCAAAAGATAGGAATAGAATGGAATTTCCTCAGTATGATAAGAATATATATGAAAAACCAATAACTAAAATCATATTCAATGGTAAGATACTATAGGCTTTCTCTCTAAGATCTGGAACAAGACAAGGATGCTCACTGCTACCACTCTTATTTAACATTGTGTTAGAAGTACTTGCTTGAGCACTTAGGCAAGAAAAATATATAAAAGTAATCCAAATTGGATAGGAAGAAATAAAAATTTCCCTTTTTCATATGACATGATCCTGTACATAGAAAGTCCTGAGAAATCTACAAAAAAGCTAATAGAACTGATAAACGAGTTCAGTAATACAAGATATGAAATGAATGCATAAAAACCAGTAGTACGTCTGTACACTAATAATGAGCAATCTGAAGAGGAAATCAAGAAAAAATTCCATTTACAATAGCAACTAAAAGAACCAAACACCTAGGTATAAACGTAACTAAAGATGTGAAGGGCTTGTACACAGAAAATTACAATATTGCAAAAGGAAATTAAAGAAGATCTAAATAAATGGAAGAATATTCCACGTTCATGAACTGGAAGACTAAGCTTCATTAAGATATCTATCTTGGGAAACGGACTTTGGCCCAGTGGTTAGGGCGTCCGTCTACCACATGGGAGGCCCGCGGCTTAAACCCCGGACCTCCTTGACCCGTGTGGAGCTGGCCCATGTGCAGTGCTGATGCGCGCAAGGAGTGCTGTGCCGCACAGGGGTGTTCCCCATGAAGGGGAGCCCCACGCGCAAGGAGTGCACCCGTAATGAGAGCCGCCCAGCGCGAAAGAAAGTGCAGCCTGCTGAGGAATGGCGCCACCCACACATCCCGTGCCGCTGACGACAACAGAAGGGGACAAAGAAACAAGACGCAGCAAAAAGACACAGAAAACAGACAACCGGGGGAGGGGAGGGGAATTAAATAAATAAAAATAAATCTTAAAAAAAAAAGATATCTATCTTATGCAAATTGATTTAAAGATTTAATGCAATTCCAATAAAAATTGCATCAGTATTTTTTTTTTACTGAATTGGGAAAGCTAATTATGAAATATATTTGGAAGGCCAAAGGGCCCTGAATAGCAAAAAACATTGAAAATGAAAAATGAAATTGGAGGAATCATGCCACCTGACTTCAAAGCATACTACAAATCACAAGCAGGAGAATCACATCCATCAACCATGTGAGATCTAAGTCCCCTTTCGATTTAGATGTGGAGTGGACATCACTATCCCAGGGTCCACAGGATGGAGGAATAAAATATGGATTAGAGTGGACTTACTTGTATTCTACTATAGAATTATTGTGACTCTAGCAATGGTGGAAGAAATTGTATCAATGATGTGGAGACAGTGGCTATGGGAGTTGTTGAGGGCAGGGAGAGGGAGGAAGAGATGTGACGTGGGGGCATTTTCAGGACTTGGAGTTTCCCTAAATTATATTGCAGGGACAGATGCTGGACATTATATATCCTGCCATAACCCACTGAATGAACTGGGGGAGAGTGTAAATTACAATGTAAACTATAATCCATGTGGTGCAGCAGTGCTCCAAAATGTATTCACCAAATGCAGTGAATGTGCTACAATGATCAAAGAGGTTGTTGATGTGGGAGGAGTGGCAGGTGTGGGGAGTGGGGTATATGGGAACCTCTTATATTTTTTAATGTAACATTTTTTGTGATCTATGTATCTTAAAAAAAACTAAAAAATTTAAAAAATACCTGCATGGTATTGGCAAAAGAATAGACACACTGATCAAATGAACAGAAGAGAGTTCTGATATACATGCTCACATATATGGTCAATTGATATTTGACTAGGCCACTAAAACCACTCAACTGGGACAGAAAGGCCTCTTCAGCAATTGGTGCTTGGAGAACTGGATATCCATATCCAAAAGAATAAGAAAGGATCACCATCTCACATCCTATACAAAAATTAACTCAGGATGGATCAAAGGCCTAATTTTAAGAACCAAGGTCATAAAGCTCCTATAAGACAACATAGAGAAGCATCTACAAGATCTTTTAGTAGGAAGTAATTTCATAAACTTTACACCCAAGGCATGAGCAATGAAGGACAAAATAGGACAAAATTGATAAATGTGACATCCTCCTCAAAATTATAAAATATTGTGCTTCAAAGAAGTTTTTCAAGAAAGTGAAGACAGCCTCCTAAATGAGAGAAAACATTTGATAGTTTTCCAATAATGGCCAAATATCTAACATTTATAAAAAATCCTACACTTGGAAAATAAAAAGACAAACAAACCATTTTTTAAAATGGGCATTAGATTTGTATAAACACTTCTTCAAAGAAGAAATATGAATGGCTTATAAGCACATGAAAATATGTTCAACATCACTATCTATTAGGGAAATGCAAATCAAAACTATAATGAGATATCATCCTTATACCTATTATACTGGCAGCTATTAAAAAAACAGAGGTTTGTGAAGCAGTTGTGGCTCAATCAGTTGGGCTCCCATCTACCATACGGGAGGCCCTGGATTCACGTCCTGGGGCCTCCTTGTGAAGGCAGGCTCACCTGCACGCTGAGGACAGCCACCTGGCCCGCAGGCACCATGGAGAGCCGACTCAGCAAGGTGACGCAAAAAAGAGAGACAGTCAAAAACACAGAAGAGTGTGCAGTGAATGGACACAGACAGCAGACAGCAAACAAGCCCCAAGGGAGAGGGGAAATAAAATAAAATAAATACAGACCCAGAAGGACACACAGCAATGGACACAGAGAGCAGACAGCACACAAAAAGCCACAAGAGGTGGGGATATAAAAAAAATTAGAAGAAAACCCCGGAGGACTGCAAGTGTTGGAGAGGATGTGGAGGAATGGGAACACTCATCCACTGTTGGTGGGAATATAGTATGGTGCAACCATTGTGGAGGACTGTTTGACAGTTCCTCAGGTGGCTAGCTTTAAAACTGCCATACAAACTAGTAATCACACTTCTGGGTATAGACCCAGATGAATTGAAAGCAAGCTACACAAACAGAACAGATATATGCACAAAATGTTCATAGCATCTCTATTCACTATTGCCAGAAATTGGAAGCAACTCATGTGTCCATCAACAGATGAATGGATAAACAAATTGTGGTACATACATGCAATAGAATATTAGTCAGTTGTGAGAATAAATGCAGTAATAACACATGGGACAACATGGATGAATCTTGAAGATGTTATGTTGAGTGAAGTAAGCCAGGCACCTAAAGACAAATAGTACATGATCTCATTGATATGATTTAAGCAAATTGAGCAGACTCACAGATCTAGAGTCTGGAAGATATGTTATCTGGAAACAGAAAGGGAATAAAGGGTCATAAGCTGATGCTCAGTATGTGCAAAATCTATGATAAGGTGAGTTGGTATTTTTGGGCAGTGGATGGGCGTGGTAGTGGTGCAGTGATGTGATTGTGTTTGATGGTGCTGGAATGTGAGGGGGAATAGTATAGGGGTTTGTTTTGGACTATCCATGAAACTGAGAGGAGGGTTGGAGGAAGGAGCCAGTGAACTATGGGGATTTGTAGGTCTGTGATTCAAAGTACAGTGGTGGAAATGTTAGGGTTACTGTTGCAGGGCAGCAGAGGCGGGGGGTATGTGGGATAGGGCAAACCTGGGGCAGGCCTCTATGGAATATGAAAGTGTTCATCTTATCGTAGTGTGTTCTCAGTGGGTGGAGTCCCACACAATAAACAAGAAAATATTAACCTCCTATCCTGGGTAGTCCTGCTATGCTCTCAATTAGAGGGACAAGAATCTTTCAAGAACATAGGCAGTGCCTAATAAAACAGACCAATGTGTCAAACCCTCAGTATTATTGCATGTAACTGAACCTTATTCTTCGAAAATTGAAACTTAGTGATTACCATTGGTTCTGAGGGGATGAGGAGGGAAGAATAGAATAAATGGAACATAGGGCATTTTAAGGGTACTGGAATTGTTCTGCATAATCTTGTAATGACAAATACAGGCCATTTAAAATTTGGTCAAAACCTATAAATATGTATGGAAAAAATGTAAACAATGTAAACCATTGAAAATGGTTAGTAGAAATGATTGAATATTTGTACATCAATTGTAAGAATTGTACCATACACATGCAAAATTTCATTAATAGGGGAGAGTGGGAGAATGGGAGTGGTTTGGGTATATGGGAATCCCCTATATTTTCTGTGTGACTTTCCCATAACATAAAGCTTCATTGAAGATAAAGCAAAAAAAAAAAAAAAATAAGGCAGTGGGGGAACAAACTGAAGAAATTGTCACTGTACATAAAAGATAACAGATTTTACAGTGATGAAAGACAACAATGAAAAAATATTTTATTATTATTTTTTACTTTTGTATTTTATTTGTTATTTTTATTGTTACTGTTACTTTATTTTCTTATTATTTTTATTTATTTATTTTTTTGGCTTTGCTTTTGGGGAGGTTTTGGATCACAGAACAGTCACAACTGTGGTAGGGGAGGATCACTGGTGCAGAGTGGCAGTGATGGGGATGTATGGGGAGGGGTGCACCTAGACATTCCTCTACGGCATATGAATATGTTCAAGTGGCTATGGGGCATTGTCTCAGGGTGTCAAGACCCACACAGTAACTGAAAGAATATTGAATTCCCATCCTGGGAAGTCTTGCTACATTCTCTAATTGAGTAGCAAGAATCCCCCAAGTACATGGGCAGTATCTAGGGAAGGAGGGCAGACCATTATGTGAGGTTCTTGGTATTGATTGTTGTACTTATGAACCTTTTCTTGTGAAGTTGAAATTTAGCCTAATATTGCATATTGCCTAAGAGTTTCCTCCTGAAAGCCTCCTTGTTTCTCACATGTGGCCTCTCTCTAAGGCAAACTTAGTGTATAAATGCACTACCTCCCGCCACCGACGGAATGGGGCATGACTCCTGGAGATGAACCTCCCTGCCACAGTTATTATTACCAAGCACCAACTAGCAAAGTATCTGGAAAAGGACCTTGACCAAAAGGGGAAAATATTAAATACAAATGAGTTTTTTCCTGCAATCTCTTTATTTTATTTTTAAATGTTACATTAAAAAAAATACGAGGTTCCCATATACCCCTACTCCCCCTAACCCCACTCCTCCCACATCAACAACCTTTTTCATCAGCATGGCACATTCATTGCATTTGGTAATAAATATTGGAGCACTGCGGCACCACATGGATTATAGTTTACATTGTAGTTTACACTCTCCCCCAGTCCATTCAGTGAGTTATGGCAAGATATATAATGTCCAGCATCTGTCCCCGCAATGGATAAGAGATTTCAAAATGAGTCAGGAGGTCATTCCAGAGGTTACGCTTATGCACGTCTCAGCAGGATCTCCTTGATTGCCACAATAAACAGTGCTTCAAACAGCAGGTCTCCTGAATAGATAAATAGTGGTATATACATAAAATGGAATATTATTCAGCCATAAAAAGGAACGAAGTCCTGATACGTAAGACAACATGGATGAACCTTGAAGACATCATGTTGAGTGAAATAAGTCAATCATAAAAGGACAAATATTGTATGATCTCACTGATTTGAAGCAACTAGAATAAGCAGACTCTTAGAGTCAGTATCTAGAATATAGGTTACCAGGGGACAGGGTAGGAATAGGGAACGGGAAGTTAAGATTGAAAATGTAAAGGGCTCCTGTCTGGAATGATGGAAATGTTTTGCCAATGGATGATGGTGATGGTAGCACAACATTCTGAATGCAATTAATAGCACTGAAATATACATTTGAATAAGATTAAAAGTAGAAATGTTAGATTATATATAAGGTAACAGAACTTAAAAAACAGAGAACTACACTATACCAATGGAGACTTTTATATAGAATGTATAAGGTATCCCTACAAAGCAATAACCTAGTTAAAAATGGGCAAAGGAGTTGAACAGACATTTCACCAAAAATATATACAAAGAGATAATGAGCATTTGAATAAATGTTCAACATTATTATTTGCCATCAGGAAAATGCAGAACAAAAGCATAGTGAGATACTACTTCACACTCACCAGGATTGCTGTAACCAAAAAACTCATAATAATATAAGTTGGTGAGGATATGTAGAAATTGGAACCCTCTTAGGTTGCTGCTGGGAGTGTAAAATGGTGAAGCTGTCTTGAAAATAAGTTGGCTGTTCCTCAAAATGTTAAATACAGACTTATCATATGACCCAGTAATTCCTTTCCTAGATATATCCCCAAGAGAAATGAAATCTTATTAATCACATTTAAACTTGAGCTTGAATATTCATAGAAGCATTATTCATAATAGCTGAAAGGCAGTTTCAATCCAAATACATATCAACTGCTGAATGAATAAACAAAATGTGGCATATCCACATAACGAATATTATTCAGCCATTATAAGGAATGAAGTTCTAATGCACGCTACAACGTGGATGAACCTTGAACACATGGAATGTCAAAGAAGCCAGTCAGAAAAGGCCACATGTTTTATAATTCCATTTATATGAAATATCCAGAATAGCCAGATATATAGAGACAGAAAGTAGATTAGTGGTTAAGAGACTAAGGGAGGGAGAAATGGGAAGTGCCTGCTAATGGGTATGTGATTTTTTTGGGGGTGATGAAAATATTATAAATTGAAGTGGCGATATTTTCACAATTCTGTATACTAAAAGCCACTAATTTTACACTTTTAAATTGTGATTTTTATGTTATATAAATTATATCTCAATAAAGCTGTTAGTTTTAAAAATCTCATTTAAATGGAACCCAACTAATTTTAAAACGAAGAAGAAAATGAATTTCTTTCAGAAAGAGCAGAGAGGAGATGGAAGGATAAGAGCGGAACACAGGAGTGTTTGCTAGAAAATAAGAGGTTCATTTCCTCTTTTATTTTTCCAGCTTGAGTTTGGCCGTCTATCTTCAGCTGCTGGCTTGTGTGGTCCTGTCGGGAAGGAGAAATGAACTCAATGACTAAAAAGTCTTTCAGGCCTCTGGCATTCTCTGGTAGTGGAAAACATTTTAAGAATAAGGCTCGGTCAGAAAAAACTTGGCATGAATTTTGGTGCTAGGAACAAAAGAGCGGTCTCCGTGTGGTGCAATCCTTAGCTTGCCCAACGTCATAGACACTTGAAAGAAATGTCATGGCTTCGAAGCCAAATATTGAGGTTACCACACACCTTGTATTCCATGTTCTAAGGCAAAACAATAACTAGCAGGGGAAAACCTCTTCTCTTGGGGAGCATATTTGTATATTCCTAGACATTAATTTCTTTCCCCACCCCTTCTCTTTCTCTCTCCCCCCAGTCACACACACATACACATACATTCTTGCCTCTTTCATATTTGGCTCTTGGGAAGTAGGAGTAGGATGAATTTAGGAAAAAAGAGGAGGCTTAAATAGAAAAAAGGAATAATTTCCTTATGCCAATTTTCATTGCTGAAGTATATGTTTTCATCAGTAGCATGGTGTAGTATTAAAAAATGTAGGCTTGGAAATAAGACAGACAAGATCATGAGCAAATTACTTAACCATTTTTTAGCCTTAGTTTCCTCAACTACCAAAAAGAGATGAAATAACTTATTTGGCAATGTTGTTGTGAAAGTAAAACCACTGATTGCTCAACCTTACAGTTCCCAACAATGATATTGGGAGCTGTAAGTATATAATGAAACTTAAATTTGCCCTTCAGCCTAGATTGCCAATCCCCTTGTCCCTCTTCCAGAAAACAGTCCCTGTTGACAGTTTCTTATGTATTCATCCAGCAATCAAGGAGCTTTTTAAAAAATGAACAAATTGTATTTTAAATTCATTTAAAATATTATTAAAGTGGAAGGTACTAAAAGTCACAAGATAAACGGTTTGAAAGATATTCACATAGTTTGAAAGAAAAAAAAAAGACAGAAAAATGTATTTAAAAGTTCCTAGTGAGATATCCCCTCCAATCTCTTCCCATCACTACCCTCCCTCCACTGGTAACTAGTAAAATTAATTTCTTATGTATCCTTCCAAGCTAATACAAATAAATGCTATTCTACTCTTTCCCAACCTTTTTTTACACAAATTGCAGCATCCTATACATACCGTTCTGAAGCTGTGCTTCTCTTTAACACCGTAACTTGGAAATATCAATACATAGTGGGTTGCATCTGTCCTTTATAAAGCTGCATAGTATTCCATTGCATGGATGCTTAATGGTTATTTAACCCATTTCCCAATAAAAGACATTTAGGTTGTTTCTGATAAAAATGATTTTTAAATGAAAAATAGTAGATGTACCTAGTCAATATTACTCCATGTAAGTAGAATTGCATTAGTCAATGACTGCTGCTGAAATAATGATTTGTAACAAAAAAAACCACACAAATACTAGAGGCTTACAATAATAAGTATTTATTTTCCTTACACATCTGCAAGTCTACCAGAGTTCAATTAATCTTAGTTGGGATTGGCTGGACTTGGCCTCAAGCCAAGGGTTAGTTTCAGGTTGGCTCCATATGTCTCATCATTGTCCGTGGATCAGGACTACTGGGAGATGGTGGAAGTACAAAAGGCCACGCTGCTACTATCATATATGCTAATATTTTTTGATCAAATTAAGTCACATGGAGCACCTCAGGGAAGTGAGGAAATATGCTCCTTTTACTCTAGTGCAGGGGGTCCTTAAATTTTTTTGTTCCACGGACCCCTTTGCCAGTCAGGTGAAAACCATGGACCCCTTACTAAGTCCACATTATATTGTGTATACTGTGCATTATTTAATAAATACATCACACTCCCACCAACACGTCCATACCAAAAAAGTGCATATATATGTGTGTGTATAAGTATATATATATATATTTTTCACTATATTTTAGCAACCAATTCATATCAGTAATTTCAGTAGACATTGCCACATTGTTCTGGAAAGTGGTTGCTCTCATTTACACTGTATCTGTGAATGAGAAGATCTATTTCTTCACATTCTGTGTACGGCGAAAACTTTTATTCCTTGCCATTATGGTTTTAGTTTGCAGCTTTCCCCCAATTTGTATATATTTTTCTGTGTATTATCTATTCATATTCTTTATGTTTTTTTCTTTTGGGCTGATTTTTTCTCCCTAAGTGCCCTTTATATATATCTCCCTTAGGAGAGGTGTTGCAATTTTTCTCCTAGTTTGTAGTCTGCCTTTTCACTTTGCTTATAGTGTTTCTTTTTTCTTTGCACAGATATTTAGTTTGTATATAGTAAAATTTATCAGTCTTTTTCTTTATGGTTCATGGGTTTTGAGTTTTGCTTTAGAAAAGTGTTCCCCACTTGAGGAGATCCAGTGACTGCTTGAGATTCTGATATAACAGACCTGGGGCATTGTCCCAGGAATCTTTAACAAGATGTTAAGTCAGTAATTCTGGTCGTCCTCCAAGTCTAGAAACCTGGATGAAATAAGATCAAGTATAAAACACCTTGCATTCAGTAGGCACGTAATAACTGTTCCCCACTCCCCCCTTGCTATCCTAACAGGCAACTTTGAAATTTACCATGGCTGATGAGAATAAAGTTCAACATATTTTTTGTAATTTATAATTTGTAAAGATACTTATCCCAATTGGTAGCTTCTTAAAGACTTTTGGCCTCACTAAATGGTTATCAGCTCTTCACACTGTTAATCAATGAGTATATATTGAGTGCCCATGACTTGCTGAACTCTGTAAAGTCCTGTTCTTTGTATTATTTGGAAGATGATGATAATGACCTTAACCTATTGGGCCATAGGGATTGATTTCTCTCTTCAGCAATAGTGATA
This sequence comes from Dasypus novemcinctus, assembly GCF_030445035.2. Lineage (NCBI taxonomy): Eukaryota > Metazoa > Chordata > Mammalia > Cingulata > Dasypodidae > Dasypus > Dasypus novemcinctus. The sequence goes on from NC_080704.1 coordinate 110,950,226, forward strand.
GAGTTGAATTAAGCCTTGCCCACTCTCTCATGTACTGTCATGTAACCAAGGACAGTTTTGTGGAAAGGCCAGCTGTAGGAGTACTAACTATAAATTGATGTACAATATGGTCATGGAATAACTTGAGTTGAATTGGCCTAAACAGACGTGACCCTAGCCTTGTTCCTAGGTGCTTATCATATATAATGGTGATGCCCAGATTTCATTATTAGCTCCTCGAGTAGACACACTCACTGCCCCTTTTCCTTTTGTGGACTAAGCAGAATTGTAAGATTTTCTAGACAAATTCCTCTCAAATATTAGTGTTCATACAAAATCACCTGGGGATCTTTTTAAAATTCAGATTACGATTTAATCAGTTTGCGGTGGGGCCAAACATTTTGCATTTCTGACAAGCTCCCAGGTGATGCCCCAATACACGGACCCCGCTTTTAGGAGCAGGAGTCTCACTAAGTCATTTACAAGAGGTCACTGGATCCTTTCTCACTTTCTTGGCATATTTTAATTTTTGGACTCTTCCTACATCCCTCCACTCCTTTAAGAGCACTTTATTCAACTATAAACCAGACTAAGTAGTCCTCTATGATGTACCAAGAGTCCCTCCCTCTTCTAAAGAAAATCTGGATGGCACTGGTCTGCCGTGATGCCTTAAATTCCAACTTCTCAAAAGTCTTCTTTAAGTCGGTGGTAAAGGGTGATGTTACTTGGGACAGTAAAGTTAGCCAGACTAGCTTAGGGATTGATCAGACTGAAACACCAACCATTATCATCAGTAAGGAGTACTGGAAGAATGGTAGGAACAGAAGGGAGTAAGTTTTGATGGGGTGGGACATGCAGAACATGGGTACGAAAAGGCACTGAATGTTAGCGTGAAGTTGAGTGAAATTGAGCTGAGGAAGATGATGAAAGGAGGAATTAGTGTGACAAGAAGAGGTGTTTTATAATTTGGTTTTGTTTTTATTGTATTTGTCTACTTATTGATTTGCCTAGGATTATTATTGGCTAAGACCCTGAATGAGCTCTCCTCACCCTGACTACTGATTCCTTAACACCCTAATGCAAGTGAGGGGTCTGGTGGCCTTGACCAAGTGGCTCCACCAATAACCACCTCCAGTACCCAACCCCACGCCACACTTTGGGGCATGTCAGAATCACTTAACTGATGCCTCAGCTGAGACCCAGGGCCTGGCAGCTGGTGCTATGTCAAAGATCAGACTGGAAGTGCCAATCTGATCTCAACCAGGAAAATGAAATGTGAGGGGGTGGTGTTCTTCTACCTGCGATCGCACATCAAGTTGCTGTGATGCCCCACTGGTTGGAAGCATGTGGCATTGCTGGTGAGTAATATTAATGTATGCGGTGGTTCCCCTGAAGAGGTGATGAGGGCTGTGCCAGGCAGGATGAGGGAAGTTTGCATGTGCTCTATAGCAAAGGGGTGGGAGAGTTCATCGGAAAATGTGCTTTTAGCTGAAAATGAAGGGCTATTACAAAAGAAAATTAAAAACTCTAGGACATATTCCCTATTTCAAAATATAGCCCGTTTATCCAATGCACATAAATAACAAAATCTGTGGAGAGTAACCTGGTATTGTTACTGCCGAAAAGACATTTCCTTCCACCCTGAGTCTCTCTATATCCCCGGACTTAACTCTAATTGTAGAAGGATTTTTTTCCAAGGGAGCGGGGTGTTTCCTCCCCGCCTCCCCCGTGTGTAATAAGTGGGCTGGTGAAGGAGTTAAAAAGCGTGCCTAAGCATAGTAAGAGAGGTGAAGGAGGGAGTGTGACTTTAATATTGCACTGGCTTGGGTCTTAAGAGCAGACCGTGGACTGAGGCGGAGTTGCTGACGTAGCGGCCTAGGAAGGCTCAGCTCAGGTCTGTACTGTGCACAACGCACCACGCACTTGGTTGGTACCTTTTGGTCACTATCTCTCTTTGTCTCTCTAACTCGGTCTCCTTTGCTAATGCAGACCTATGGAACAGCCTCGGGAGAACCGCTGAAGGAAGCTCAGAAAAGATAAATTAATAGGAGCCTGGCGCAGCAGAAAGTGCTGGAGCACAGCACTCAGTTGACCTGTTAAAATAAGCAATCCTGTTATTTGTGTTAATAAGCGCATGCTGGCAAGCCTAGCGGAATGTTCCGGAAGATACCTGGCGCGGAAACGGGACACTTCTTCCCCTGCAATCCAGACCCTGTCGCTTTCTGGGTCGTATTCCACCCACCCCTTCCCGCTTAAAGAAAGGGACTTCTGGGTTGCGTCACTTTGGAGAGTAGATGGCGAGCCTGGGTGCGCGGCACCGCAATCGCGGCCCGAGTTCTGACTCCGACCCGGGGATCCCAGGACCCTCCTAACCCGCCGAAGGACTAGCGGGGTTCGAAAACCCCGAGACTTCAAAGAGCTCTAACATGGGAAGGTGTAGAAAGGGAGTTATTTGGTACTAGTAAGCGCGCATTAAGAATACAATTAGGTGGGTTGTGTCTTTAATAACATACGTTCTGGCCTGGCAGAAGCCAAGCAGGTCAACTCCTGGCTGAATTAGACACCTGTTCAGTAGTTGGAACATGGGATCTGGAGAGCTGAAAAACTTTTATTTACTGGCTTTGCACGCCAGCGCTCAGTTCAGAGCAAGCCCAAACCCTACATGACCATCTACTTTGATACCGACGCTAGACGGCGCTGCCGGGACACGCTTTCCTTCTCCCGGGAAAGGTGAGAGAAGCGTTTTTTTTGTTTTTTGTTTTCCAGTGAACCAGGGGTTGGGGTACTCGGGCTTGGCAGCCTTTCCCACTCTCTCTCCCCTCCCCGAACTTCTAAATCTAAAGAGGTGGAGAAGAAGAGGAGGAGCAGCGACAGCCCTTTTGCGTGACGCACAGGCACCATTCTAATTACCACCTCCTCCTTGGTGCAAGCAGTCAACCCAGAGGCACCAAACTGTTAGCGAAGAAGACTCAGCTCTCGGTAACTTCCACTACCCTCCACTTCCTCATCCGCACTCCATGCATATTTTGGAGGCAGCAGCAGAGGTGGCAGGATGTGAGGAGAGCCTGGAGCCCACTTCCCAGGCTCCGGTCCCTCTCTGGAGATAGGGAAGAAGTGAGGGCTTTTGTGCACTGGCTGGGGAGGGTTCCCGGGAAAGGTTGGAGCAGTAAGCCGGAGGGAGAGAGGTGGACAGGCAGAATTTGCACCTGCCATCTGCGCGGCCGCCAGGGAAAGAGGCAATTGGTGGGTCCGCCGACCTTTGATGCGTCCGTGCCTCAAGAAGAGCGCAAGGGTCATAGGCTGAATCACTTGGCCAAGAGGCACTCTCCGGCAGGAGCGCGCAGCTCTGAAGCTAAGTCGAACAGAACAAAGAGGCCAGGAGGTAGGCGATTTAGGAGGGTCTGGTTACCGTGTGCGGAGGCACCACCTACCAGTTTAGAGACGGGGCCAAGTGACTTAAGAACGCCCTTAGCCTCTCTCCCAGCTACCCCAAAAGTCCACAGAAGCTCAGCTTAACTCTAGAAATCTTCCCAGGGAGAGAAGTTTCCTGGCACCCTCTTGAGCTAGGGCAGGGAGTGAAGAAAACAAGCGGGGCTGTTGCCTTGGCGGCTCGGGAAGACACGGTCTTCCCCTCGCCTCCTCCAGATCCGCTCGCCTTTGGGCAGCCTCCGAGGTTGCCCGAGAAGTCCAAGCCCGTGCTCTCCGTAATACCGCCCCGGGTCGCGTCCCAGCGCCCCAGACATGAAACTGCACGCGTGAACTCTGCTGGACGCCGCCGGCAGTTCTGCAAGACTCAGGTAACGCACGCTTGCAGACCCAGAGATTTGGCTGGCGAGTTCCAGGGAGAGAGAGAGTGCGCTGGGATCTCGGGGGCAGTAGTAAGAAAGCAGGCCGCGGCCACCGAAGCTCTGGCTCGCCTGCAGCACTGGTCCTTGAGCCTGGAAGCCTGGAAACGCTTGCTCGTTTCATTTCCTCCTTTCAGTCTCCCAGAAAGTTTAGGGGCTGGGACCAGGGCTTTCAATGCCAGGGGTTTCTCGCCTGGGAGGAGCGCGCGCATTCTGCCAGGCGCCTGTGAGCCAGCCAGGTCTTTCCGCAGTCAGGTCTTTGTGGTCTCCTCGGCTGGTACACCGGCTCTCCAGCCTGAAAGGCACTGTCCTGTAGACGCTTCTTTGCTTCTTTCCTACTCTGTGTACGTTTCTGACGGTTGCTGGGAGAGCAACCCATGCGGTCCCAGGGCACAAGGTGACTCCGGGGTGGAGCAGTGAGTAGCATCCCTGTAAATGCGCTCCGGAGGGCTCCAGGAGATTCCCAGCGAGTACCAGGCAGGAGAGTGTTGGCCATTTGGGGTCTTCTCCGCACTCCTTCTCCAAAAGTGAAGGAACTGCGGACCCTGAGGCGTCCCTCTCCTCTCTCTACAAGGATCCCGCGGTTCCTTGATTGTGTTTCCCAGGTTGAGTGACCCTGTCCGTCCTCACCCTTCTTGGGGGCTGAGAACCGCCAGTGCTGACTTGCGCTTCAGTCTCCTTGTGCAGGAATTTGAGAGAGGGAGAAGAGGACCAGTCGGGGCCACTGGACTGCCTTGTCGTTCTGGGCCAGGGGTTGGAACAACCAGCTTGATTTTGTTACCCTTAGACGTTTAAGTAAAATGCTTTGGCAAGGAGACCTGGGTCCTGAGGCAAAGAAAGTGTGTGTTATAATAATTCTCTGTCCCAGGGTTTTCTCCTGGTGTCTGCAACTCTACTCCACCTTCTGTCTCTGTGATCCAGGGCCTTAGAGGGGAGACATGAGTAAACCAGTATTAAGATACCACATATGTCACCCACAAAAGTTGTGGCTGGGTTAAGTTCTGGAAAAGTACTCAGTTGAAAGCTACTCTAGAGCAGGGGTTCTGAAGAAGGGGACCCCCAAAGGGTCAGTGGAAAGATTTTAGGGCATCCCTGAGCTTGAATTGAAAAAAAAAATCAACCTATTATCTTTATTTTCTCTAATCTCTAACTGAAATCTAGCATTTCTTTCACTTATGAATATATACAATAAATTACAGTAGTATTCATTTCATATCACATTACAGTTGTTGCGTATCTCGAAAAATCTCTTATACTCATCCATACTTTGAAATGATGGTAGATGTTAGACCTGACGCTAGTTGAGTATCATAAAACTATCTGCCCTTACATTCTGAGAAGGGGTTCCTGTTTGTTACCTATCTGGCAAAAGGGTGTGTGGAACAAAACAGGTTAAGAACCCTTGCTCTAGAGCCTACCACAGGGTTTTTGTTTGTTTGTTTGTTTGTTTGGTGAAAAACAATCTGTTCAGGAATATCTTGCCCTTGAATTTGGAAGTTTGAGCTGCTCCCTACCCCACCCCAATACTCAACTTGGCTTGTTAGACTTCTGAAAAGGAATCTTTCTTTTTTTCCTGGTCGGGGGAGCAAAATAGCAGGTTATTAAAAAAAATACAGTGCAGCCATGGTCAGATTGGAAGAAAGGAAGGAGGAAGGGAAGAAGGGACATTTCCCAGAGGTCATGCAAGTGTAGCAGTAATCAGGAAGGCTGATTCAATTCAAGGGACCCTGGAAAGAAAGAAGTTAAGCATCTTGGACAGGTATGGGGCCTTAGGGCCCTTTGCCCCTCATACCCTTTCCTCTCTACCAACAACTCCTTCCCTTCCTCACTGGCACTGGCTGTCAGGAAGGAATTGGGGGCTGTAATGCCTGCTTGATGAAGGGCCACCAGGTTGTTTGCTGACAGGGTTACTCACACTTTGGCTTTGCCCGCTCTTGCCACACAGTATGTGTTCTTCTCTATTCTCCTGGAGTTCCCAGACAGGAATTAGGCAACCTCCCTAGTATCTAGGGAGAGTAAAACTTCCAGATATCTCTGAGCTGAGACTTCTGTGGAAGTTCCTACCTTCACCCCTTCCATTCTTTCAACTCCCATTGTCTGCCAAATAACCCCACCACTATGGAACTGCACAGTGCTGGACTGGATGTGGTGGCTCCAGCTTTGCACAATTTGGTCACCATGTGAGCACTCCAATTTGCTGCCTGTCTTGGACTAGACAGCCTTTGATTTCTTTCAGTGGGAGCAGCTGATTTAAATTATGCTTAAATGTGTGTGAAAGGCTGCAGCACCAAAGGTCCCTTTCTCCCCCATTCTAGCCCCAGCTAATGAGAAGGAGGCTAAGTGGTGTTCATACTACTTGGATGAGAGCCAGCCATGGTGGCTTCGGCTTCTGCCCCATGGGCTAAATGAGGCCTTCAGAGCAGTGGGGTTAGGGATTTAAGCAGGGCTTTGTGGTTTTGCCTCTGTTGCCCTCTCAGATTTTGGAGTGGTCTTTAGTTGAGTAATCAGGGCATTTTCAGTTTGAGGCTCTAACTGCCATTAATAGTACCAATCTCGGCAGAGGTCAAAGGTGCTGGTCAGTGGCGAGGGATGTCAGAGTGCCCCTGGGCTGTGGCCTTTTTTTAAAACAAATCAATTTTATTGATAGCTATTGATAAAGCACAAAATTTATCAAAAGTATACAGTTGATAGTGTTTGGTATAATCACATAGCTATGCATTCATCATTTCAATCATTATTAAAGCATTTTCATTATTTCAATAATAATAATAATAAACAAAAAACAAACAAGAAAATTCCTCAACTCTTAATTTCTTTGTTTTCCGTGGACTGTGGCCTTTTAAGGTAAAATCAAGTCTGATGCTTCATTTACTTATTCGTTTCCTGTAACATGGTTCCTCAATTGATTAGAACCTCCTGTTTGCCAATAACTAGTGGTAGAGCCCATACAAACATCCGCTACTTGCCAGGGTGAACTGATGGTGTGGCTACCTGGGGAATAGCCCAGATTAATCACCTGACACATGTCTCCAAAGGTGCAAAACCCCCTGAAATTTTATTTAGTTTTAAGAAGCCATACTCTACTGGACCCAACCTTATAAAAGATGAATTACGAAATGATTATTTCAGTTTTGTTTAAAATGATAAACAAACTTCACTTTATCAAATATGCTGGCTTTTATATTTCACTGACTCAATGCAAATCGCTTGTTATTTGGAAAGTGAAAAGCATTGGGAAAGTGAGAAAAGTTAAAATATGGTTGAAAATATTGTATACTTTGATGAAACAGACTTGTGTTTTCACATCTGTTGCTTAAAGGAAATCATCACTCTGTGCAGTATGATGACCTAAGAAGGTTCTGTGACAGTAGGTTCCCTTTTATAACTTTCTTTTAAAATTTCTTTATTAGATAAGTTGTGGGCTTACAGAACAATCATGCATATGATACAAGATTCCCATACACCTCCCCACTACAAAACCTTGCATTGGTGTGGAACATTTGTAACAATTGATGAAAGCACTTTTTAATATTTCTACTATTGATTAAAGTCCGTGGTTTAATTTAGGGTTAGCTGTAGAGTGTAGTTTCACGGATTTTTGAAAAAATATACTTTGTTACCATATATGCAATCAAACTCTCCCACTTTTAATCATAGTCCCATATATATTTCAGTGCTGGTAATTGCCTTCACAATGTTGTGCAACCATCACCACCATCTATTACCAGAATATTTCCATCATTCCAAATAGGAATGGGAAAATACATTTTCTCCCTTGTACTTGGATATTTTCGTAACTGTCAATACCGACTGTAGACAGAACTGTTTAGAAGGAACACACACACATACAGCATTCTTCATTTGAGAAGTACTATCAGCTCCTTGGTGAAAGGACACTGAGACCAAGTGGAAGAAATAAATAATCCCAATCTTGAGGAGTTTAGTAATAAGATATTAAAGCTTAAAAAACAAACAAACAAACAACCCCAGATCTCTAGATGTGGACTAACAGGGCTTTTCAGGGCTGTTTTCTAGCAAGCCACACCTTTTCGTTCCATCCCTTAAGCCTAGATTTAGAAAGCTGTGATCAAAACCAGCTTGATGCAGAAAGACAAATGTTTGATGTGCAATATGTGATTTAATTATCCTGCACTAAGGCTTGAAAATAAGCCTCTTATTAAGCTTACACTGAGCTGTTTTCATTCCACGGAATTTGCTGAAGTAAAACATGCCTGGTCAGTGTAAGGCTTGATGCAACAAAGATACTGCACGGACACATCTGGCCAAGGCCACCACAAGTTCAAACTCTTTGGGCTGGTTCACTTTGAGCTGACTCCTAATGAGATCAGAGGCACTGAAATGAGTCAATTGCAGGCCAGTTTCTCTCCGGCTTCCTGGGACACATCCTATTCTCTGTGCAGAGGAATCTGGCTTTAGTTTTCTCTATTTTTTTCCTCTTAAATGTCACATCTTCATGTAACTATACTTTGATTTCTCTCCTGAGTTCCAAAATGCGTTTTTTTTTTTAACGTGGCTTACTTTATTCCTCTACCTGGGTGACCTATTGACATGCAAAGTGCATTCAAACATTAATTGGACATTTATACCCAGATTTTTGTTTTGTGTGTTTCTTTTAGTGGCCCCACAATTTTCTAGTCCTAGAACTCTTTATCTCAGTTATCTGTGACTCCTTCTGTGTGACTTAGCCTTTCATGCCTTGTGTATCCTATCTTTTATTAAATAGTCTGAATTCTTTCCCTGGAATATATTTTCTTCATTGCATTTCTACTGCTATCACAGCCAGACAGGATTCTTGATCAGATCTGCTGTAAAAACCTCTTCTTGCTGTCTCTCCTCTGCTATCCTGAATATTAGGAGTAATCTTCCTGAAGCCCATTTAGTTCTTTGCTTAAAACTGTTGGATACCTAGTGAGTGGACATTTAGTGATGTTGATTGTTATTCCATCTGAACGAATTTCTAGCAGTTAGAGTAACCCTTGGAAACTCTTTACACTGCAGGTATGAATGCACATAGCACAGCCAACAATTCTGTGGGGATGCAAATATCAAATATGGGACATTGAACTAGATAATCTTTGTTACAACTAATGCAGAGATTGTATCATCTTTCAAATATCCAGAAATCCAAATATGTTATTTCCTATCAGGTTGCCTGGAGACTTTAATGCCTTTTAAATATATATATATAATTATGTCCGTGTTTTAGGGTCTTCTCTTTTATGGTCTGTTGAGATGCCTGAATAGGTTGTTTAGTTCTGGCTTACTTGGGTGTGTGTAGCTATAGGAAATATCTAGATCACTGTACTTTTTAATGGATTTTTAACATTTATGTTGTGCTTACCTCAAATTTTTTGAAATGCCTTTCTCCTTTCCTTATCTTGCTTAATGTTCACAATAATCTTGTGAGGAGTATGCTAGAAACCAAGGATCCAAATATTTAAGTGACTTCCCCTTATTCAATTGAGTAAGTTGGGAATCTTTGTTTTAGTGATACCACAAATCTATTACTACCCTGGAATCCTGAACTCAGACCATTCTAGTCTGAAGCGACTTTTTTTCCCTCCTACTTATAAAGTCAAATCCAGATTCTTTGGCCAAAAATCCAAGGCCCTTTGAGATGCAGCCTCAGCCTGCCTAGTCAGCCTTATTTCCTGTTGACATGTATGATCTAGCCAGACTGAACTACTCACCATGCCCAACATAATCTGTGCTATTCATCCTTTGTGCCTTTGCTTTATGCCATTCCTTTCACTTGGAGCCTCTTCCTCCTCATCCCCCCAACTTCTTTACTTCTCTTTCTGTTAATAATGAGAAAAAAAGTGAAAAAGAGGCTTAAGTGCCACCACCTCTTCCATGTAGCCCCTTCTAATTTCTCCCTCCTGCCCTATAGACAAAACAATTGCTCCCTTCTTGAAACTCTTTTTGACACATTGTTGATTTCTCTTTTATGGTAATTACCTTGTTCTGCAGTCATTATAGTTATTTATGTAGCATTTTATCTCCCCTACTAAAGTACAAACTTCTTGAAAGCACAAGCTCTTATCTATCTACTATTCTGAATAATACTGAGCATACAGAGGGTATCCATTAAATATTTGTTTGAGTTACCTTTGAGATCTCTGGGTTAGTCTTAACATTTTACTGAAGGTCTCTATCTAAACAACAGTTTCAGGTTAAATAGGAAGCTGTAAGTCTATGATCAAGTATAATAGGGCAGTGGTTTTTTAATAGCTATGCTCTAGAAGTATATTGTAAAGGAAAAATGTGATTATATGCATTTAAATTGATTAAACTAAGTAAAAGAAAAAGTTTCAGCTCTTCAGTCACACTAGTCATATTTCAAGGGTTCAGTAGCCACACATGTCTAGTGATTATTACTGTATAAGACAGTGCAGCTATAGAGCAGTCCCATCATTGCAGAAAGTTCTACTGGACAGTGCTGTTTTACAGCAATAGTTCTCAACAACTATTTCCACATAGAAACATGTTCACAAAGGTGGCTGCTTTCATGTTTTATTTTTTTGGTATAGTTACTCTAGAGTTCCAAGTGCTACAGTGCTGTCATTTTCCTTCCCTCTCAAAACACAAATCAGTAACATGATAGGCATATCCTTAATGCTGCTTTATTTGCGGGGGAAATTAGATATTTATATAACATCAAACACAAAAATAAATTCCAAATGAAATTCCGAAGAAGAAAAATAAGAAACTTGTCTTTTGTACTGTGAATTACAATAATTAAAATACTGTGGTGCTTGTCTAGGAACAGACAGATCAATGCAAGAGGACAGTATCCAAAGTAATAAACCCAACTATGCTATGGATTTTAAGATATGATAAAGAAGGCATTTAGAATCCATAGGTATCTGAGTGAGGTGAGTAAATATGGATTTATCAGGAAATGTGGTTAAAGTAAAAGGACTAGTTATGTGTGGGGAAAATTATTGAAACTACATCTATACTAATTATTTAAACAAAAATTAGTTATGGTTCAATCAAGTGTTCAAATTAAACTATGAAAGTATTAGAACATATTTCATATTATTTTAAATTTATATATTAATTATGATTTAACCTATTTTATATTTATAATATTTTAGTCTTTAAATGGAGAAGGTGTGTCTAGTCACTTTATAAAAAATGAAGACTTAAAGGAAAAGATTAATAAATTTAACCTTAAAAAATCTGTATGGCAAAACAAGTATGAAAATCAATGTTAAAAGACAAATAATAAACTAGGAAACTGTGACATATAAAAAGGGTAAATATTGTTAATATATAAAACTTTGGCCCATCCATTAAAAAATAAATATCCTAATAGAAAAATACGGAGAAGTCATGAATAGGATATTCACAAAAAATGCCAACAATGGCAATGGAGGGATACTGGTATGGGATACCAATGACAGATGATATATGACTGACAGGGAGCTGTACAGAACATATGTCCAGGGTGCATGGTAATGTTTGGATATACTCATAGTGGCAACAATTAAAAACCACAGTAGGGGGGGTACTGGGTTCCCGGCCAGTGGTGCTCTGTCGTGGTCCCTAGGGGAGCAGCGACAGTCTCCCAGGTACAGTGGTGGGGACCGGGAGGGAGTGAGGGTTCAACAGTGAGCCCCTGATACTAATGACTATGCTTGTGAGCTGATAAACCCAAAATAATAACAAGGCCTAGAGCAACTTTGTGCCTGGGAATTTCCTTCTGTCAGCCTTCATGTTACTCAAATGTGGCCAGTCTCGAAGCCAAACTCAGCATGTAAATGCAATGCCTTCCCCCCAGCGTGGGACATGACACCCGGGGATGAGCCTCCCTGGCAACGAGGGACCACTATCAACTACCAACTGATGATGCAACTGGAAAATGACCTTATACGGAAGGTTCAATGCGGATCAGCAGAATATCCATGTCTACATAAAATACCATGACTTTAAAATGCTGTTTGACCTAAAGTAAGGGGGAAATGGAAAGGAGAAATGAGTTTATATGGCTACGAGTTTCTAAAAAAGAGTCTGGAGGCTGGCAGAAGGATTGCCCTCATGCACAACTGAGCAGAGTCAGAGAGACAGATAAAGCAGATACAACCCCCAGATATTGGTTCCTTTGAGGGCTAAAGAGACCCATGGGAGTTATGGTCATGGCCGATGGGGTTAACTACCAGGGCAGATGGCCCCTCTTTGGAAATGGTGTTTATGTGTGATGAATCTGGACTCAGATGGGATCTCCCTTCATAAGACTTTCATGCTAATGTGCTGGAGGTGCAGTTAATGTTGGGGTTTAAGATATATTTAGGGGATTTGAATCTCTGGACTGACAATGTGATAGCCAGATCCTGAGCCTCAACAGACTCCAGCACCTACAATCTGATTTATTGGACTTACCACACTCAGCTAAGATGGAGGTGAAGGACAACCACCACACCATGGAGCCTAGAGTGATTACAACTGAAAATGGGAGGATTGCATCCAGCATCCAGGTGGAATCTGAGCCTCCTCTTGACATAAAGGTGCAATGGACACAACCAATCCAGTGTCCACATAGAAGAGGTGGCATTGGATTGGGAAAAGTGGACATAATGGACAAAGGGTATGGGGAAAGGCAGGAAGAGATGAGAGGTGGAGGCGTCTTCGGGACATGGAGCTGCCCTGGATGGTGCTTCAGAGGTAATCACCGGACATTGTAAATCCTCACAGGGCCTACATGATGGAATAGAGGAGAGTATGGGCCATGATGTGAACCAATGTATATGAGGTGCAGAGGTGCCCAAAGATGTACTTACCAAATCCAATGGATGTGTCATGATGATGGGAACGAGTGTTGTTGGGGGGGGGGGGGAGAGGGGGGGTGGGGGGGTGGGGTTGAATGGGACCTCACATATATATTTTTAATGTAATATTATTACAAAGTCAATAAAAAATAAAAAAATTAAAAAAAAAAAAAAAAAAAAAAAAATGCCAATGGGACAACCTCACCTTGCAAATAAAAACTAATAGCTTTCACTTATCAGATTAGAGAAGGCTTAAAAGATTAACAAAACATAGTGTTGACAAAACTGTGGGGATATGGATAATCTCATGTACCATTTAAACTGGTGTGCTTCCAGAGGTCGGCTTGGCAATCTGCATAAAAATGTAAATAAAATCATTTTTTTTAAAAAGAACTTACTGGGGATTGAACCTAGGGCCTTCATACATGGGAAACAGGTCGTCAACCACTTAAGGTACATCTGCTTCGAAATAATCTCTTTGATCTAGCAATTTCATTAAGCATTTCTTATCCTAATAAAATAATGCAAGTTCTAAAATATGTATCCATCAGGATGGTCATTAAAATTTTATTTATAGTAGCAAAGCTTTGGAAATAATCTGGGTGGCTGTAATAGAGGATTGACTAGGTAAATCAGGATGTATCAATTTAACTCATTACTATGTATACATTAAAGATAATATAAACCTAATTATATTGATATTGAAAGATATCCATAAGCCCTGGTTAATGGAAAAGTAGGTTATGAAACAGCATAAATCAATTTATTTCCACATGTATGTGTCTCTATATATCTATGTGAGCATATGAGCATATGGACATGTATAGGAAATAGTTCACCAAAATGTAAATTATAAGTATAGAAATTTTGAATTTTCTCAAAAAAAATCACTTGTGCTTTTGATTGTTGTTTGTATTTACAGTGAGAATAATAAAAGCATGTATGATGGAACGCATATAAAATTCTTATCTCTGTATGCAATACGCAAATTCTTTTTAAAAAAATTATTGAAATATATCACGCATACATAAACATACATAAACAATAAGTGTATAATAGTTGTGAACTTACAAAACAAACATATATAACATCAAACAAACATATATAGCATCTCACCCTACCACCAATAACTTACATCGTTTTTAAACTTTTTAAACTAATGATTAAAGAGCATTGTCAAAATATTACTACATGGTAGTAGTTGTTATGGTTATTATGTATGTATCATTTGCTGGAAAACCCAGGCAAAATTTAATGCAAATTTCAGAGGTATTAAAGTGTTAAATGTAAAATAAAGGAAAGCATATAGTAGCTAGAATAAAATAAAGGTGAGTAACTTATCATGGTAGAAGGAGGACTTTCTAATAATAAAAATGAAGAAATAATAAAGGAACATCAATTATTTTACATAAACATTGTAAATGTATATGTGTAAAAACATACTATAGGAAATAATTTGGGGCAAGTAACTGTAATATACGATAGACAAAGCTCTATATATTACAACTTTCCACCTGCTAACCACCCCAAATGATGTTTTATTTGGACTCTTATTTTGTATATTACATAAATATATATTACAAACATATAGAATACACATCCTACACTATATACAGTTAGTGCAGTGTTTCAAATCCCACCTCTGATACCACCTGCAGTGTTTCCCCTGGGTTATGGATTGGTGGGGAAGGGGCCACATGCTAATTTCCTGTTTTGATTAGACAAGGATAAAGGACCTTAAACGAGGTGACCTCATAAGGTGGGAGCAGATGCAGCATATCTTAGCAAGTGCTTATACTGGTCCCTAGTTCCCTAATAAATTTACACCTGCCAGTGACGGGATCTGTGCAGGAAGCTGTCTTGTCAGATCCAACAAAACAGGTGATATTTTCCTCTAACTAGTCTTTTATATTCATGGTTTATGTCACATTTCTGGAAAAAAACTTGTAACAATCTGTGTATTTCCATTTAAGGGGATGTTTACAACTAGCAGACTCTTTGTTCTGGAACGAAATTCAGCATCAACAAGACCACCTCCTCATCTGGGGAAAGAAAGTGTTCAGATGTCCTTGGAAAAATATCTGCATTTAGCATTCTAGAAAATGAGAAATTCCATTTCCTTGAAGTCCACTCTCTAGTTCTTTTTTTTCCCATAATTTTTATTTATTATTCTTTTAATGGCATGAGATCAGTTGTGGTAGCCTCCCTTTCATTTCTTTAAATTTTTTTATTTTTTATTTTTGTCTTTATTTATTTTTATAATGTTACACTCAAAAAATATGAGGTCCCCATATACCCCCCACCCCCCTTACCCCACTCCTCCCCCCATAACAACAACCTCCTGCATCATCATGAAACATTCATTGCATTTGGTGAATACATCTCTGAGCACCACTGCACCTCATGGACAATATTTCATACTCTTTTTAATGGGTGGTTCTGACACTGAATTTGGACCAAGAACTAAGACGAAATATCTAATTCCTGGCCCTTTTATGCACATAATGGTATATAATATTTTTGGGGCACTTATTATGTTCTAGACATTGTTCAAAGTGTTTTATATGTATTAATTAATTTCATCCTTATAATATACCTCACTGAGATGTAGGTAATATTTTTATCACCAGTTTCAGAAGAGGGAACTGAGACACAGAGAAGTTCAGTAATTTGCCTAAAGTCACAAAGCTTTTGAAATGGCTGTTCTAGGGATGAGAACCCAGCCAGTCCAGCTCTAAAACGCATGCATTTAAATATGACACAAAATAATTTCTTATATATACATATGTATGCTAAGAGTAGTTTAATTTTTTTCTGGATGTTGATATACAAATTCATTTTTAGTTTCTTTTTATAGATTTCAAATTTCCTACGATTGGGATATGCTACTTCTATAATCACAAAGATTCATGTTATTAAGTATTGCATTAAAGCTTCAGATTAAGCCATGGGCATAGCCCTCTCAACTCTTCTTCTGTCTTTCCTTTGTTCTTTTCTTTTTTTCAAAGTGTCGTAAATCCTAAGGCATGAGTGCCATGGTACATATTAACTAAAAATTCTATTCTTTATTTGGGGGCAATGTTTGCAGTCTGTTGGCACAAAGTTATCTATATTTTGGAATGCAAAATGGTATATTGGAAGACCCCAGAAACTTTTTCTCTGGAGTCTAAAATGCAGTTATTTCTAAGTTGAACCCAGTGAGGAGCTGTGAGAGTTGGAGGCTTTTGGGACCCCAGAAAATTATGTTCTCAATTTAATTCATTCCTATGGGTGTGACCCTATCTTAGGTGGGAACTTTTGATTAAATTACTTTAGTTAAGGGCCTTTGATTAGATTACTTCAGTAAGGTATGACCTGGTGTGGGACTTAATTGTCTTACTGGAGTCCTTTATAAACAGGATGAATATGGAAAGAGAGGGCTCCAGAAGCTGAGAGAGAAAGACCCAGAAATCAGAAGCTGAAAACAACTGAACGAAGAAGCAGAGAGAAAGTCATGAAGCAGGAAGCTGTTGGTTAGTGGAGCCCAGAGGAGGAAGGAGAGCCCCAGGAGATGCCTCCATGTGCCTTGCCTTATGAGAGGATTTCAGCATCTCTGATAGCCCATCTTCAGGGAGAAAAAGCATTGCCCAGTGAAGGCTTGATTTGGACATTTTTTCTCAGCCTCTAAACTGTAAATTTTTAGATAAGTCCCCATTTTAAAAGCCAACCCATTTATGTTATATTGCCTTGGTAACCTTTAGCAAACTAAAATAGGAGTCAGTGACCCCTTTGTGATATTGCTTCCTTTCTATCCAGCCTAAACCTTGTAGTATGCTCCTTCTGCTGAGACCCTCAGCAAATTCTAGATTCATTATTACTAAACCTGCCCAGAAAACCCCTATTCATAGATCAATCTAGCCACTACCTTTTCTGTTGAACGCCTAGGTAACTGAACTTCTAGAGAAATAAAACCTGTCCAAGAAATGCATGGTCTACAGATTCATCGGGGATCTTCAGGTCTGCTAGGAAGATTTTTTTCCTTTTACATTTTTTTATTGAGGTGAAGTTCCATCATAAAATCATAAAATTAACGATTAACAATCTTTATTAGAGAATTCGTTAGCTTACAGAACAGTCATGAATAATGTGCAGAATTCCCATATATCACCCATCCACCAAACCTTGCATTGTTGTGGGATTTTGTTACAGATTATGAAAGACATTCATCAAAATATAACTACTTACAAAATAATCATACATGTATAGAATTCCCATATAACAACCCTTCACCAACACACAACACCGTGATGGAATATTTGTTACAGATTGTGAGATAATGTCATCAGATTGTTATCACCAAAATTGGTCCATAGCGTACATTTGGCACACTTTTTCCATACCCCTCCATTATTAACATGATACATCTTTGGCATTGAAGCAAGAATATTACAGTATTGCTGTTAACCACAGTCCATAGGTCACTCCAGTTTTATTTTCCCCATGCTTCTCCACATTCCCATTACCCTGCAATAGCAACGTATGTTATTCTAGTTCACTGATGGACACTCTACGGTAATTCTACACATGCCCACAATTGTTTTGTAAGTTCAGAAGCTCTGTAATAAAATATATTAAAAAAGTAATGGGGTGGGTTGGGGGAAAATATGCCAAATGTAACATATAGACTACAGTTTGTAGTAATATTTTGACAATACTCTTGCATAGTTTATAACAAATGCTTCACAACAATGAAAGGTGTTGGTGGAGAGGTGATGTATGGGACCCCTTTACTATGTTATGCATGTTTATTTTGCAATTTCACAACTTCTTACTATACACTTATTGTTTATGCATGTTTATGTATGAATGATATACATCAATAAAAAAATAAAAATAAATAAACTACTATGCTCCATAGGCTACATTTGGTATAAAATTTTTCCGTACACCCCTTATTATTAACACCAATTATTAGTATTTTGTACTTGTTATTGTTAATGAGAGAACACTTATATTTGTATTGTTAACTACATTTCATCATCTACCACATGGTTCACTCTGCTATACAGTCCCATGCTTTGCACCATCCATCCAGAGTGTACACTCAGTGACTCTCACTTTCATCAGAGTTGTGTGTTCATCACCTCAGTAAATTTTTGAATGTTTTCCTTAGTCCAAAAGAGAATATCTCATACTCCCCATTATTGATCATTAGTGATGATATTGAGCTTCTGATGCATGAATACTACAATATTGCTGTCGACTAGTCTATAAGTTACATGAATTGTATTTTTCTCTTGCATCATCTTATTCGTACCAGCTTGCAATAATATCGTACATTTGTTCTAGTTCGTAGAAGAATATTCTTGTATGTACTATCAACCACAATTCTCATCCACTACAGAGTTCACTGTTACACAGTCCTTAGATTATTCTCTAGTTTTCTTTCAGTTAACATTTATGTACCTAGCCTACCCCTTTCAGCCACAGTGATATTTATAAATTAGGAGTGTTAATTAGATTCACTATAATGTGTTACCATCAACTCTATCCATTTCTACAAATTTACAATCAACCTAATTAAAAATTCTACATACATTATGCATCAGTGCCCCTTCTCAGCCCTCATTTATCTCCTAGTAACGTCTACTCTAGATTTTAACTCCATATGTTTACTCATTGTATTTAGTTCATATTAGTGAGACCATATATGTTGTTATATGTATCCCAATTTCATTTCTTCTTACAGCAACATAGCATTTGGTCATATGTATATACCACATTTTGTTTATCCATTCATTGGTTGATGGACACTTAGGTTGTTTCCATCTTTTGGCAAATGTGAATAATGCCACTGTGATCATTGGTGTGCAAATGTCTGTTCTCATCCCTTCTTTCAGTTCTTCTGGATATATTCCTAAGAGTTGGATTGCTAGATCATAAGTTATTTCTATTTTTAGCTTCCTTAGCAACATCCAAACTGCCTTCCACAGAGGCTGCATCATTCTACATTCCCACCAACAGTGAAAAAGTGTTCCTATTTCTCCACATTGTCTCAGTACTTGTAGTTTTCATTTTTTTACAAAAGAAGGGCCATTCTATGGGGTGTGAGATGATATCTCATGGTAGTTTTGATTTCCATTTCCTTAGTATCTATTGATATTGAACATTTTTTCATTTGATTTTTTGCCACTTGTATTTCCTTTTTGGAAAAATATCTATTTAAGTCTTTTGCCCATTTTTAAAATTTTTTAAGTTTTTTCTTTTTTAAAAAGATACATAGATCACAAAAAATGTTACATTAAAAAATATAAGAGGTTCCCATATACCCCACACCCCACCACACTCCATCCTCCCATCAACAACCTCTTTCACATTCATTGCATTCATTGCATTTGGTGAATACATTTTGGAGCTCTGCTACACTGCATGGATTATAGTTTACATTGTAGTTTACACTGTCCACCAGTAGATTAGTGGGTTATGGCAGGATAAATAATGTCCTGCATTTGTCCCTGCAATATCATTCAGGACAATTCCAAGTCCTGAAAATGCCCCCACATCATACCTCTTCTTCTCTCTTCCTGCCCTCAGCAAATCTTGTGGCCACTATCTCCACACCAATGATAGAATTTCTTCCATTGCTAGAGTCACTATAGTTCTATAGTACAATACCAGTAAGTCCACTCTAATCCATATTTTCTTACTCCATCCTGTGGACCTGGGATAGTGATGTCCACTCTACCTCTAAATGGAGAGGGGGCTTATATCCTACATGGCTGATGTATACAATTCCCCTGGTTGCTGTTATGGACACTCTCAGTTCCCTGGTGTAGTGGTTGACCATCTTCACCTCCCTGTTAGCTGACCTTTGCCCATTTTTTAATTGTACTGCTTGACCTTTTATTGTTGTGTTGTATGATCTCTTTATATAGCATGGAAACGAAACCTTCATTGGATATGTGTTTTTCAAATATTTTCTCCCATTGAATAGGCTCCTTTTCACCTTATTGACAAAATCCTTTGAAGCACAATAGCTTTTATGTTTAAGGAGGTACCATTTTTCCATTTTTTCTTTCTTTGCTCATGCTTTGGGTGTAAGGTTTAAGAAACCACCACCTAGCATCAGATCTTGAAGATGTATTCCTATAGCCCTATATTTTCTTCTAGAAGACTTATGGTTCTTGGTTTTATAGTTAGATTTTTATTCCATATTGAGTTAATTTTTTATAAGGTGTGAGATAGGGGTCCTCTGTCTTTCTTTTGGATATGAATATTCAGTTCTTTCAGCACCATTTGTTGAATAGACTGTTCTACCCTAGCTGGGTTGATTTGACAACCTTGTGAGACAACACATGACCATAAACGTGAAGGTCTGTTTCTGAACAATCAATTCAGTTCATTGGTCCACATGTCCATCTTTATGCCAGTACCATGCTGTTTTTACCACTGTAGCTAGGTAATATGATTTAAAGTCCAGAAGTGAGAGTCCTCCAACTTCATTCTTCCTTTTTAAGATGTTTCCAGCTATTCAGTGATCCTTACCCTTCCAAATAAATTTAATAACTGGGTTTTCCACTTCTTTATAAAGGCTGTTGGAATTTTTATTGGATTTGCAATGAATCTGTAAATCAGTTTGGGTAGAATTGTTATCCTACTGATATTTCGTCTTCCAATCTGTTGACATGGAATATCCTTCCATTTATATAGGTCTTTTTGATTTCTTTTAGCAAGGCATTGTAGTTTTCTGAAGACAAGTGTTTTACATCCTTGGTTAAGTTTATTCCTAAATATTTGATTATTTTAATCTCTATTGTAAAAGAAAATTTTTCCTGATTTTCTCCTCAGATTGCTCATAACTAGTGTATAAACACTAATGATTTTTGCATATTAAGCTTGTATCCTGCCACTCCACTGAACTAATTTATTAGCTATAGTTGCTTTGTTGTAGATTTTTCAGGATTTTCTAGGTATAGGAGCATATCCTTTATGAAGAATGAAAATTTTACTCCTTCCTTTCCAATTAGGACACCTTTATCTTCTTGCCTTACTGCTCTAACTATAACCTCTAGCACTATATTGAACAACAGTGGTGACAGTGGGCATCCTTGTCTTGCTCATGATCTCAACAGGAAAGCTTTCAGTCTTTCAACATTGAGTACAATGTTAGCTGTGGGTTTTTCATATATGCCCTTTATCATGTTGAGAAACTGTCCTTCAATTCCTATCTTTTGGAGTGCTCTTACCTAGAAAAGATGCTGTATTTTGTCAAATGCTTTTTCTGCATAAATTGAGATGGTCATGTGACTTTTGTTCTTCAGTTTATTAATGTGATGTATTACACTGATTGATTTTCTTGTGTTAAACCGGCCTTGCATGCCTGGGATAAAACCCACTTGATCATGATGAATAACTCTTTTAATGTGCTGTTGGATTCAAGTAGCGAGTATTTTGTTAAGGATTTTTGCATCTGTTTTCATTAGGGAATTGTGTCTGTACTTTTTTTGTTATTTCTTTATCTGGCTTCGGTATTAGGGTGATGTTGGCTTAATAGAATGAGTTTGGTAGTGTTCCCTCCTGTTCAATTTTCTGGAAGTTTTTAATTAAGATTGGTATTAAATCTTGGTGGAATTTACCTGTGAATCCATCTTGTCCTGGGCTTTTCATTTTTGGGAATTTTGATAACTGTTTCAATCTTTTTACTTGTCATTAGTTTGCTAAGGTCTTCTATTTTTTTCTAGGGTCACTGTAGGTTGTTCATATATTCCTAGAAATTTGTCCATTTCATCAATGTTGTCTAGTTTGTTGGCATACAATTGTTCATAATATGGCCTTATCATCTTTTTGTTTCTGTGGGGTAAAATTAACCATTTTAAAATAATTAAATGGCATTTGGTACATTGACAATGTTGTGCATACTCCACCTCTCTATTGTTCCAAAACTTTTTCATCACTCCAAAAAAAAAAAATATCCATTAAGCAGTTATTCCTCATTCCTTCTTTCCCCAGCCTCTGGCAAACAATCTGTCTCAATGAATTTGACTATCCTGAATATTCATATAAATGGGATCATACTATATGTAGTCTTTTGCTCCTGGCTTCTTTCATTTAGCATCATATTTACGAGTTTCATCCATGTTGTAGATGTATCAGTTGCAATTCATTTTTATGGCTGAATAATATTCTGTTATATGTACATAGAACTTGTTGTTTATACACTCAACAGTTGATTGACTTCTGGGGTGTTTATACCTTTTGTTTATTGTGAATAGCTCTGCTATGAACATCCATGGACATGTATTTGATTACAAGTTTTTAATTCTTTTGCATATGTGCTTAGAGTAGAATTGCTGGCTCACATGATAGCTCTATGTTTAATTTTATTTGGATAGTACACCCTTATCAGATATATGATTTGCAATGATTTTCTCCCATTCCGTATGTTGTCTTTTCACTTTCTTGATAATGCCTTTGAATGCAGAAAAGTTTTTTTCAAATTTTCCTGAAGCACAATTTACTTTTTTCTTTTCTTCTTCATGCTTTTGGTGTCATATCTAAGAATTCATTGTCAATTTAAGGTCACGAAGATTTCCCTTTATATTTTCTTCTGAGAGTTTTATGATATTATCTCCTATATTTAAATCCTTTGCCCATTTTGAGTTAAATTTTATGTGTAGTGTGAGGTAGCAGTTCAACTTCATTTTTTTGTGTGTGGATATCCAGTTGACCCAGCACCAATCATTGAAGACTAGGGCAACATTTACATGTGTCTATTCAGTTTTCTCTTCAATCAATTTCCCACAATAGCTAATCCAAATATTCACTATTCTTCTCAGGTTTTATTGCCCCATTCAGACAGATATTCTTCCCTTCTACTTCACTGTGAGGCTTAACTTTCTAGTTCTATACCCATCTCTCTCTTTCTCTCTCTCTCCCCTCTCCCCTCTCTTATCTACCCTCTCACTTCTTACTCTCCCTTCTCTCCCTTCTCTACCCTCTCTCCTTTCTCTCACTTCATCCTTCGCTATGGTAGATTGAATTATTTACCCCATCAAATACATGTTCTTGCTCTCAATCTTTTCCTGTGGGTATGAAAACCATTGGTAAATAGGACCTTTTGAAGACATTAATTTTAGTTAATGTGTGGCCAAGTCAATCAGGGTGGGGTTTAATCCATATTACTGGAGGTTTTATAAAGATATGAAATGTGAAGCCAGAATTCATATAAAACCACTGGGAGGAGACGAAAGCCTGAACTGAGCAGAAATTGGAAGAGAAGACACGAAGAGAGAGAGATCACCATGTGACAGAAAAAAGAGATGTAAGCCATGGAACCCCAAAGATTGCAACAAACCAGCACCCAGAACACTAGACATGGGAGGGACCACAGTCTTACTGATTTATTCACTTTGGACTTTTCTAGCCTCAAAACTGTGAGCTAATAAATGACTTTTGTTTAAACTAACTGTTTTCATTTCCTAGGCTGCTCAAGCAAATATCATGAAATGGGTTGGCTTAAACAATGGTGATTTGTTAGCTAAAACTGTTCAAATCAAGCCATTATCAAGGCAGTGCTTTCTACCCAAAGACTGTGGTCCTCTGGGGCTGGCTGTTGGTAATCTTTGGCTTCTCAGTTATATGATAAGGCACATGGCGGCACCTCCTGGTCTCCCCCTTCTCTTATGGGTTCCATTGATGTCCAGTCTCTTGCTTTCTGTGACTTTTCTCTCTCTCTATTTGAATTTCATTCTATTTATAAGGGACTCCTGTACAGGATTAAGACCCATCCTGATTGAGATGGGACACTCCTTAACTGCAGTAGCCTCATCACAAGAGCTTATTTACAGTGGGCTCAAACCCACAGGAATGGATTAAATTTAAGATCATGTTTTTCCGGGTCATGCTCAGCTTCAAACCACCACACTAACCCATCATGTGGTATTGATCATAGCAGCTTTGCAAACTAAGACACTCCCTTCATCCCTATCTCCCATATTCACCAATTCCATAGTGTTTGGTTCAAAGTGAATAATTTATCTGCATCCCATGCTTTCCTGTCAGTTTACGAATTTCATGTCCTCAGTTATTTTCACATGTGGGAGGATTAATATTAGACAGTAAGAAATATTTTTTAAACATTTTAACTAAAGGGATTGAGGAATATGGATATATGGTGGAAGCAACTTGACAGACCAATTATTTGACTTCTGCTTTCTCTGTGATGCACCAAGCAATGTCATCATTTATAGTGTATGGGAAAGTAGTTGGGAAGGAAGTTTGAAATAGCTAACATGGAGTTTAGGATAAAGAGCTTATTAGTAAACACAGAAGATTATCTAGGTAGCACTCAGGCTCCAATTGAAGTTGGAGATCATGAATTTATAAGTGATAGGCATCTTCACGAATGTGTGATTTTTTTCCAGCCATGCTTGGTGTAAAAATAGGATGGTGGACAGTTGTGTTGATCCAAGATTGAGTTTTACAGAAGAATTCAGTGGAAGGATAATGGAAGGGGAACTTAAAGATATTAGTAAAATTTGTGGAAGTGATAAACCATCCATGGAAACTAGAGATGGAACAAGCATGAAGGACTAGTAGGTAAGGTGAAAATAGGTTGATTGGTGGGAATAAAACACAATAGTAGTCAGGTCGGGGTGGAAAGGCAGCTCAGTATCAGCTAGGTTTCATGTGAGCAGGGCATCTGAGGGGAAAGTACCTCTGCCTTGGTCAGGGCACATAAAAGGAGGGCTTCAGAATGGGTCAACAGCCTGGGCAAAGTCAAGCAATTGACTACATACTGTGAGAGAAAGCAAATAAATATGTTAAAGATAATGGGAGCTAAGTTTTTCAATGTTAGAGAAGGGAAGCTAGAAGGAATCCCATAATGTTGAATTTTCAGTATCAGTTAACTCAACACTATCTCTCTAACTCTATATCTATCTATCTATCTCTGACTATCTATCTTTCTATCTATCTATCTTTCTTTCTATCTATCTATCTATCTATCTATCTATCTATCTATCTATCTATCTATCTATCTATCTATCTAAATGTGTATATCCCATGTAGATGTATTTCCTAACTCTGTCCACTGCAAGGGCCTGGAAGCAGAAACGCCTCGGTAGCAATGAGCACAAACCTCAGATTTTGTATTCTAAATACTACTCTTTACTTAAAGTAACGAGATTTCTTTAGAGAAATTGCATATGATAGCCTCGGGCAGGGAAAAAAACAAGGTGAGCCTATAATATCCTGTGATGCCCATAAATTAGGGAAATGTGTGAGGAATGATGGGGGCATGTCAATTTCTCTACACATGATTCTTCAACTTGTTTTATTTGGACCTATAATTAGCACTATACTCATTTAATATATGTCCCAGAGACTTAAATCTTTGGTCTGTTTATACATCATATAATATAGTTTGAGCCCTGAATCTCAGCAGAGTTGCAGCCAACACCTACTCTCCAGTTCATCATATTCTCCCAGTTGAACTAACAAAATGATGGTGATGGGCAATCCCCATCCCCAAAAGTGAATTTTATCTTCAACTGCATGTAAAACAGTTCCTTCTCTCTGCTCCGTAAGATCTAAGCCCCACCTTAATCCAAAGCAGAACAGGTATCACCATCCTAAAATCCTCAAGACTGAGGAATGAACAAACATAAGGGGGGAATGAAACCAGGGATTAAAGTAGACTTATAATTATTGTAGTAATAGAAGAACATGTAACACTGATATAAAGGCATTGGTCATCAGAGGTTCTGAGAAGAGGTGGGGGGAAGAATATATGGAACATAGGCATTTTTAGGACATTGGAATTGTTCTGTATGATTTTGTAATGTACAAGCCATTACACATTTGTCAAAACCTATATAAAATTTTACGGTACAAAGTGTAAACCATAATGTAAACTATAGATTATGATTAGTAACAATGTTTCAATATTTCTTCATCAATTGTAACAAATGTACTACACTTATGTAAGATGTTTTAATAGGGAGAAATGTGAGAGGGGGAAGGAGGAAATATATGGGAATCCCCTATATTTTCAATATAACATTTCTGTATTCTAAAACTTCTTTAAAAATAAAGTAAAAAACGGACACAGAATCCAGTTTTAAGGGGCTTCTGCTGGCAATATCTGGAACAACTTGGGCGTCAAAATAAATAATGGTAGTAACAGTTTATAAGCCCCTGAAAATCTAGGAAGGCATGAGTCAACACTGATATAAATAAATGAATATATAAAATACAAAGCTCTTCTTTACAGTATAATGCCAGTTAATGAATATAGAAGTTAGGATAAAATTAGAAAATCACCACTTGGCTACCATCATAGTAATAACTCAGTAAAAAGCATCAAGGGGTCTTAAAAAGAATGTATATACTGCTGTTTTGGGGTACAATGTTCTGTATATGCTTATTAGGTTCAGTCCTTTTATCATATTATTCAAGCTCTCTGTTTCTTTATTGGTCTTCTGCCCAGATGTTCTATCCAATGCTGAGAGTGGTGTATTGAAGTCTCCAACTATTATTGTAGAGATACCTATTTCTTCCTTCTGTTTTGCCAGTGTTTGCCTCGTGTATCTTGGGGCATCCTGGTTAGGTGCATATATATTTATGAGTGTTATTTCTTCCTGGCGAATCATCCCTTTTATTAATATATAATGTCCTTCCTTGTCTCTAATAACAGTTTTGCTTTTAAAGTCTGTGTCATCTGATATAAATATAGTTACCCCAGCTTTTATTGGTTACTGCATGCGTGGAATATCTTTTTCCAAACTTTCACTTTCAGTTTATTGATATCCTTGGGTCTAAGGTGAGTCTCTTGCAGACAACATATAGATGGCCTATCACTATTGCAGGGTGATGGGAATATGGAGAAACATGGGAAAACTACAATTCGTGCGACCTATAGATTGTGGTTAACAGCAATACTATAATAATCTTGCAATAATGCTAACCCCTGCTGTGTTGATAATAGAGGTGTATGGAAAAAGTGTGCCAAATGTATGCTATGGACCACGATTGGTGGTAATAGTCTGACGATATTATCTCATAATCTGTAACAAATGTTCCACCAGGTTGTGGAGTTGTATGGGAAATCTACATATCTGTACGATTGTTTTGCGAGTTCACAATACCTGTAACAAAAATACATTAAAAAAATAGTATGGGTTGGGGGAAAAATACACCAAATGTAAGAAAAAGAATATAGTTCGTAGTAATATTTTGACAGTGTTTTGCATAGTTTGTAACAAAAGTTTCACACCAATGCAAAGATTTGCTGGAGGGGCGATGTATGAGACCCCTGTGTGATTTTATGTATGTTTATTTTGTAAGGTCGCAATCTTTACTATACACTTATTGTTTATGTGTATTCATTTATGAATGATTTACTTCAATAAAATTAAAAAAAACATCAAGGAATGCTAACAATCTGAGTGAAAATGAAATAAAGAACAGTACATTTACGTATTTTCAAAGTACCTCCACACAAAATACTTACTAGAAAAAAGGAGAAAAGAAGAGCATTATAGTGGAGAAACTCATCAGACATCACCTTAGTCTAGTGACCAAACTAACTAAAACTGCATACTAACATAAAAGCTGCAGTGGGAGTAACTGAGTTACTGAGTACTGGGTAGTGATAGATGAGTGTAGTCAAAGAGTAGTATGCTTTAATTTATAATTTTATAGATGGGAGACTTCTTCATTTTGACATTCTAGAGAGTTCAGGATTTATGGGAATGGGTGGCTAAAATGGAGTTGAGGTGAATGTCATTGGAGATGAGAGGCCAAATAACTGATTGGCCAAGATGTTGGATGAGTCCTCTATATAGATTTTGAAATAGATGGCTAATTTGGGATAGAGAAAACAACTGTAGGTTAGTATGAAATTCTTTGGAGTACAAGAGAAGTAAGTGAAAAAAAATAGAATGCCAAAAATGAGTGGTATGATCCTCAAAGGAGCTGAGGCTTTTACAGCAAGTTAGGTGTAGAAGTGGCAGTGAGAAATAAAGATACCTTTCACAGCTCTTGACACTGAGCTGAATCCACTAGAGAGGCTTGAAGGAGACTCTTTGATGTAGACTGTGTCCCAGGGCACAGAGCACCAATCAGGTGGAAAACATGGGGAGAATGGTTGAAAGGAATCTGGAGAGGCAAACAAATGTTGTCTATAACAGTATGAGATCTAGGAAACAGGACCCAACAGCAGAGACATGAAGAGAAGCCCTAGCATGAGAGCCACATAAGTAGGCCAGAGAAAATCTCATCCAGATTTTGAGCAAGATGGATAGTTCCAGGAAAAATATATATAAGTATTTTTAAAGATATGTTAGATCGACTTCATCAAAATTTTAAAACTACACCAATGGAATATTATTCTGTTACAAGAAGGAATGAAGTTCTGACATATGTTACAACATTGATGAACCTTGAAAACATTATGCTGAGTGAAATAAGCAAGGCATATAAGGACAAATATTATATGATTCTATTTATATTAAATATCAATAGAAAGCAATTTCATAGAGACAGAAAGTAGATTAGAAATTACCAGGGGCTAGGAGGAGGGGCAATTTGAGCTTTGTACTAACAAATACCAAAATAAGTAAGTAAGTAAGTAAGTAAGTAAATAAATAAATAAATAAAATCAAAGTGAGAGATATCTGTTGGAGCATTTAAGAGAACTTGGTTATAGGGATACAGAAATGAGTCAAATACAAATGAGACTATTATTAACTATTAACTCCAGGGAAAACAAAAACTTGTAAAAGAAAGGAAATGAAATTAAAATACACTAGTTTGCTCAGAAGTGTATAGTCATAATAATGTAAAATCGTGGCATAACTATGTATGAAGACTTGAGGGAGGACAAGTGGCCATTATCTTCCATATTAGGAATTCAATAGACAATTTATAAAATTGGCTCATGAAGATGTAGAAAAATGAGCAAAATTATAAACATAGAGGTAAATAACAGAAGAAACCACTTTAAGAAGTTGAAAGTTACCTTTAGGGAACAGGACTCAGGAACGGGGAGCCAGAGGACTGCTGTTTTATGTTATATGCCTTGTAGTTGTACAACTATTATCATGATAAAAAGAAATAATTTTCACAGACGTGCAGGGAAATATGGAGGGCATGATTCCATTAAATATATATGTGTGTGTGTGTGTGTGTGTGTATATATATATATATATATATCTTTGTGTGTATTTACAGTGGTGTGTGGTTTCTGTAAAGACAAAAAATGTGTGAAAGGATTGATTCCAAATTGACACATATTGGGTGAAAATTAGAGGTTAAGAATAATTGACTTTTTAAAAAATTTAACCTTGTATTGTTTGACTCATTGCAACAAGTCACTATTTTGTAATTTAAGAAAACATAAAGAAAAACATTTTTAAAATGGAGTCCATGAATTTTTCTGTACTTCTTGATAGTGGGCTTTCACTGAGTCTATCTTTTTGCTAAGCATAACAAATTTTACTTAAAATTTTCCCACTACCTTGTAGTCATGGCTGCAGCTTAACTACTTTCTTTCTTTTTAAAAGAATTATTTATTTATGCCCCCCCTCATTGTTTAGTGCTCACCGTCTGATCTCTGTGTCCGTTTGCTGTGAGTTTTTCTGTGTCTGCTTGTCTTCTCTTTAGGCTGCACTGGGAACTGATCCTGGGACTTTTGAAGTGGAAGCGAGGCACTCCATTTCTTGCTACACCTCAGCTCCCTGATCTCCTGTGTCTCGTATTGTCTCTCCTCTGTGTCTCTTTTTATTTTGTTGTTGCATTATCTTGCTATGCCAGCTCTCTGCATGGGCCATCACCCCATGTGGGTCAACACTCTGCGTGGGCCAGCTCTCTGCTTGGGCCAGCTGGTGATGCAGGCCAGCTTGCCTTCACCAGGAGGCCCCAGAAACTGAACCCTGGATTTCCTGTATGGTAGATAGAGGCCCAATCGTTTGAACCACATCTGCTTCCTGGCTTAATTACTTTCTGATTTCTCTGATACAAAACATGGATGAAACTATTTTCTAGGTAGATCTGGCTTATATATAGATGACAGTGGGTGTACAGAGAAGTTTCAGGACTTGGGGTAGGATACCTCACTATATAGCTTCTTTGGCCACCAAAAGCCCATGATTTTTTTCAGTTAGGCTCTTTTCCAACATATGAGTCAGGAACCATGGAGACTTCCCTCCTGGGTCTGGTATTCGCTTCTAGGGCTTTATGTTTGTTTCGTGATACTTTTAACAAACATTGCCCAACTATTCATCTAGTTCACAAGGGACCAAGTTGAAGAAAACAATAGCTCCTATTTATCAACCACTGGGATCTATCAGGCACTGTATGCTATCCTGTTATTCTTTTCCACAACTCTGTGAGCTAGGCAGGATAAACGTTTTCTCCATTTAACAGATGAAGAAACTGAGGCTCAGAGAAGTATAGTAATTTGCCTAAGCCCCATAAAAAAGTGATGAAGCAAGACATAGATTAAGGTCATTTCCAAACCACATGTTGACTTTTCCTTACCATAATTTCTTTCTTTTGGTGAAAACTGATGTGTGGAGAGTTGTGCCTGAAACACATTCACCCAAACATTAAGTAATAAAGCTCAGATTTGAATTCAGGTCTATCTGACCCCAGGACTATCTATACTCTTAACCACTAATCATTGTTTCCCTTAAACTAGCTTAAATTAACAGAGAATGCTTGTCTAGGAAATAAATATTCCCTCCAAAAGTGATATTCTGGAATGTTTTTGTGTACGCTTTTTCCTAGGGCCCATAAACTTTGAATGACCATTCTTTGCTAGGGTTTGGGAATTGCTAACTTCCCTAAATAAAAGAGAAACTTACTGTGAGGTTAACATGCAATGAAGGGCACCATAGAACCTTTGAGGCCCCACAAATATCATGGTTTGTAAGATACTAGGGTTGCTTGAGTATGAGTGGCCTTGAGCTACATTTACATTCTGCAATAGAAAACCTTGGCCATATTCTGTCAATGCCGAGGCATTAAATTATTGTGAATATCCAGCTATCAAGTGAGTATTAATTGTATAACAATATCTGCCTAATATTGCAGCTGAATATGTAGAATAAATGCTACCAAAGAAACCAAGAGATATTTTAGGAAGACTGAAGTGGAGGCAGAGAAATCACCATATTTTAGGAAGCCTACAGATGATGCCTGATAGGGACTTTTAGCTTATGGAGCAAGTCTGTGGGGAGGCATATAATGACAGGGAAAAATGTAGATGTGATAAAGAGTACCTGAGGTAACAGAAGGTGTTACATTGGAATTCAGAAGCTCCCTGTGACTCTATCTCTACTATTCTCTGTGACCCTAAGCATATCATTTCCCTCACTGTAGGCCTAAATTCCCTTCTCTATAAAGTTGGACTAGAGCAATGAATCTCAAATTTTAGTATGCATTGGAATTATCCATTTTGCTTATTACAAAAGCTACTTCCTTTGGCCCCACTCCAA
Source organism: Dasypus novemcinctus (assembly GCF_030445035.2). Classification (NCBI taxonomy): domain Eukaryota; kingdom Metazoa; phylum Chordata; class Mammalia; order Cingulata; family Dasypodidae; genus Dasypus; species Dasypus novemcinctus. Next base: position 110,981,321 of record NC_080704.1, read on the forward strand.
ATATACTGAATCATAATATCTAAGGGAAGGGAAAGAATACACTATTTTTCTTAGGCTCCCTTGATGGTCCCAATGCATGTGGTTCTTGAACCACACTTTGCGAAACTCTGGACTCCATGATCTTTCCCAGCTCTAACATTCAAGGAAAGAATATCCAGGTGGCACTAATAAGGATGTGATTGAAAAGAGAAGTAGGGGTTGAGGGAATTATTTCTCGCTTTTATTAATTCACTGAAGGAGCAATTATTTTTTTGTCTTTATTTATTTTTTAATATTACATTCAAAAAATATGAGCTCCCCATATAAACCCCACCCCTCACCCCACTCCTCCCACCATAAAAACAATCTCCTCCATCATCATGAGACATTCATTGCATTTGGTGAATACATCTCTGAGCACCGCTGCACCTCATGGTCAATGGTCCACATCATAGCCCACACTCTCCCACATTCCATCCAGTGGGCCATGGGAGGACATACAATGTCCAGTAACTGTCCTTGCAGCACCACCCAGGACAACTCCAAGTCCCAACAATGCCCCACATCTCGTCTCTTCCTCCCACTCCCTACCCCCAGCAGCCACCATGGCCACTTTCTCCACACCAATGCCACATTTTCTTCGATTACTAATCACAATAGTTCATGAATAGAATATCAGTAAGTCCACTCTAATCCATACTATATTCCTCCATCCTGTGGACCTTAGAATGGTTGTGTCCACTCCACATCTATATCAAGAGGGGGCTTCGATTCCACATGGATGCTGGATGCAGTTCTTCTGCTTTCGGTTGTAGACATTCTTGGCTCCCTGGTGTGGTGGTTGACCTTCTTCACTTCCATGTTAGCTGAGTGGGGTAAGTCCAATAAACCAGAGTGTAGGAGCTGAAGTCTGCTGAGGCTCAGGACCTGGCTATCATATGGTCAGTCCAGAGATTCAGGTCCCCTGGGTGTACATTAAACCCCAGCAACAACTAGAGTTCTGGTAAAAGGAACAGGAGAGGTTTGTGAACAAAGATCACATCTGAGACCAGCTCCATCACACAGAAACACAAATTCCACAGTAGGGCCAACTGAAATGGCACTGAACTCCATCTGCCATGACCATAGAACGTGTGGGTCTCTGTAGTTTTCAGAAGAACCAGCTCCTGGGGTTGGTTCTACTTTATCTGTCTCTGGGACTCTGCTGAGGTATGCATAAGGGCAACCCCTCTGATAACCTCCCAGCTCTTTTTGGAGACTCATAGCCATATAAACTCATTTGTCCTTTCCATTTCCCTCTTGATTCAGGTCAAAAAGCATTTTTAACTCCTGGTATTATATGTAGATTGAGATATTCTGCTGGTCCGAGTTGACCCTTTAATTCAAGGTCATTTTCTAGTTACATCATCAGCTGGTACTTGGTAGCAATCCCTTGGCACCAGGGAGGCTCATCCCCGGGAGTTATGTCCCATGCTGGGGGGAAGGCAACACATTTACATGCTAAGTTTGGTGAAGCAGCAAATATTTATTCAGTGCTACAATGTGCCTGTGGGAGACTTATTATCCAGTTTTTCCATATGCTTTCTTGATTTTGGTGACTTGGAAGGGAATTGGGGAGAGTAGTATCTGTTAGTATCTGTTAATAAAGAGTAGCATCTGTTAATATTTAGAATATTGCTTAGTGATGTGCATGGGAAATTAGAAATTGATATAAGAAGCTGTAAGATTATTCATACTAGCCAAAAAGTATAAACAACCCAAATGTCTATCAATTGATGAATGGATAAATAAAATGTGATATATCCATACAGTACAATTATTCAAAAAGTGGTGCTCATCAGGCTGAATAAAAATGTCCAAGTATATCCTTTAACTTCCTTGTCTTCCTTGGGCATCAGTTCCCTCACTCCCATCTCAGGGAGTCTGAGGTCAGTTTTTACCTTCTATTGTTTACTGTGGAATCTAATACTTTGTGTCAAGAGACCTGACCATTAATTTCTCTCTTTTAGTATGCATTATTAAGAAGTGGCATCCTTTTTCATTTCTGTTTTCGTATCAGTTAGCACAATATGTGGCACCGTTTTGGTTCTTAATGATTGTTGGTTTAATGAAAGAAGGCCTTTCTTTTTGGGACCTAGAAAGGCCTTGGCTAGAGTCCTCCATGCAAACAGGATTCCTTGCCTGATTTACAGATCGAGAATGTTCCCGAAGCCCTTTGTTACCTGCACATAGGCATGTACCACATGAATTTTCAAAAATCTAAATATTAATCACATGTCAAAATCTATTAACTAATAGCTGGTCTATAAATCATTTAAAATGATTAGAACTGTATAGGAAAGCATGAAGAAAGAAAAAAAATCTCTGTAGCATATAGATTGAAATTTAATCAAATTCTACCCAGTTTCAACTCTCCTATCATTTTTATTACTTGTCACAAAAAAAGCACCTCAGGGAGCACAGTGGAAAAAAATTGCCTAACAATAAAATGTGCCCAGCATTCTAAATAGCTTAGTACCTTCTTAATAAATATCATAATTTGGAACTTTCACTCTATTTTTTTTTGTTTTTCCTTCCAAAATCTGTAGCAAAGTATAATTGTATGTCTTAGGACTAATCAGAAATTGAAGCACAGAATCCCATTTGCTTTGTTTTGGAGAGCACGTGCTACTTGTTGGTTATTGTATTAGTCAACCAAAGAGGTGCTGATACAAAATACCAGAATTTGGCTGGTTTTTGTAAAGGGTATTTATTTGGGATGGGAGCTTACAGATACCAGGCCATAAAGCATAAATTACTTCCCTCACCAAAGTCTATTTGGAGCAAGATGGCTGCTGATGTCTGTGAGGGTTCAGGCTTCCTGGGTTCTTACGTTCCTGGGGCTTGCTTTACTCTGGCTTCAAGGTTCCTTCCTTCCTGGTGCTGGCTTCTCTTTCCTCTGGGTGCTGACTTCCTGGGTCTTCAGCATCGAACTCTAACATCAGAAATCTTCAACTCTGTTCTTCACCATGCCTTTTATCTGTGGTTCCCCACCCACCAAGGGGTGGTGATGCAACGCCCTGATCATAACTCAATCATGCCTGAGTACAGATCAGATTACAAGCATAATCCAATATTTCTTTTTGGAATTCATCAATTATATCAAACTGCTACAGTTATATTTGGAGATGAACAATTTAAAACACTTTTATATTTGTCTAACACCTTAAAAAATTTATAACAATTGAATATAAAGTATTTCATTTGAGCATCAGAATAGCCCTTTGAAATAAGCAGAGCATGGTTCTAAAATCATAGAACCACAGAGCTCAAAAGAACCTAAAGACAAGTTCTCTAACAGTCCACCCCACTTTGCAGTGCCAAAACTGAGACAAAGAGAAGGTCAACTGTTGGCTCAAGGTTGTACTTCAGGTTTTTTTATGTGAGGAACTCACTTTATAATTGTCTAATGACACTTAGAGGTAGAAAATATTAGTGAAACGACTGCCGTGCTCAAAGTTGTCAGGGAAGGATTAGAACTTGGAAGTCCCTGCCTTTGGATACTAAGCACAGGCTGCTCTTTCCCTCAGTACCTTTTATACACATCACTTTGACTCTTTCCTATCATGACTTTACTATAATCTTCTAAATATATATACCTTCTGCAGCCTCCAAAGCAGTTAACCTCTCATCGGTGGGCATAAAGTTTCTTGTTTCGACAATCTTTATTTTTATGTTCCTTTGCTTATTTCAGGTTGCCTGAGGTGCCGTATTGATTAAGCTACGTTCTGGAGAACTAAATATATGTAAAATATTATATGACTCTCCTACTGAACACAAAACTGTAAATTAATGGGTCTCTCCTGTTGACATTGTAAAATGTGGAGGTCTGAAGTACCACTGTAATGCTCCTTGCAGGATCATATATTTTACTTGTAATGTCTATAAAGTGAATGGTGGCGCAAATGTAAATGCTGTGACAAAACAGGAGTGTTTACATAGGAGATGACACAGTGGGAGAGGGATGACAATGAGGACATGCAATCTGAGAGGCCAGAGATGTCTGGGGGAAAGAAATAATAAGATGGACTAGTAGTAGAACAAACTTAGCTGTGGAAGTCACAGTGAGATTTAATCAATACACTAATCTTGAGTATGGTTAGAGATGATATAGACATGTTTTTTATTGTTTGTTATTTTCCTATTAGTGTTATTTTGTTTCTAAGTGCTATAAGATATAACTGGAACTGTGGCAGGAGAGTGGAGCCAGGTAATTTTGGAGATGAATTTGGAGTACTGTACATGAGAAGGCATTTGTAAGTCTGATTTAAATTGGGCTGAAAGCAGCACAGGGTGAGTCCTAGTTTGGGAAAAGTGGCTAAAATAGATACTGGTGTGCATATTTTTTTTCTCCTGCTCATTTGACTCCTTTCCCCTTGCCCCTTAGCATCACCCCAGTAGATTGTTCGGCCTTTAAAATAACTCTCCTTCCCCGACCCCACCCTATGTTTCAGTAAACAATTTTCTCAGGTCAGAATTATGAAAAATGTTGCTTCAGTTCATCCAAATTTGCATTGTATGTAGCTCCTCCCATTTCTGAAAATACTATTAATAAACCAAACTGCTAATAAGAATGTGAAATTTCATCTTCTGTAGTAGTCTGCTGTCAGATCACAAGCAACTTATCTCAACATCCACAAGAATTTTCTCTGGGCCGTAAAGTCAAGCATCTTAGCGATCATGTAAACATTAATTTTTAAAAAAATATGCATAGATCACAAAAAAGTTACATAAAAAAATATGAGGTTCCCATATACCCCACACTCCACCCCACCCCACTCCTCCCACATCAACAACCTGTTTCATCATTGTGGCACATTCATTTTTCTCAGCTTTTCTCCCTTCCAAGTAGGATTGAAAGTATTTGACTAAGAATCTTGTGCACCTCTTCATGTTTTAGTAGCTCTTCTCTTCATTCAATGGTTAATCTATTTTATGTTGTTGAAAAGCAGGTCCCTCTTGGAGTTGTCCTGGGTGGTGTTACAGGGACAGTTACTGGACATTGTATGTCCTCCCATGGCCTACTGGGTGGACAATGGGAGAGTGTGGGCTATGATGTGGACCATTGACCATGAGGTGCAGCGGTGCTCAGAGATGTATTCACCAAATGCAATGAATGTCTCATGATGATGGAGGAGATTGTTGTTATGGGCGGAGGAGTGGGGTAAGGGGGGTGGGGGATATATAGGGACCTCATATTTTTTTAATGTAATATTAAAAAAATAAAGAAAAGAAAAAGAAAAGCAGGTTCCTAATTCTGAACATGGTGAAGGGAAGGACGGCATTTTTCTGTTAAGCAAAGCATTGCCATGTGAGAGGATCAGATCACTTTTAAGATGTGGGGGCCCAGAAAAGACCCAAAATCAATCTCTAGGACAGCAAAACTAAATCAGGGGTGTACCTTCCCAATATTACTCCTCCCTAGCTCTGTGACTAGTCACTTAAATTCTATGAGCCTGCCCAAGTTGCAATACATGCAAAATGAGGACAATAATAGTACCTACTCAAAGGGTTGTTATGATGATTAAATGAAGTGATGCATACCTGGCTTTGCTATCATCACATTAGTTGTCTTCTACCACTACCAGCACAGATGCCCAGGACCATCTCCTGACGTCATTTTGATTCAATAGGCTTTGGGCTATGACATAGGCTTGTACATTTTAAGACAATTCCTTGTGGGACTCTGATGCCTACCTCTTAGTTAAGATGTACTGATCTGGGAAGTGATTCTCAAACTTTAATGTATATTCAAGTCAGCTAGGGGAGGGGGTTGTTAAAATCAATTTCCCAGCCCTACCCTTAGAAATTGTGGTACTCTACAACAGGTGGTGGGGACTCAAGAAAGCGCATTTAAAAAAAATTATACTGTTTTTTTATGACATATATTTTTTAAAGATTTATTTTATTTATTTATCCCCTCCCCAATGCCACGTGCTGTCTGCTCTCTGTGTCCATTAACTGCGCGTTCTTCTGTATCTGCTTGTCTCCCTTCGTTGCTGCGTCAGTTCTCTGCGGGCACAGGCCGTCAGCTCTCTCAGGCCAGCTTGCCTTCACAAGGAGGCCCTGGGAAGTGAACCTAGGGCCTCCCATATGGTAGATGGGAGTCCAATCGGTTGAGCCACATTTGCTTCCCAGAAAGTGCATTTTAACTAGTACTCCAGTTGGTTTTGATGCAGGTGGTCTTCAGAGCATCCTTTGGGAAAGACTGCTATAGAAAAGTCTCATTGTACTATTGGTATGTCCCATGACACACCAGGTAAAGCTGCTGACTTACTTCCAGAGGTAAAAAAGGCATTCGCTAAGAAGTGAAATTCTAGTCATGATAATGGGTTTGTACACATATGCATATTCTACATCTTGACCAAGGATATGTAGTTGCAAGGGGACTGCAGTGGGTAGAGTTTGTAGATATATAACTAAGAAAAGCTAATTAACCACAGGGGAAGAGAATCTTTGACAAAGAAACCCGTATGTTTGACCCTTGGATTATCAGCAATATGGTCTAACCAACTAGTTTACTAGCCAATAGCTTCACGAAAACCGTAGGAAGAAGGAAGCAGGATCGTGTTATACTAGGCACTCATTATGTACTGGTGATTAATAAGTCTAGTGTTTTATTTATTTTAATGGCATAATGTTTTATTTGATTACTTTAAAAGAAATTTCCATTCTATCATACCTGAAAAGAGAAAAATGAGGGCTTTGAGGAATTTTGAATTCTCATTTCTTTGTAGCTCATGGTGCACAACACCTGGCTCTCCACTGATTGTGGAAATGGATCTTTACATTCATAATGATGTTTCACATTTCTGTAAGCATTTGAAAACCCACTAACCACTAAGGTTAAGCACAATGCCACCCCCCCACCCCCCCACACACACACCAAACAGTCATTTTTAAGAGTTTCATCTTTTCAATTTTATGGGCCTTGTTGCTTTTCAGGTCAGTGGGACCACCTCTGAACTTTCCGAAGAGTGTGTAAGAGACACCAATTTGTATAGTTACTTATCCTCAAGTTTTGCTTTCTTGTAGTCCAGGCCATATCCAGGATCAACCTTGGAATTGGTGCTAGGAATTGAAAATTAGGGCAGAACACTCATAAAAGTTTCTTTTTGAAATCCAGCAAAAACCTCCAGTCTTATACTTATTTCTGGAACCTAGAATCCTGAATTATCTTTGATGTAGATAAATTTTGTTTATGATCTAGTTTTTCAAGTGCTGCAGAAAAAAATTGTCTTTGGATGTTTAGAGAGTTAACTCTTGCTTTTATAAAGTTATCCATTTGGAATAGTATACCAAGCAATCTTCAGTAATCTAAATGAGATTAATGATACATAGCCATGTGAGGACAAGGAAATACATATATTTGTCTTCAGGTTTCTTCATTTTCTCAAGTAAAGCCCAGGGGTACTTGAAGTCTAAATATTCTTCACTTGTGGCTCTCTGAGATAGCAGGGAACCTTGTTGTCTCAAATGCCCGAATGTCTTCAGTTTTCTGACTATTTTTCAGAGAGATGGATTCTTCTAATGACTACTTAGGCTCTTAACAGTCGTAAAAGCCCATGATTCTGTGATTTAAATAGGTAATTATGAGATAGTCCACTCCCACAATTTGTTCATGCTCACTCCCTCTAATCCCATTGGGTCTCCTCCATGCACAGGTGATGGGACACATTGACTTCTCTTCTGGAAAATAATCCCAGACCAAGAAATTTCCCATAATTCCAATGATTTCTAAAAATACAGTACACTTCTGCATCCCTTTACCAGGAAATGCACAAAAAAGTCAAATTAGTATATTCTACAGACTATTTGCCAAGTGCCTGGAATCTTTTTGACCTAAGTGGGAAACTTCTTATTTTATTTCTTTTTGTCTCTACTTTCTGAGTTCAAAGAATCTTTTTATCTACTTTCTTTCCCTTGACTTTGCAGTTGTTGTTCAGATAAATATAAGTGGTATAAGCACTGGACTAGCATTAAATAACCATGGAGGAGAGGCTTGCACATCTATCATCTTCCCCTCAACAACAATGACAATGAAAAAAACTATAGAAACACAAAAGGAACAAATGCAACTGTGAACCCCTGTGACCCCTCTATCTTGCATATTTAATATAGTAGACTTCCATATTACTTATTTCCACATCTGTCCTAGATGTAAATAATAAGTCATTTCTATACAGATAATACTTGTAAATAAGCTCTATAAAATACTAGTCAAGCTACAGTGAAGCTGTCCCTGGAAGTGACAACTTGCTGTCTTTAGTGATGAAATATCCATTGTGAAAAAGGATGATTGTAGAAAAAGAAATGAACCTTTCTATGTTTCTTACTTTTGTGGTTTTTTAGACAGGGAAGTTCCTTCTCCAGTGATGTTAGGCTATATATTTTATTTCACCTTTCATTTACAGTTGTCTTTGTTGTAGGGGGAAAACATTTTAATCAGTTTCTGCATGAAGGTCAGATAACAGTGTGAACAAAAGTAATTTCTTTATGATAATATCAAAACAGGAGCATTGCTGCACTTGAATTATGAAGCATGTTTCCCGTATCTGCATTATTATTGTATGTATGACTTGATAGAATCTGGGAGTATAGCTCATTTATACCATTAGTAAACTCAAGAAATCTCTTCCCTTCAAGGCCTGAAGTCCAGATATTAGCTTAGACTGAGGCCAGATGATGTAATGGCTTAAGGTATAGATTATTTTTAAAGGAGACATGGGAATTATTTTAAGTATTTGGGGATTTGTCTGATAAACTAATGTGGTATTGATATCTTCTGCCCTTTGAGGCTTATAAGGTATCATATGATATTTAATTTTTTTTATTTTTTTATTTTATTGACTTTGTAATAATATTACATGAAAAATATATATATGAGGTCCCATTCAATCCCACCCCCCCACCCCACCTCTCCCCCCCCCCCACCAACACTCGTTCCCATCATCATGACACATCCATTGCATTTGGTAAGTACATCTTTGGGCACCTCTGCACCTCATGGTCAGTGGTCCACATCATGGCCCATACTCTCCCCCATTCCATCCAGTGGGCCCTGTGAGGATTTACAATGTCCGGTGATTGCCCCTGAAGCACCATCCAGGGCAGCTCCATGTCCCAAAGACGCCTCCACCTCTCATCTCTTCCTGTATTTCCCCATACCCATCAGCCACCCTGTCGACTTTTCCCAATCCAATGCCACCTCTTCTATGTGGACATTGCATTGGTTGTGTCCATTGCACCTCTATGTCAAGAGGAGGCTCAGATTCCACATGGATGCTGGATGCAATCCTCCCACTTTCAGTTGTAATCACTCTAGGCTCCATGGTGTGGTGGTTGTCCTTCTTCAACTCCATCTTAGCTGAGTGTGGTAAGACTCCAGCACCTACAATCTGATTTATTGGACTTATCATATGATATTTAAAATGTTCCAATATATATGTAAGTGTGAATTACTTGAAGTAATGCAGTGGGGTATAAGTATTCATAATCACAAATAAAATTTTTATCTGACTTTGGAGTGTAAGAAGGCACACATTTAGTAGATATATATAATCACACATATTCTGAACTACTGCACATGTATGTCTTATCAGGTGCCTGCAATAGTTAATTTGAGATTATCCAATCTCAGATGATGGAGAATTGATTGTAATCACAAATGCAGACTAGTAGCTGAATACCCTTCAGAACATGTTGTTGGGCAAGGTGCTGTACAGTGATATTTCAACACATCCATGTACATACACACAAACTTTTGTGTCCCCCAGTGCCCTTTCTGGTTTAACATTTTAAGAAGTTCTACCAATTTAGGTTTCACATTGAAGAACAAGAAGATTTCAGATTTGCTCATGATGTCACAGAAATTGTGGGACTTCTAATAGTTTAACCTAGAAGACTTTTATTGCACCCCATTCTTACACTGTTACTGTAAGGCATTTCCCTATACCTTAGAATTCTTCTGCATATGCACATGAAGCTATACATGTTTATAGGGAAAAGAAACATTGCAAGTTCCTATTTGGAAGGTCTCCTTTTGACTATGTATTTCATTAATGGGAATGTTCGGGAAAAAGAACATTGACTTTTTCATAAGCATTTCTAAGCTTATTAAAAGAGGAAAGAATATTTGAATGTTCTCCCACCACTGAAATGTAGTGTGGCAATCAGGTAAATACCATCTCCTATGATGTCTAGAAATGATCCAACGACTTATTGCAATAATTTCATAAGGGGTCTGGGAAACATATTGGTTAGAAGAAAGGATTATCTAGTAATGTAGGCCAAAACATTAACTGTCCTTAAAATCTAGCTGAAATCCCTAAAAAGTAGAATTAGTATCTTTCAGCATGTGTAGGACTGTTGATGTTGAGAAATTATAATAGCGGTATACATGTATATTTATAATATTATATCACCAATCCCCTGGGTCACTTCATCTCAGAGATTCCTGATCTCATTTGACTAAATAGCAATTTAAACTTTTCTAGTGAAGAGTTTCATTCAATGGTGCAACTCTGGATCCCAGGAACAGGGATATAGACAGTACCAAAGTATGCTGAGCACCCTTTCTCAATGTGAATTTTCAATGCACAAAACCTTGTTGGTCAATGATAGGAATCTCAGAGAATGGGAAAATTACAAGAAAATTTACAAAGAAATAGAATGTAACATCATTGGAGCACATGAACAAATTGCTGAGTGCAAAAAGGAACTTCTTCAAGCAAAGTGATTATGAAATTAATCACCAAGAATATGATGTTTGGACAAAAGTGATCCAGCATTATCCACACGAGCATGAGGCACTGAAGGAACTAGAACCTCTAGGAAAAGAGCTGGAGCATCTTTCACAGATTAAAGAAAGCTTTGAAGTTACAATAGAATTGAGATGGAAACAGTTTCCCATGCTTCTTAGCTCCATCAAGCAACATCAGCACTTTGGAAAATGAGGAAAAGCTCTCAGAATTGGAGGAAACTGAAGACAATAACATGGAAACATTTTCCAGAAACAGGCTGATTGCTCACCATTCCCAAGGATATTGAAACACCTATGTGATCTTCATGTCCTTAGCATTGGTCATGTTCTGGAGATATCTCAAAATATTTCTGCAGTGAAATGATTGACTTTTACATACTGAAGGATATTTCATTCCTCTTTCTTCATGCAATGGAATTTGAGTTTTTTATAGATTCGGTTTTCTTAAAATATTTTTTATTCCTAATCTTTGAAGGGAGGAAGCAATATAAAAAATGTTTAATAAAATGTTTTCAATCATGAAAAAAAAATAAAAAGGAATTGGTAGGGGAGTGGATGTACCTCAAGTGGTTGAGTGCCTGCTTCCCATGTAGGAGATCCCAGGTTCCATCCATGGTACCTCTTAAAAAAAAGTAATTAGTAGCATGCAGGCATAGGGTAGAATGTAGAAACACTTTAAAACATCTCCATCTCACCTGCAAGGATCAAATATAATGATTTAAAAATATATTGGGAGAGGAGATAAGCAGTGCTAAAAACAGCACTAAATGTCTCTAAAATCCTGGATTCCTTGAATAAGCTGTTGAGGGTGCTTAAGAAAATCACCTAAACTTTTCAACCTCAACTTCATTGTCTATTAAATGAGAAACTAAAATTTTGTGAGCAATTGTGTTAACCTCCTACTTGAGCTGTCTACCTCTGGGCTCTGCTTCCTCTCCTACACTTTACTTCCTTACTGCCCAAACAAACAAATATACAATCTGACCATTGAATCCCCTTCCAATGCCTATTTCAATTTCTTCACTATAGCTCCTTCCCTTTCAGCTTCATTTCCCACCACTCACCCGCACTCATTTTAAGCTCCAGCTCTGCCAAATGATTTGATATTTTCTAAGCATGTAGTGCTGTTCTACCCTTTCATTCATCTGTGCATATGCTGCTGTTCCCCTGTGTGGATGATCCTTCAACAGAATCCCCCACCTCAGTATTCCTGAAAATTTCCACTCATCATTCAAATCCCAGCTCAGATGACAGCTCCCACATGAAGTTTTTTCCATCTAGCATTGACCCCACTCCCTCCTTTGGGCTACTTTTGTGCTTTTTCATACTTCCATTATTGTATTTATATCAATATAGTGTAACATATTTATTTCTTATCTGTCTCCCCTGTGAAGTCCTTCTACAAATACTCACAGAACAATTTTTTTTGTGCCAGGCACTGTTCTGGGCCCAGAGGTACACTGAACAAAATAGACAAGAATACCTGTCCTTATGGAACTTCCATGTCTAATTCATTTTTTAAATAAAATAAGCTTTATTTTTAAAGAGGTTTTAATTTATTTTAGTTTTTTTCATAAGAAGTTTTAAATTACAGAAAAGTTACATTGAAAGTATAGGGGATTCCCATATATTCCACCCTATCCCCCTCTCAAATTTTCCCCTATTAGTAACATCTTATTAATATGGTACATTTCTTACAATTGATGAAAAAGTACTGAAGCATTGCTACTAACGTAGTTTACATTATAGTCTACACTTGGCATTGTACAATTTCATACATTTTTTTAGATAAAATAGACTTTATTATCTTTTGAAAAGATACATAGATCACACAAAATGTTACATTAAAAATATGAGGTTCCCATATACCCCATTCCCCACACCCCCCACTCCTCTCACATCAACAATTTCTTTCGTTAGTGTGGTACATTCATTGCATTTGATGAGAACATTTTGGAGCACTGCTACACAGCATGGATTATAATTTATGTTGTAGTTTACACTTTCTCCCAGTCCATTCAGTGGGTTATAGCAGGATATATAATGTCCTGCTTCTGTCCTGCAATATCATTTAGGACAATTCCAAGAACTAAAAATGCTCCCATATCACAAGTCTTTTTCCCTCTCCCTGTCTTCAGCAACTCCCATGGGCACTGTCTCCGCATCAATGATATAATTTCTTCCATTGCTAGAGTTATAATAATTATATCATAGAATTTTAGAATAAGTTCACTCTAATCCATATTTTATTCCTCCATCCTGAGAATCCTGGGATGGTGATGCCTATTCCACCTCTAAATTGAGGGGAGGCTTAGATCCCACACATGGCTGATGGATGGGATTCTCCTGCTTGTACTTGTAAACTCTCTTGGTTCCTTGGTGTGGTCGTTGATAATCCTTACCTCCTTGTTAGCTGACCTGGGTAAGTCCAAAGAACCAGAGAGTAGGTTTTGCAACTCTTTTGAGGCTTAGAGTCCAGCTGTCTCATGGACAGTCCAGAGGTTCAAGTCTCCTGTCAAACACCAGCCCCAGCACCAACCAAAGGTTCAGTAAAGGTGACAGAAAAGGCATGTGTAGAGAAGTCACATCTGAGCCTGCCTCCATCACACTCAGGAGCACAAATACCAAAGTAGGACCCACCGTCAGGGCACTGAACTCCAGAGCTATCTGCCATGACCATAGGATCTTGGTGTCTCTGTAGCCCTCAGGAGCACCACTACCTGGGGTTATATCTACTTTGGCTGTCTCTGAGTTCCTGCTGAGACTTGTATAAGTGCAACCCCTCTGATGACCTCATTTTGAATTCTCTTAGCCATATAAACTCATTTGCCTTTACCATTTCTCCATTTTATTAAAGATCTTTTTCTAGTTGCATCACCAGGCAGTGTTTGGTTGCAATGCACGGGTGCCTTGGAGACTCATCCCATGCTGGGGGGAAGGTAACACATTTATATGTTGAGTTTGGTTTAGAGAGTGGCCACATTTGAGTAACATGGAGGCTCTCAAGAGGTATTTCTTAGGCACCCTGCAGCTCTAGGCCAAGTTGAAATTTTAAGCACACAGGCTCATAAGTGTAGTCATCAGTATCAAGGACCCATCATTGGACCATCCCTCTAAACTGGTCTTTGCCCTTGCACTTGGGGGATTGTTGCTGGTTGTTGGGGAATGTGACAGAGCTCCCCAGGATGGGAACTCATCAATCCTTCAATTGTCGTGTCAAACTACCCACTAGGTCAATACCCAATGAACATCTAAACATATCTATATGCCCTATATGCATGCTCTGGGAAACTCCCACCTATGTATCCCCCATCAGTGACACCCCACACCAGTGCTCCTCCCCTGCTATAGTTGAACCCCTCTGTGATCCAAAACTTCTTCAAAAAGGAAGCCTAATATATTGCCAAATTCAATTAATAGGAAAATGATATAGTAATGATAGGTTTAGAGATCAGAAATAAAATATATAATAATTTGGATAAACTGAAATAATGTAAAAAATAAATCGGAGTATTAAATAAATGAAAAATATCATAATTTTTGACGTTTTACCTTTCATCATTGTAATAGGTGTTGCCCTGTATGTACATTAGCCAGGCAATCTAAAGAGATTTCAGATTACAGAAAAGTTACATTGAAATTGTGAAGGATTCCCATGTACCCCATCCTTCTCCCACATCATCCCCTAATTTTTAAAAATTGTAGCAGTACAATTTACTATGATGTATCTGTAAAATCTAGTCATTAAAAAATGCACATATAAAAATTACTCACTTGTGTAAGGATTAACCTATCTACAGTAATAATCTAAAAAATAAAACCATCATTGGGACATTTATCAGTACTTCACACAGCTAACAAATACTGAAGGAGGCAACTACCATTGTTATTACTTTTTTAAATTCAAAAACTTAAGCACAAATCAGAATTAAGAGAAACTTCAGAATGGTCATATTTGCATGCAATTTTGGCTGTATTTTCAAAGATTCCACATGTAATTAAATCACAACTTTGAGTGAAAAATGAATATTAAAAACATATGCCTTGTGACAAACTTACTCTACAGAAACAAGGAAAACAAAATGAATAATAAGAGCACTATATTTCTAGGAGAGAAAGCAATCAGTTATTTCCTTTATCATAAAACAAAAGTCAAAGAGCCAACATTTTAATAACACTGACTATTTACTATTCAAGAATTTGCTTTTCAAGTTGTATCTTTAAAATATATCCAGCCATATATTTGGATTAAATTAAATTTATACATCAAAACCATTTTGCTCAGAATTCTAATTTTAGGTATAAACCATAACTTATCAAAGCATAGCCCAAACACTATACAATAATGTTACCATTTAGATTTATAGGATTAATCTGAAACACTTATATTACAAACAGGAGGTTTTCCCTGTTTCTCCAGAATAAATGTCCTTATGTCTAAAACGTATATGATATTCCAAAAAGACCAATTCAAATAATTCATGCTATACATTTTCCTTCATTAGTCTTTGATAAAAACAAAAGCCATCCGGTGTTGAGGCACCATCTTCTTTCTCAGTTACAGTTTCTACAGTCCCAGAAGCAGACACAGTAACCATAATTTTATTTCTTGAAGCTGTCTTCTGTTTCTCAGCAATAGCTGCACAAACAGCAACAACCGCTGTCATAATCAGGAGTTGACTTTGGTGAGAAATCCATTATTTCTGCTGATGATTCACTCTTTTTTTTTTTAAGATTTATTTATTTATTTATTTCTCTCCCCTTCTTCCTCCGCGCCCCCCAGTTGTCCTCTGTGTCTACTTGCTGCGTGTTCTTTGTTCACTTCTGTTGTTGTCATCAGCATGGGAATCTGTGTCTCTTTTTTTGTTGTTGTGTCATCTTGCTGTGTCAGCTCTCCGTGTGTGCGGTGCCATTCTTGGGCAGACTGAACTTTGTTTCACGCTGGGTGGCTCTCCTTACGGGGCGCATTCTTTGCGTGTGGGGCTCCCCTATGCAGGGGACACCCCTGCGTGGCAGGGCACTCCTTGTGCGCATCAGCACTATGCATGGGCCAGCTCCACACGGATCACGGAGGCCTGGGGTTTGAACCACAGACCTCCCATGTGGTAGACGGATGCCCTAACCACTGGGCCAAGTCCACTTCCCATGATTCATTCTTTTTAATCTTCTGTGCCACTTTCTACTGCTCCTGGAGTGTTCTTGCCCAAGAAAGGTCTTCTTTCCATATTTCAGGATTCATTGGAGAGATGTGAAGGGCTACTTGATAACTTGGAATTGTTTCATCCCTTTGTTCATCAGTTCTCTGTTGTCATATTGTTCTTTTGTCTGTCTTCTTATCCTTTAGTTTACCCTTCCTAATAATTTTCATTTCTAAACTCTTCTCCAAATCTCTCGCCCTTTTTTTTTCCTTTCAGACTGCAGCACCCCCTATAGTATCTCATGTAATTCTGGTCTTTTGGTAACATATTCTGTCAGTTTTGGTTTGCCTGTGAAGACTTTCGACTCACCTTCATTTTTGAAGAACTGCTTTGCCAGATACAGAATTCTTGGCTGGTGTTTTTTCTCTTCCAGTACCTTAAATACATCACACCACATTCTTCTCTCCTCCATGGTTTCTGATGAGAGTCACCACTTAATACTACCCAGTTTCCCTTGTATGTTTAGCTTTGCTTTCAGAATCCTCTCTGTCTCTGATATTTGTTATTCTGAATAGTAGGTGTTGTGGATTTATTCTGTTTAGAGTGTGTTGTCCTTTATGCACATTGATATTTATGTCCTTCATGAGGGTTGGAAGTTCCTGGTCCTTATTTCCTCAAATATTCTTTCTGCCCCTTTTCCATTCCCTTCTTCTGGGACACCAATAATGCAAATATTTATACATTTTTCATTGTCATTCAATTCCCTGTTAATCCATTCTCTTTTTTCCCATTCTCTTCTCTGTCTGTTCTCCTGTCTTTTTCAGTTCAGATGTTCTGCCTTTGAAATCACTAATTCTGTCTTCAAGCAATTCAAATCTGCTCTTAAGTGCCTCTAATATATTTTTATCTCATCCATTGTGTCTTTCATTCCCATAAGGTCTGTTACTTTTCTTTGTAGGCTTTCAAACTGTTCTTTAGGCTCTCCAAGTGTCTTTATATCCTTTTTTTCTTTAGTCATATTTTCTTTAAATTCTTTGTATTGATTTAGGAGAGTTTTGTGATTATCACTGATTAATTGTATTAAATCCTGTATCTCTTCAGGATATTTGGTTTGTTATTTTGGTTGGGCCATCTCTTCTTGTTTCCAAGTATGGCTTGTAATTTTTTGCTGATATCTAAGCCTCTGAATATGTTGGTGTATTTACACTGATGACTTATTTCTTTCTCACCTACTGTTTTTTGGTTTTTTTTTCCCCACAACTCTTCTTTGATATTTGGTTCAACTTATTCTCAGTCTTTAAAACTGCCCAGCTTAAATTTTCAAAATTAGAACAGGGACTCACTAGTGAGGCACAGACTTTCTCCCAAGGGTTGGATACAGAGAGCAGTTCTTGTCCAAGCAATTTCCAGACTGGCCATCACATGCCACTTGTCAGCTCACCTTTCCATGGATTTGTTTCAGTCTGCTTTCGAGTGTTCTTGTGTAGACTCTCTAGAGCAGAGATTCAAAGCAGGCACTGCTGGCCAAATTCACTGAAGGAAACCACCCCCACCTTCCCTCCCTTTTCCCTTAAAATGGCTGACAGGGAGGAAAATGTCTGTTCCCCTCTCAATTGGCTACAGTGAGAGAGGGGTTTACCCCAGCTTAATATCTTGGGGGTGAGGGAGGTGAGTCCTTTCTGGATGCCACAGGGACTTGGTAACTCAGGTTTGTCATTTCAGCTTATCTCTCTGTCCCCTGCCCTCCTGGGAGTTGTATAGCACTGTCCTGGTCTGCTGACCTCCAAAGCAGGTCCCTCATACAGCTTTTGGCTCTTTCTGCATAGTTTTTGTGAGTGCATTCAGCTCTGCCTGTTAGTTGGTCACCATCTTCCCATAATCCTCTCATTCATTTTTTTAACCCTTGAATTCAGCAAAGGGCCTAGCATTGACAAGGCAAGAAGGGAATATTTGTTGGATTGAAATCAAGAAACCAGGATCACAATTCAATTAGAAACTTTCATCTCTTCCTCTTCTTTCCTGCACATACTACACCTATAACATTCTGCTTGTATATAATATTAATATTTAATTCTAGTACCTATTCAGGTTTACTTACCTGCCTAAGTTTCTATACTTTTGTCTCAATTGGTGGTGTCTACCAAAGTATAGGGATTATCAAACATCTTCCAATAGTCCTATATCTTGGTTATCTTGTTTAGATGTAGCACATTGAGAGCAGTGCTCTCTCATTCATTCACTCATTCAAATAAATTTTTGTTGAGCACTTACTATTACTAGGCACTATGAAAGAGCCTTAGTATAAAATACCAAACAAAACAGATGTACTTCTGCCCTCTTGAAGCTTATAGTCTATTGAGAAAGACAAGCAATAAACAAACATATACATATGTAAACATGTGATAATTTTTATTGAGGTAATGAACAAGAGTCTTTGAGATAGTGATGGGGGAAGTGGCCAACTTAAGGAGAATAGTTAAGGAAGAACTCTCTGAACAGGTGACATTTAGTTTGGAACTTGAAGGATAAGTAGTGAACCACATAAAGAATTGAGGGTCAGAGACTTAGGTGACAAGATGGCATGTACCAAGCTCCAGAGGCAGTAAAAAAAAGTGCTTAGTGAATTGGTGATAGAAAGAAGACAAGTACAACTAGGGTCTAGAGGTTATGGAGGAAGGTGATTAGATTAGAGAAGTAACAGGGGCCAAGAAAAGACAGGGCCTTGTATGCGGTATTGAGGCACTCGGAGGAAATCTTGATGGTAAGGAGGAGCCACTGGAGGGTTCTAAGCTGGAGAGTGAGGAAATCGGAATACTGTTTTGAAGATACAACCTGGAGCAGCAGTGCTCCAAAATGTATTCACCAAATGCAATAAATGTGCCACAATGATGAAAGAGGTTGTTGATGTGGGAGGAGTGGGGTTGGGTGAGGTGTGTTGTATATAGGAACCTCTTATATTTTTTAATGTAACATTTTTTGTGATCTATGTATCTTTAAAAAAAAGGCAATTAAATTTAAAAAGTTAAAAAAACAAAACAAAACAAAACAAAACAAAACAAAAGATCATCTGGGAATGCTGGTTCAAATGAAGATGCTTAAATCTGAATCAGAATCTTTGAAAGTGGGTGCCCAGGATTCTCAGTTTTGTTACAAGCTGTCATTTGAAAGGTATTGCTCTAGACAATGTATTTGAAACCTTTTTGGTGCCTTGCACCCCTCTGGAAGTTTGGTGAAGCCTATGGCTCCCTTCTCAGATCACTGTTTATAGATGCAAAAAATAAAATGCATGGGATCACAAAGGAAATAAATTATATGACATACAGTTATTAAAATATTTTAAAATAACTTTTTATAGTACTCTATGCTTTTTATTAGCACATTAATGAGATCTAATATTACCATAATTTGAAGAAGTGCATAAGTGTAAATAATATTTTGAAACATCTGCCATAATTGTCGAGTTATGTGGAAGTGTCTGTGATTTCTATTAGTGGAAAAATTACAAGTTCAGCTAATACTACTATAGCTTGTTCCCTGTACTGATAATTAAAGGAAATGCTAAATTTCAGTTAGAAGCTGGGGAAAATACTGAAAGAATGTGTTCCCCATCCAAGTTCATGGATAGCAGGTGTAGAATCCCTACCTTGGAGATTTGTGACCAAGCAGTATAGAGACTAGTGAGGGTTTAGTGAAGACTTCTGGGGGTGCACTAGGCAGAGAAGAAAATTCAGAGCTGCAGGTGGAAAGGCTCAGCATTTGGTATTGTTAACTTTAATAGTTAAGAGAAGAATCAGAGACCCAAAAATCACTCCTGCATTGTCTGTCTTTAATTAATTGGTTTGTATGTTTTGTCCCTGAATTTACCTGGTAGACTTGTCTACACATCATTGTTATTGCCCCTTCCTCCTGCACCAAGGATCTTCCAGAGGGTAGCCATTGAGAACAGTTTAGCTTTTTACTATTTTGCATCTTTGAAGGGGGAGTATTTTCCAGGACGGTGAGAGATTTTAGGAAGTGGAACTAGCATGTGTTGAAATGACAGAGTGAGGAAAGAGGCAGGTATTTAAGTACAATTTAAATATAGTTTAAATCTTTTTCCCATTTTTTAAATGGGTTATTTGTCTTTTTATTTTCAAGATATAGGAGTTCTTTATATATGCAGGTTATAAGTCTCCTATCAGATTTATGTTTACCAAATATTTTCTTCCATTGTGTAGGCTCTCTTTTCACTTTCTTGACAAACTCCTTTGAGCTGCAGAAGGCCTTAATTTTGAGGAACTCCCATTTATCTATTGGTTCTTTTGCTTCTCGTGCTTTTGGTGTGAAGTTCCAGTAAAAAATCCCTTATGTATTTAAATACCTCTTAGTGATTTTCCTTCTCATGTTTGATAAACAGTTCATTAAATACTTTTACCTTAAAAAATAAATAAATATAGTACGAAGTTAAAAATAGCTGAAGACTAAGGTGAGTGGTGGGAGAGGCAGGAGATGAAACTGGAGAGGCGAGCTGCCCAAGGTTCATAGAAGGCTATTTTAGCCAGATTTATAAGTTTGAATTTCATGCTGGAGTTGGCAGTAAGTTGAGAATGTTTCTGCACTGAGGAGAGACATGTTACAGTTTATTATCATTTTTTAATCATTAGAGAAGTGTGGGTTAACAGAACAATAATGCATAAAATATAGGATTCTTGTACGCCATCCCATCAACAAATTGTATTGGTGTGGAATATTTGCTACAATTAATGACAACACATTTTATAATTGTACTCTTAATTAAAGTCCATGGTTTAAATTAGGGTTCAGAGTTTGGGTAGTGTAGTTTCATGAAATTTTTTAAAAATTTTATTCTGTCACTACAAATACTGTATAACATTTCCCCTTTTAATCACTTTCAGATATATATTTCAGAGCTGTTAATTGCGTTCACAATGTTGTGCTACCATCACTACCGTCCATTACCTAAACATTTCCATTGCTCCAAATAAGGACCCTGTACATTTTAGACCTTAACTTCCCATTCCTTATCCTCAATCCGCTAGTAACCTATATTATAGTCCCTGACTATGAGTTTTTTTATTCTAATTGTTTCAGATCAGTGATATCATATAATATTTATCGTTTTGTGTCTGGATTATTTCACTAATCATAATGTCTTCAAAGTTCATCCATGTTGCCTCAGGTCTCAAGATTTCATTCTTTTTTATGGCTTAATAATATTCCATTCAGGGTTTACATTACATTTTATTTATCCATTTATCATTCTTTGATGGACAAATGGGCTGTTTTCATCATTGGACAATTGTGAATAATGGCGCTATGAACATTGGTGTGCAAATCCACTGAAGTCCCTGATTTCACTCTTTTGGGTGTATATCAAGTCATGGGATTGCTTGGTCATATGGTAGTTCTATACTTAGCTTTCTGAAGAACTGTCAAACTGTCTTCCACAGAGGCTGCCCCATTTTATGTTGCCACCAGCAATGAATGAGTATTCCTATTTCTCTGAATCTTCTCCAACACTTGTTATTTCCTTTTTTTTTTTAAATAGCTGCCATTCTAATAGGTATGAAATGGTATCTCATTATGGTTTTGATTTGCATTCCTCTAATGGTAAATCATATTGAGCACCTTTTTTGTGCTTTCAGGTCATTTGTATATCTACTTTGGAGAGATGTCTGTCCAAGTCCTTTGACCATTTTTAAATTGGGTTGTGTACCTTTTTGATGTTAAGTAAATGTAAAATGCTTTCCAAATATTTTCTTCCTTAAATTTTGATGATGTACTAGTTATTTGTTTTATCCTTCGTTGCTTGTGCTTTGGGTATAAATTCTAAGAAACCAAGGTATAACAGAAGGTACTGAAGATGCTTCCCCATGGTTGTTTCTAGGAGCCTGAGAGTTTTTCCTCTTATATTTAGGTCTTTGATCCATTTTTAGTTGATTTTTGTTTATAGTATGAGGTAGGGGTTCTCCTTTACTTTGCAAATGGAGATCCAGTTTTCCCAGTAGCATTTGTTGAAGAGACTATTCTGTCCCAAATCAGTGGTCTTTACCACCTTGTCAAAAGGCATTTGGCCTTAAATATGAGGGTTGATTTCTGAGTTCTCAATTCTATTCCATTGGTCTATGGCTCTGTTCTTGTGCAGTACCATGCTGTTTTGGTTACTGTGGCTTTGTAATAAGTTTTAGGATGGGTAAATTTGAGTCCTCCAACTTCATTCTTTTTTTTCAAGATGGCTTTAGCTATTTACAGGCCCTTACCCTTCTATGTAAATTTGATGGCTGGCTTTTCCATTTCTGCAAAGGTTATTGGAGTTTAGATTGGGATTACATTGAATACCTAAATTCTCTTTGGTAGTATTGACATCTTAATGATATTTGGTCTTCTAATCCATGAGCACTGATTGCTCTTCCATTTAATTAGGTTTTCTTGATTTCTTTTAGCAATATTTTGTGGTTTTCTGGGATATTTGGTTTGATTCATTCCTAGATATTTGATTCTTTTAGATGCTACTGTGAATGGGATTTCTTTCTTGATTTATTCTTCTTATTGTTCATTGCTTGTGTGTAGAAACACTGTTGATTTTTGCCTGTTGATCTTAAACTCTGCACTTTGCTGAATTGATTTATTAACTCTAGGAGCTTTGTTCTGGATTTTTCAGGATTTTCTGTATGTAGGATCCTATTATCTGCAAATAGGGAAAGTTTCACTTCTTCCTTTCTAATTTAAATGTCTTTTATTTCTTTTTCTTGTCTAATTGCTTTGATAAGAACTCCCAGTACAATTTTCAATAACAGTGGTGTTATTGATCTTAGAAGGAAAGTTTTGTTCCTGATCTTAGAAGGAAAGTTTTCAGTCTTTCACCATTAGGTAGGATGTTAGCTAAGCATTTTTCATATACACCTTCTGTCATGTTGAGGAAATTTGCTTCTATTCCTAGTGTTCTAACTATTGTAATTGAGAAATAGCAATGTATTTTGTCAAATGACTTTCCTGTATCAATTTAGATGGAAATATGTTTTCCCCTTTATTCTGTTAATGCAGTGTATTATATTAACTGACTTTCAGTGTTGAAGCAACTTTGCAACTTTATCATGGTGTATAATACTATTAATATGCATTGGATTAAGTTTGCTAGAATTTGTTGAAGATTTTTCATATATAATCATAAGTGATATTTGTTTGTGGTTTTATTTTTTGTAGTATCCTTATCTTGCTTTGTATGAGCTTGATGTTGACAACACAGAATGAATTAGAGATTGTTCCATCTTCTTCAACTTTTTGGAAGAGATTGAGTAGAATTGGAATTACGCCTTCTTAGAATGTTTGGTAGAATTCCCCTGTGAATCCATTTGGTCCTGTGCTTTACTTTGTTTGCAGGTTTTTGATGACTGATCCAATCCCTTTGAATTATCTATCTAGTTATTGTTTGATAAGATAATCTCTTTCTTCTTTAGTCAATGTAAGTAGTATGTGCTTCTAAGAATTTGCCCATTTCATTTGGTTATCTAATTTACTGTTGTAAAATTGTATCTTGTTATAGTCCTGGTTATTTTGACAGGGTCATTAGTAATGTCCCCTCTTTTATGTGTGATTTTAGTTATCTGTATAGTGTCACCTTTTTTCTTTGTCAGTCTCTCTAAAGGTTTGTCTATTTTATTGAAATTTTTGAAGAACAAACTTTTGGTTTCGTTCATTCTCTCTGCTGTTTTTTTCTATTTTATTTATCTTCATTCTAATATTTCTATATTTCCTTCATTCTGTGGGTAGAATTTGCTTTTCTTTTTCTAATTATTCCAGTTTTGAGGTTCAGACTCAGATTCGAAGTCTATTTTTTTTTAAATATAAGGACTTAGAGTTACAAATTTCCCATTCAGCACTGCCTTCATTGTATCCCGTAAGTTTTGATATGTTGTATTTTCATTTCTTTTGCCTGAAGATATTTCCTAATTTCTTTTATGATTTCCTCTTAAAGGCATTGATTGCTTAAGAGTATGCTGTAAGGAGTAAGGGGTCTGGGAAGATGGTTCAGAGTAAGTAGGCAGGGCTCAACTCTCTCACAAAACAATGGAGGAAGGGCAAGAGGCTGTCCAAGGGAGTTGCTTTTGGGATCTGCACGACAGGAGAGTGCTGCACACCCTGAAAGAGGGGGAGGGACAGAAAGATGAAGAAGCAAAAACAAAAACTGTGCGTTATTAACCACCGTAGCAGGAAATGGCACCCAGCCCCCATCCACGAGGGGCATAACCTGGATAAAAACCAGTGGCTCTCTGCAACCATCTGAGAGGGGAATGGATGTCTTCCTCTCTGGGAAGAAGGATGGGGTAGTGGAGAACAAAGAGTGGTTTCTTTTCAGTGAGTTTGGCCTGCAGAGCCCAATTTGAATCTCAGTTCTGGCCAGATCAGACTCACTGGCAAACGGAGTTTGAAAGAGGAACCTCCAAGGAAAAATATGCTGATGACCACCATCTGTTGTCTGAGCAGGAAACTGCAAAAAGAAAAAAAAAAAACAACGTTTTTAGGAGTCTCTCATCTAAGATCCCTTGGATCAGATATGTGCCCCATTAGTGAGTAACTGGCTCTATTTTGTTATTTCAACTTGGGCAATTTTAAAGACTTACAAAAAGTTGAACCAAAAATCAAAGAAGAGCCATGAAATAAACCACTATATAAGAGAGAGACATTGATCAGTAGAGTAAATTCACCAGCATATTCTGATACCTAGACGTCAGCAAAAAATTGCAAGCCATACTAATAAACAAGAGGATATGGCATAGCAAATTGAACAAACCAAAAATGCTGACAAGATGCAGGATTTAAGACAACTAATCAATGATAATCACACAAAATTCCTAAATCAATTCAAAGTATTGAAGAAAAATATGAATAAAGAGATAAAATAGATTAAGAAGACACTGAGTGAGCTTAAAGAACAATTTTAAAGCCTGCAACAAAAAGTAACAGAGATTATTGGAATGAAAGACAGAATGGATGAGATTTAAAATACGTTAGAGGCAAAGAACAAGTTATTAGAGTTTATGGAAGCCAGAGTTTGTGAAATAGAGTAATGATCATCTGAACATGAAAAGAAAGGAGAATAGAAAGAGAAAAGAATGGAAAAAATGGGACAGGTTCTCAAGGAAATGAATAACAATGTGAAACACACAAGCATACACATTATTGGTGTCCCAGAAGGAGAAGAGAATGGGAAAGGGGTAGAAAGAATATATGAGAAAATAATGACCAAAAACTTCCTAACCCTTATGAAAGAAAGAAATATCACTATCCAAAAAGGACAACATACTCTAAACAGAATACATCAGAATAAACCTACTCCAAGACATCTATCTTTCAGAATGACAAATACTAGAGATAAAGAGAGGATTCTGAAAGCAGCAGGAGAAGAGCAAAGCATCACATATAAGGGAATCTAAATAAGACTAAGTGCTGGTATCTCATCAGAAACCTGGGGGCAAGAAGAAAGTTGTATGATATATTTAAGTTACTGAAAGAGAAAAGCTGCCAGCCAAGAATTCTGTATCTGGCAAAACTGCCCTTCCAAAATGATGGTGAGATAAACAAAAACTGAGAGATTTTTTTTTACCAAAAGCCATATTTACAAGAGATAATAAAGAAGTGATGCAGTCGGAAAGGAAAAAGTAAGGCAAGACTTGGAGAACAGTGAAGTAATGAAGATTATTAGTAAGGGTAATTTAAAGGGTAAAAAGACAGACAATAGTAAGATATGACAACAGAATGCCAAAGTGTACAATGGAGGAAGTAAGTAATGCCTTTAGAGTAATAACATTAATTATTAATGGTTGAATTCCCCATTTAAAAGATTTAGACTGGTAGAATGGATTAAAAAATATGAGACATCTGTATGGTGTTTAAGAGAGACTCATCTCAGATGTAAGGACACAATCATGTTGAAAGTAAGATCAGAAAAAGATATTCAATGGAAAGAGTTACCAAAAAAGGTCTGCAGTACTAATGCTAATATCAAACAAAATGGATTTTAAATGCAAAACTGCTATAAGAGACGAAGAAGGTCATTATATATTAATAAAAAGGACACCAAGAAGAAATAACTATAATAAATTTTATGCATACACGAAGCACACAATTGTAAAACTGAAGGGAAAAAATAAATAACTCTACAATAATAGTTGGAGACTTCAATTCACCACTTTCAGTATTGAATAGAATATCTGGACACAGGATAAATAAGGAAACAGAGAGCTTGAATAATATGATAAATAAACTAGACCATACACTGATAGATCATTACACCTCAAAACAGCAGGATATACATTATTTTCAAGTGCTCATGGATCCTTCTCCAGGATAGACCATAGGTTAGGTCACAAGTCAGGTCTCAATAAATTTAAAAATATTGAAATTATGCAAACCACTCTCTGATTATACCGAAATGAAGTTTGAAATCAATAACAGACAGAAATGGGAAATTCAAAACTATGTGAAGAATAAACTATTCTCTTAAATAATCAGTGGTCAAAGAAGAAATTGCAAGAGAAATTAGTTAATATCTTGAGACTAGAACTAATAGGTGAGTTTAGCAATGTGGTAGGATACAAGATTAATGTGCAAAAATCAGAAATTCTTTCTACTATTGAGGAGCAATCTGAGGAGGAAGTAAAAAAAACATTTGAGTTTTAATAATGACTACAAGACTCAAAATTTAGGAATAAAATTAACCAAGGGCACAAAGGACCTGTAGTCAGAAAACTACAAAACATTGCTAAAATAAACCAAAGGAGACCTAAATACAAGGAAGGGCATTCTGTGTTCACGGATTGGAAGACTAAACTTCATTACAATGATAATTCTACCCAAACTGATTTACAGATTCAATACAATCCTAATAAAAATCCCAACAACCTTTTCTGCAGAAATGGAAAAGCCAATTTTCAAAATCATTTGGAAGGGTAGGGGGAACTAAATAGCCTAAAGTATCTTAAAAAGAAGAAATAAGTTGGAGGACTCTCACTTCCTGACTTTCAATCATAATTCTTAGCTACAATAGTAAAACCAGCTTGGTACTGGCATAAAGATAAATCAACCAATGAAACTGAATTGAGAACTCAGAAATAGACCCTCACATCTATGGTCAAGTGAATTTTGACAAGGCTGTTAAGCCTGGGCCAGAGCAGTCTTTTCAACAATCTGTGCTGGGAGAACTGGATATCCAAAACCAAAAGAAAGAAAAGGGAACCCTATATCACACCTTATATAAAAATTAACTCAAAATGGATCAAGGACCTAAATATAAATGCTACAACTATAAATCTCCTATGAGAAAGTGTAGGGAAACATCAAGTTCTTGTGGTAGGTGGTAGTTTATTAAACCTTACACCAAAGGCATGAGCAACAACTAAAAAATAGATAAATCGGACCTCCTTAAAATTAAACACTTTCATTATTCAAAAGACTTTGTCAAGAATGTGAAAAGGCAGCCTACTCAATGGTAGAAAATGTTTGGAAACCATATATCTGATAAGGGTTTGATATCCATGTTATAAAAAGCAATCATATAACTCAATTATAAAAAGAAAAGCAACCCAATTAAAATATGGGCAAAAGACTTTGATATTTTCCCAA
Organism: Dasypus novemcinctus; assembly: GCF_030445035.2. Lineage (NCBI taxonomy): Eukaryota > Metazoa > Chordata > Mammalia > Cingulata > Dasypodidae > Dasypus > Dasypus novemcinctus. The sequence goes on from NC_080704.1 coordinate 111,008,861, forward strand.
AGAGGAAATATAGATGGCCAAAAAGCACATGAAAAAATGCTTAACATCACTAGCTATTACAGAAATACAGATTAAAAACTGCAATGAGATATCATTTCACACCTTATAGAATGGCCATTATTACAAAAACAGAAAACTACAAGTGCTGGAGAAGATGTGGAGAAATTAGAACACTTCTTCACTTTTGCTGAGAATGTAGAAAGGGGTAGCCTCTGTGGCACACAGTTTGATAGTACCTCAAAAAACTGAATGTAGAACTGCCATATGGTCCGGCAATCCTGTTATTAGGAATATATTCAGAAGAACTGAAAGCCAAGTTGTGGACTGACATTTGCACACTGATAATCATAGCAACTTTGTCATAATTGCTAAAATATGGAACAAGCCAAATTGTTCATCAATTGGTGAATGGATAAACAAAATATGGTATATATATATATATAATGCAGTACTATTCATCTCTAAAAAGAAATGAAATAGGGATACATATAACAACATCAACGAACCTTGAAGACATTATGTTGAATGAAATAAGACAGGCACAAGAGGACAAATATTGTATGGTCTCACTAATATGAACTAAATATGATAAGTAACCTCACAGAGATGATCTCTAGCATTTAGGTTCCTAGGAGATAGAATGTGGGTTGAGAATGGGAGCCAGTGCTTAATGTAGGCATAATTTTTATTAAGGTTTATTGTAAAAGTGTGGAAATGAATAGAGTTGACAATAACACATTATGGTGAGTATAACTAACATACTACTGATTTAGAAATGAGATTGTTGCTGAAATGGGTAGTCAGTGGCTATAAATGTCAATTGAAAGGAGAATAATCCAGAGAATGTATAACAGTGGTTTTGGTGATTTAAGAAGATTGCAGTTAATGGTATAAGTATAAGTAAGTTCTTCTTTTACAAAGTGTTAAATATATTGTTATACCTGGGAAAGTTAGAACTAATGTAAATTTTGGATAATAGTTAACAGTAATATTGTAATATTTTTGCAGCAATGGCAAAGAAGATACATCAATTCTAAGGGACAAAAATAAGGGGATATAAGGGAGTATGAAATTTTTCTTTTTTGATTAATGAAATGTTCTAAAATTGATGGAGGTGAGGACAGCACAACTCTGTCATGAAAATAAGAGCCACTGTGTGTAAACTTTGAATGGATTGTACAAAGCATGGACAGTACAATACAGGGAATCTTATGGTGGAATATGGAATGTGGTTAACAGAACATATGTGAGAATGTTCTATCATGAACTATAACAAATATATCACACTAATACAGGATGTTAATCACTGGGTTGGTTGGAAGTAAAATGCATGAGATGTAGTATTAACAGTAATATTTTGAGGATGCTCTTTCATAGTTTGTAACAATTGCTTCACAACAATGCAAGGTGTTGATGGTGGGGTGATGTATGGGAGCCCTATATAATAATATGCATGTTTGTTTTGTAAGTTCACAACTTTTACTATACACTTATTTATGTATGCTTATGTTTGAATGATCTACTTCAATAAAATTAAAAAGAGCATGTCATTTAATTTCTACATATTTGTGAATTTTCCTTTCTCTTTATTTTATTGATTTCTAGCATCATTCCTTTATAGTTAATGTACATTGAATGATTTCAATAGTTTTAAATTTACTGAGACTTGTTTTGTGACCCTACATATGGTCTATCCTGGAGAATGATCAATGTGCACACAAGAAGAATGTGTATTCTGTTTTCATTGGGTACAGTGTTCTATGTATGTCTGTTAAGTCTAGTTGGTCTAGATGTCCTATCTATTATTGAGAGTGTTGTATGTTAAAGTATCCTACTATTCATGTAGAACTGTTGATTTCTCCCTTCAGATCTGTCAATATTTTCTTTCTATATTTTGGCCTGTACCATTAGGTACATATGTATTTATAATTGTTACATCTTCTTATTGAATTCTCCCCTTTATCAGTATATAATGACCATCTTTATCCATGTTAACTGTTTTTGACTTAAAGTTTATTTTATTTAATATTAGTATTGCTACCTCAACTGTCTTTTGGTTACTTCTTTATGTTTCCTTAGATTTTATTATTTATTTATTTATCTCCCCCCCCCCCCCCCCAGTTGTCTGCTCTCTGTGTCCTTTTGCTGTGTGTTTTTCTGGGTCCGCTTGTATTCTTGTCCATGGCACTGAGAAACTGTGTCTCATTTGTTGCATCATCTTGCTGTGTCAGCTCTCTGTGTGTGTGTTCCCACTCCTGGGCAGGCTGCACTTTTTTCATGCAGGGCGGCTCTCCTTACGGGGCATACTCCTTTTGTGTGGGGTTCCCCTATGAGGGGACACCCATGATTGCACAGCACTCCTTGCATACATTAGCACTGCATGTAGGCCAGCTTCACCACATGGGTCAGGAGACCCTGGGTTTGAACCTTGGACCTCCCATGTGGTAGGTGGATGCTCTATCCATTGAGCCAAATCTTCTGCTTCCCTGGTTACTTTTTATATGGTATATATTTTTCCATACTTTCTCCCTCAACCTGCTTTTATTTTTGAATTTAAGGTGAGTCTCTTGTAAACAGCATATACTTGGGTCATACTTTTTATCCATTCTGCAAATTCTGCCTTTTGACTGGAGAGTTTAATCCATTTATATTTGGAAGTCACTACTGATAATGTGGGACTTTCTTCTTCCATTTTGCTATTTAAACTTTGTAAGTCATACTTCTTTGTCCCTCAATTACATTAGGGACAATATATTGTTTTTGTTGTTGTTGTACCATATTGAATCCGTTCACATTTCTATCTGGATATATTTTTCATCTTTTGTCCTTATGGTTCCCATAGGGATAAAATTTAACATCCTAAATATATTACAATTATATTTGGTTGATACCAACAACTTCAACAGCATACAAATATACTTTTTCCTATATCCCTCTGTCTCCCCACCATTTTTTGTACTTGTTGCCACTTATATCTTTGAACATTGTATATTCAAAAACATAGCTTTATCATAGCATTTTAGCACCCATAGGAAGTAAGAAATAGAGTTATATACCAAACAATACAATAATATTGGCATTTATAATTACCCAAATGGTTACCTTTATTACAAGTCTTTATTTCTTTATGCTGCTTTGACCCCATGTCTAATGTCCTTTCCTTTCAGTTTAAAGAACTCCTTTTAGCACTGCTTATAGGTCAGGCCTAGTGGTGATGAACTCCCTCAGCTTTTGTTTATCAAAGAATGTCTTTATAGCTCCCTCAGTTTTGAAAGAATCTTGCTGTATATAAAATTCTTGGCTGACAATTCTTTTTATCTTCCTGCACTTTAAGAAGTTCAACCCATTGCCTTTTTGCTTCCATGGTCCCCTCCCCCTCCCTGCTGAGTTGGCTCCCTTGTCTGTCTGCTTACTGTTTCCTTTTGTTGTCTTCTCTCTGTCTCTTGTTTATTGTGTCCAGCATTGTACCTCCTCTTGTGTCCTCTCATCTTCTTTAGGAGACACTGGGAGCCAAATCTGGGACCTCCCATGTGGGAGGCAGGTGCCCCACCACTTGAGACACATTCACTCTCTGTTTGTTGTGTCTGCTTATTGCGTCTCCTCATTGCATTTCATTGCATCTGCTCATTGCTTCTGCTTGTAGTGTTTTCTTGAGTCTGCTCATCTTCTTTAGGAGGCACCAGAAACCAAACCCAGTATCTCCCATGTGGGAGGTGGACACCCAACTGCTTCATCCACATCTGCTTCCTGCTTCCATGTTTTTTTCTCTCTCCCTTTATTTTTTTAAATGTTACATTCAAAAAATATAAGAGGTACCCATATACACTACACCCCCCTCAACCCACTTCTCCCACATCAAGAACCTCTTTCATCATCGTGGCACATTCATTGCATTTGGTGAATACATTCTGGAGCACTGCTGCACCACATGGATAATGGTTTACATTGTAGTTTTACACTCTCCCCCAGTACACCCAGTGGGCCATGGCAGAACATACATTGTCCAGCATCTGTCCCTGCAGTATTTTAATATAAAGTTAATGTTATGAGGACATTGAGAATTCATGCCAAGGCAATAATTTGAAACACAGAGGTATATTATGTCGTACCCAAATTAAATTTGACCTTGTAATTTCACATGCATTAATCACTTTCTTCTGGGCACGAAAGCAGAATACTACCTGGATATGAATAATGGATGCAAAATTTTTAGATCAATTTTTAGCTCTTTTTAGTCTTTGTATGAACACAAAAATGAGGTTAAATTAGGGTTATGATTCTGTTTCAAATGTCCAAAGTGCCAGTTATTTGTAATTTATTGGTAGGTTTTTTTCACGAGCATGAACTAAATAACTGCTACAATAAAGATATGGCTCTGTGGATTAAACAGTATCCTATAGACATCATTTACAATGGTGAAATCCTAAAATCTTTCCTTCCATCGTTTTTGATGAGAAATAGGCATTCAGTCTAATTGGGACTCCCTCAAACTTAATTTGTTGCTTTTCTCTTGCAGCTTTCTCTCTTACCTTGTTATTTGCATTCAATAGTGTGATCAGTATATGAGGGGGCACATTTTTCTTCATGTTTAACCCTTTTGTTGTTCTCTGAGCTTTTCAGATGTGTGTATTTACATCTTTTACCACATTTGGAAAGTTCTATGCCCTTACTGACCCTTTCTTTATTTTCCTTTTGGGACAACCATAAGACATATATTGGTCCAATTGGTTTCCCATAGATGTCTTAGGTTATTTTTGCTTTTAATATTTCTTTTTACTTTCTAGTCCTCAGCCTGACTCATTTTCAATATCCTTTCTTCAAGTTCACGGATTCTATTTCTATTGGATTCAATTCCAATCTGCTCTTTTATTATAATAATAATAAGTATTATTATTTATTTTAAAGAAGATTTAGAATAAATATTACATAAAATAACAGCGAATCCCATATGCCTCAACCTCCCCCTTCCCACAATTTCACACATTAACAACATCCTTCATTAATGTGGTACATTTGTCAAAATTAATGAACACATATTGAAGCATTGTTACTAACTGTGGACTATAGTTTACATTTTGCACTCTGTTCTGCACAGTTTAATAGGTTATGATAAAATATATAAAGGCTCATACCCATCATTGTAGTGTCATGCAGGACAATTCCAATGTCCCAAAAATGCCTCCATATTACACCTATTCTTCCATCTCACTCTCCTCAGAACCTATGGTAGTCCCTGCCTTTATATCAATGATAAAAGTTCTTTCATTGATAGAATAATAATTCTATCATAACATAATTCTATCATAGAATAATGTCTACTTTACACCATTGCTCATTCCTCAGTCTTGAAGATTTTGAGATGGTGATGCCCACTCTGTAACTAATTGAGAGGGACATTAGATCCCATGGGGTAGAAGGATGGAACTATCTTGCTTGCAGTTATTGACACTCTCTGTTCCTTGGGATAAGCATTGTCCATCATCATCTCCATGTTAGTTGTCCTGAGTGAGTCCAGTGAACTGGAGAAGTAGGTGTTGCAACTCTGCTGAGATTTAGGGCTCAACTGTCACATGAACAGTCCAAAAATTTAAGTCTCTGGGACGTGTAGTTAATGAATATAGTGCAATTACAGGTTCAAATAAAAAGGGCAGAAGAGCCATATGTAGCAAAACTGCAAATGAATCTAACTGCTACACTTGGGAACATAAATTTCAAAGTAAGGCCCACTGACAGGGTTCTGAATTCCTGAGTTTGTCTGCCCTGCTTATAGTGTCTGGACATCTCCAGAGCCCTCAGGATCCCCAGTATTTGAGGCATTGTTTACCATGGCAATCAGTGAGATCCTGCTGAAACATGCATAAGTGTAACCTCCTGAATGAATTCCTGACTCACTTTTAGCCATAAAAACTCATTTGTATTTATCATTTTTATTTTCTCCTTTTGGTCAAGGCCTTTTCCAGGTGCAGTGCAAGTTGGTACTTGGTAGTAATCATTTGGTGCCAGGGAAGCTCATTCTTGGGAGTCAGGTCCCACACTAAGGGCAAGGTAGTGCATATAAATTCTGAGTTTGGCTTAGAGAGAGGCCACATTTGAGCAACAGGTAGGCTTTCAGGAGGTAACTCCCAGGCAATTATAATACCAGGGTAAGTTTCAACTTCACAAGAAAAGGTTCATAAGTATAATCATCAATATCAATGGCCTGGCATAATGGCCTGTCTTCTTTCACTAAGCACTGCCCTTGTACTCAGGAGATTCTTACCATCTGATTAGAGAATGTACCAGAACTTCCCAACATGGGAATTCAATATTCTTTTGATTATTCTATGAGTCTCCACCCATCAAGACAATGCCCCGTGAAACTTTAACATATTCATATGTCTTAGAAGCATGACCCAGGTGCACCCCTCCCCATACATCCCCCCATCTTGGATACCCCACCCCAGTGATCCTCCCCTGCCAGAGTAGTGGCCCTTCTGTGGTACAAGACAACTCCATAAACAAAAACAACAAAATAACCAAATGAAATTAAGAAGACAATGAAAAAACATAGTTTAAAAAATGACAAATAAAATCTAAAATATTAAAAAATTTGAAATAATTAAATTTTTTATACATTATGTCTTTCATCACTCTAAGATCTGTTGTCTTGTATGTACAGTGACATTTTCTTCCATATATTCCCCCAGTGTCTTATTTTCTTTATTTTATCTTCAAAGAAGCTTTAGGTTACTGTAGCAGTTTGATATTATTTATGAATTCCTAAAAGAAATATTGGATTATGTTTGTAAACTGATCTTTTCCTCTGAGCATATTAGATTATATTGGATTCATAGGTTTACTTGATTAAGTAATTATGTAAACCTCTTGTACCAATAGGGCATGTGTGGGGACTCAGGGATAAAAGGCCTGGCAAAGGACAGAGTTAGGGGTTCTTAATGTTGGAGTTTTGATGTTGGAGTTTGATGCTGAAACCTTAAGCTGGAGCCCTGGGTAGTAAGCTCACAGAGTAAACAGAAGTAAGCCCCAGGAAGAGAGGAACCCAGGAAACCAGAACTCTCGCAGACATCATCAGCCATTTTACCATAACACGTGAAAATAGACTTTGGTGAGGGAAGTAACTTATGCTTTATGGCCTGGTATCTGTACACTCCTACCCCAAGTAAATACCCTTCATAAAAACAACCGATTCCTGGTATTTTTGCATCAGTACCTCTTTCACTGACTAATACAGTTACAGAAAATTCACATGGACAATATAGGGGATTCCCATATACCCAATACCCTCCCCCTTTTCCACTCTCCCTTATTAATAACATTTTACATGTAGATGGTACATTTGTTAAAATTGATATACAAATACTGAATCATTGCTACTAATCATGGTCAATAGTTTACTACATTATTCCAGTCTGCTCTTGAATCCCTCCTGGCCATTTTTCATTTCAGTTATTGCTATCTTCAATTCTAGTAGTTAATGTTTGATTCCTTTTAACAATTTCTATCTCTTTACTTAGACTCTCATATTAGTCATTCCTTGTTTTTTTTCTGATACCCTTTAGTTCTTTCTCTGTATTTGCTTCATCTCTTAGAGCTTTTTAAGATCTTTTTTAAAAATGGATTTGTTCAGTATGTCCATATAATTGTCTCCTTCATTGGTATTTTCTGTATTTTTATCCTCTTCCTTTGAATGGGTCAATATTTCTTTGTTTGTCTTGTACTCTTTTGTTGCACAAAGTACATTTTAATACTTTAAAATATTAACTCTAGGATTTATTTCCTGAGCTTTCTATTTCTTGGTTTTATAACCAGCAGGAGGTAAGACAGATCTTCTTGCGCTTTAGCCCTCCTATCGGTAAGGTCTGCCCAAGGTGAATGCAGTGTACAGGCCTGTCTTTTTGGACCTCTGTATTTACCCGGCTTTTGCCTGTTAGTTGTTTTTGAGTTCCCATGTTTACAGGCATTTCCTTGTCCCTTATGTTTCCCAGGAGACAGACCTCCCTCTCCCAGACGCTTGAAGCCAGCAGTCTTTTGACCAGAACTGTTTGCCTCTGTAGTTATTTACACTTCTTTCCTTGTTTTGAGCTGCTTTTTCCATGATGGAAAATTCTGAAAGGAAGTGCACACTGGGTACAGTTTTCTAAAATCAGTCTTTCCAAGCAAAAACAGGGCCAGGGATCCATGAAGGGCGCATAGATTAGCTCCAAAGCTCTCCAGGGTGACTATCAGGAAGGGCACCAAAATCTTCTCCGATAGCTCCCCAATGCTAAGCTTTCCTGGTCTGCCCAGAAAATGCAGCCCTTCAGTGAACTGTTCATGACAGCCCTAAGGATGGGCTATGTCCTTAAATCTCACTGCCTCCACTCCTGTCTGGGGTGGGCTGAAACAGTGGCTGCCCTCAAAGCCAGGACCACAGTGATCCAAATTCACTAATCAAAAGTCATGATCAGTGATTGGCCATGCCTATCCCTGTTCTTAGGGAAGCAGATTTTTTTTGTCCCTTTCTGCACCCACAGCTAGCCAGTATCTGGACCCCACAATGGCATGCCAGGAGAATGGGGGATGGGAGCCGGTAATTACTGTGAGGAGAGAGCGATTTACTGTTTCATACGGTAATTTATCAGCCTCTACCTCACACACTTCCTTGGATGTTGTACACTGTTTTTCTGGCCTCCAAAGTTTCAAAATAGCTGTCTTAAACAGTTCCTTCCTGTTTAATATTTGTTTTAGTGAAAGGACTGAGTTCTGGAGCTCTTTACTCCCCCATCTTTCCCGGAACTTCCATTGTCATTTAAAGTTTATTTTTTGTGAAAATAAATTTGCTGGCAGTATAGGGATTAGATAGGAGCAAGGCAGAGAGACCACTTCTGAGGCTTGTGTAATCATACAATTGAGAAACTATGGTTCTTTGAAGTAAGGTGATGGTCATAGGGACTGAGAGGAGGAAACAGATATGAGATATATTAATGACTTATTTGCATATGTACTATGAAGAAGAGAAGTTTGGAGACATTCTGAAGTTTCTAGCTTAGGAGATCAAATGAATGGGAACAACAGAGTTACCGATCCTGATCCTGAGAGGTAGAGCAGGTTTTGTTTGGAAGATTTCCATTTAAGTTTTGGATAGCCTGAGTTTTAAGTGCCCATTGAATATAAAAGGAGAGATGCATGGGATTTGCATTTTTACCATGAGATAATCTTCTAAAATAGGTGATTGATGTAAATTATTATTTTGGCCCAGAAATTGTCTTCATGGAAATTATGGGACAAAATTTCCAAAATATATAGTATGGGCATTGTATTTTCTTTTTTCCACTTTTTTATGGTGTGTATATATTTTTCCCTTTTTTAAGCAAATTTTTATTGTCTTTTTTAAAAGATACATAGATCACACAAAATGTTACATTAAAAATATAAGAGGTTCCCATACACCCCACTCCCCACCCCACCCCCACTCCTCCCACATCAACAACCTCTTTCATCAGTGTGGCACATTCATTGCATTTGATGAATAAATTTTGGAGCATTGCTACACTGCGTGGATTATAGTTTACATTGTAGTTTACATCTCCCCCAGTACATTCAGTGGGTTACGGTGGATATATAATCTCCAGTATCTGTCCTTGCAGTATCATTCAGGACAACTCCAAGTACCAGAAATACCTCCACATCACACCTCTTCTACCCTCTACCTGTCCTCAGCAACTCCGGTGGTCACTGTCTACGCATCAATGATACAATTTCTTCCATTGCTAGAGTCACAATAGTTCTTTAGTAGAATACCAGTAAGTCTACTCTAATCCGTATTTTATTCCTCCATCCTGTGGACCCTGGGATGGTGATGTCCACTCCATCTTTAAATTGAGAGGGAGTTTAGATCCCACATGGCTGCTTGCAGTTGTAGACTCTCTTGGTTCCCTGATGTGGTGGTTGACCATCCTCATCTCCCTGTTAGCTAACCTGTGTAATTTCAACATATTGGAGATTAGGTGTTGCGCTCTGCTGAGAAAAACAGGTTCTACGGTCATGGGAGATGGCTCTGGAGCTCAGTTCCTTGCCAGTGGGTCCTACTTTGGAATTTGTGCTCCTGAGTGTGATGGAGTTGGACTCAGATGAGACCTCTCTCTACATGCCCCTTCTGTCACTTTTACTGAACCTGTGGTCGGTGCTGGGGTTGATGTATGCTCAGGAGACTGAATCTCTGGACTCTCCATGATGTGTATTTTTTATTATAAATCTCTCTTTTTTGCCAATATCTTACATTTGGTGTATTTTTCTCCCAATCCTCCCGTTTGATGACACCCTTTATTAATATTATACACATGTTATAGTTCATGAGAAAATATTCTCATAATTGTTTAGTTTACCACAGTCCATCATCCACCACAGGATTCCCTGTGTTATACATTCCCTTGCTTTGTACAATCCATTCAAAGTGTACACTCAGTGGCTCTAATATTCATTACAGAGTTGTGCTGTCATTACCCCAGCCAATTTTAAAATGTTTTCATTACTCCAAAGGGAAAAATCTTATACCTTCTTGTATCCCCCCATTGTTGTCTTTTAGTATTGAAATAATATCTTCTTGCCATTGATGCAAAATATTACAATATTACTGTTAATTATAATTCATAAGTTATATTAGTTGTAATTTTCCCATATATCACCATAAACTTAACAGTTTGTAAAGGAAGAAAATTTTTATACTATTAACCACACTCTTCATCCACCACCAAAATCACTAGGTTATCAGTTCCTACATTATTCTCTAGTTTTCCTTTCAATTGAAACATTGCACCCACATATTACCCCTTTCAGCCACAATCACTTTTATAAATCACCAGTGTTAGTTATATTCACTATAATGTATTGTCATCACCTCTATTCATTTCCACATATTTATAATAAACCCTATTAAAAATTCTACATGCATTATACATTGGCTCCCATTTACAACCAACATTCAATTTATTAGTAACCTATACCTAGAGTATACCTCTGTGAGTTTATTCTTTGTTTTTATTCATATTAGTTAGACCATCAATATTTGTCCTTTTGTGCCTGACTTATTTTACACAACATAATGTTTGCAGGGTACATCCATGTTGCCGTGTGCATCCCGATTTCATTTCTTCTTACAGCTGAATAGTATTCTATTGTATGTAAATACCAGTTTGTTTATCCACACATCAGTTGATGGACCTTTGGGTTGTTTCCATCTTTTGGCAATTGTGAATAATGCTGCTATGAACATTAGTGTGCAAATGTCACTTCATGTTCTCGCTTTCAGTTTTTCTGAATATATTCCTAGTAATAGGATTGCTGGATCATGTAGCAGTTTTATTTTATTTTATTTTTTGAGGACCTTCTCTTCTTTTTTTTTTTGTCTTTATTTTTTTAATGTTACATTAAAAAAATATGAGGTCGCCATATACCCGCCACCCCCCTATAACAACAACCTCCTCAATCATCATGAGACATTCATTACATTTGGTGAATACATCTCTGAGCACCGCTGCACCTCATGGTCGATGGTCCACATCATAGCCCACACTCCCCCACGTTCCATCCAGTGGGCAATGAGAGGACCTACAATGTCTGGCAATTGTCCCTGCAGCACCACCCAGGACAACTCCAAGTCCCGAAAACGCCTCCACATCTCATCTCTTCCTCCCATTCTAGGGAAGTCATAGCAATGAAAGAGAACATGGTGTGTTTAGGGATCTTACAATGCCCAATTGGCTGAAGCATAGGAAATGATGGGAATTTGGAAGGAGATGAGAGTGGAAATTAAGGCAGGAGTCAGATTGTGAAGGGTCTAGTAGACCATGTTAATGATTTTTGCTTTAGTCTAAAGACAATAGGAAGCCATGGTAGGTTGTAAAAATAGAATATGAATGAGAATTGCATTAAAATAGATGGTGTATTTTGATAATGGGTAGTGTGATGGTAGTACAATACTGTGACTGTAATTAATATCAACAAATTGTATGAAAAAAAGGAAAATTTCATGTGTTACATTATTAGCACAATACAAAATTTTTTATAGAAGGAGAGAGATGGTGTACTCTGGATAAGGTTAACTTGGAAGAGCGTAGTAAGTTAGCTTGGTTATTTTTTAATCAGTTTAGTACCCATGCTTGGCTATTGGACATTGATTACCAAAACTTGAAATGGATTAATACATTTGTATTCCATGAAACTTTTGAAACCAGATAATGGTTGTCAAAGAGGAAATCACCTTAAGAAATTCTGGATGAGCTGAATTATCGTTCCATTTTGATAAACAAATATATATTAGGAGACATTGTTACTCATTTGGAGTTAGCATTATCCAATTAAGAGGGAAAATGATATTTTAAAAAAATAGAGGAAATACAGGAAGGGAGGGAAGAGAGAGAAAAGAAAGAGATACATAACCTAATAGCAAGATGAAATATTAAAAGTACTCAGCAGCCTTGTCATCTATACATTATCAATGGATGAAGTGAAATTCAGGATATTTTTATTCAATCCTATTAATTTTCATTTGACTTACCATTTTAACTCACTTACATAATCACTTAGTTTAGTCAAGCCTTGATTTCTCTGTTGTAAAGACACGGTCCCAACAGGGTATATAGTCATGGCAGATGGATTTGGAGTTCTGTGCCCTGTCAGAGGGTCCTACTTTGAAATTGTGCTCCTGAATGTTATGGAGTTGGTCTCAGATATTACCTTTCTGCACATGCCTCTTCTGTCACTTTTGCTGACTTGTGGTTGGTGCTAGGGATGGTGTGTATTCAGGGTACTTGAATTTCTGGACTGCCAATGTGCCAGCTGGGCCCTGAGCCTCAGCAGATTTGCAGCTCCTACTCTCTGGTTCGTTGGACTTACCCACGTCAGCTAACAGGGTGGTGAAGATGGTCAACCACCTCACCAGGGAATCAAGAGTGCCTACAATTGCTAGCATAAGAATTACATCCATCGTTCATGTGGAATCTAAGCCCCTTCTTGATATAGAGGTGGAGTGGACATCACCATCCCAGGGTCCACAAGATGGAGGAATAAAATATGGATTAGAATGGATTTACTGATATTCTACTATAAAAATATTATGACTAGTAATAGAAGAAATTGTAGCATTTAGGTGAAGAAAGTGGCCACAGTAGGTGCTGAGGGCAAGGAGAGGAAAGAAGAGATATGATGTGGGGGCAATTTTGGGGCTTTGAGTTGTCCTAAATGATATCACAGGGTCAGATGTTGGATTTTACATATCCCGCCATAACCCACTGAATATACTGGTGGAGAGTGAACTACAGGGTAAACCATTATCCATGTGGTGCAGCAGTGCTCCAAAATGTGTTCACCGAGTGTGATGGTTGTGCCACAGTCATGGGGGAGGTTGTTTGTATGGGAGGAGTGGGGTGGGGGCATAGGAGGTATATGGGAACCTCTTATGTTTTTTAAGGTAACATTTTTTGTGATGTATATATCTTCAAAAAATACAATTAACAAAAATGATGGGGGTGGAGGGTTGAGGATTGGGGTACGTGGGAACCTCTTATGTTTTTTAATGTAACATTCTTTGTGATCTATTAACTTTAATTTTTTAAAAAGTGTTAAAAAAAAAAGACACTGGCCCAGAACCAACATTTATGCAGGTTCAGTTACTAAAATTATGTAATTTAGAGAATATCTGGAGCACCAGAGAAAATTATATCTATAAGAAGTCTTGATTGCAATTGTTATCCACTGCTTGTTTGCATCTCAGTTGTTTATATAAGAAATACACGTTCAAGAGATTTCTTTAATAAGTCCTTAGTGATGTAATCAATTTGCTTCATAATATTCACACTTCTCTAACTGCAATATTGATTATGTGTCTTTGATGGGTCTCTTGTGGCAGATGTATTGGTTTTCTTCTCCATCCTGGTGTTGGTATAATATTTTTACTGAACGGCAGAGGGTATTGTGAATATATCCTTATTTAAGGTACGAACGAAAAAAAGATGTTTTCTCTGGCTCTGGCTTCAACTCTACAGCAATTGCCCAGAATGTGGTTGCAAGAGACTGTCATGTAGTAAACTGTCAACTTTTACTGTCAATTCTCTAAACTACAATAATTAGCATGACTTTTGTCCATTTAAGGTCACTAAAGTGTGGTTTTGTACATAGAGAGGGTGCTAAGTCACCAGCAGATAATGGTTGCTCTGACTTCTTTCTCTAGTTGAAGGATTTCACCTGAGCCTTCCATTCACTGTCCTTCCCTGAGGATCAATGACATGGCTCTGGAATACAGTGGTCATGGTGAGGCTTTTCATTCATGGGTGGGCCACAAAGCAAGTCTTATTGACCCACATAGGAGCTAGCAGCAATTCTGGCCTCAATTCTATCTACATTTTACCCAAGTTTGGTTTCTTGGGGAATGCCAATGTTTCTCAAAGAGGAGAAACCACTCACAAAAATGAATCTTGTCTATTTAGCCAATAGACAAAATACATAGATGAAGAGTAAGCAGATGTCTCCTGTTGAAATGAGAACATACATTTTATGACCTGTTTTATCTATTTCTTAAAGAATTTTGTTTTCAGATTCTACCCAATGTCTCATTATTTTCTTTCCTAGTAGCATTCTAAGTCGGATAACGATCACCAAATTGCTTGGGTAACTTTCTATTTGACTGAGAGTTGTAAGCTTTAGTTTTTGTTTTGTCTTTGTAATTCTAGAAAGGGCCTTCACGTTGTGATATTCTTTGTATCTAGTTATGACCTAGACTAATCTATGTGTGTCTTTTTACTTCTAAATGGTAAAGAAGGCATGCCATAATCTGTTGGGAAGGTTGTATATTTTATACTTTTCAAGGTTAAAGGGAACAGCAGTATCTTGAGTTCTGGACACTTGGCCTCATAGTCTGTCATCAAGGGAATTTGTCCAGGCTGCTTGGTAGAAGTCACCCCATTCTGAATATACAATGGTACCAATGGCCTACCTGCTTCTGGAGCAGCTCCAAACCCACATTGTTAGGCTGAAAAAACAGGGCTAAGGGTAGTAATGTGCTCAAAACAGGTTGCACTGGGTAACTAGAGCTTTTTGTACTTATCTCTTCCCAACACTGTATTGAATGATATAATGTTGGTAGATTGATTGAAATCAGCTATGGTGGGAGTATTTCCACCACTATAGCCAGGGCTTCCTCTATCCCTTGGGTGTCAGTTTTAAAACATTTATTAGTGCGCCATTGCCTGGGAGGTCATTATCCTGGCTATTGAGGCCTACCGCAGAATAAACTCAACATGCTCCACTCTCATCCTGGGATTGGGACTGACCCAGGATTTCCAGGATCTTTGGGGGACAATCTAGAGGAGTAAACCAGTCCAAATTCATACTTTTGAAACTAAGCCAGAAAAAGCTAAGTCATTTTAAGGATGAAGGGCAGGATGGGTTCTGAATTACTATTCAGTTTGTTGCATTTGCAACAATGTTGCAAACAGGCTGATTCCAGGTGCTAGTCATTACTGTAAATAAGAAATACTGACTCTTTTGTCATTGGAACAATTTCCCAAACAAGTACCTTCCTGTCCATTCATGGCTAATATTGGCGAGGAACAAAAGAAACCCTCAACTTGAGTATACTCTGTAAGTGGCTCAGCTCCCTGGCAAGTGCTGATGTACTGCATGCACATCCATCCCAAACCTGCATATTCTCTTCACTTAAAGGTTGTCAAAATACTGTGTAAATAGTCAGTGATATTGAGGATGGCAATTTCCGTAAACTGTATTTTTCTTTCTTTTTTGGCAAAAACTATGTCCTGTGTTTTTTTTTTTTTAGAAGAATGCCTCCGACACCTGGGTTTTTAATGCTTTCATTTTCAGAATGAGCATTCATCCTAATTAGGAAATTAATACTTTTTACTTTCAGATTACTTTTCAAGTACTTATTGACTTTCAAACATTTTTACTGGTAATAATAACATATATTATAGACATAGGCCTAACTTCATTATGAATCATTTAAAACCCTGAAAACCTGAATGGAAAATTGGAGAAAAAATAAGAACAAAGCTTTTCATAGGGAAAAAAAAGAAATACATTTGGTCAGTAAATATATGAAAATGCTCTCATTCATAATTAAAATGCAAATGCAAATTAAAACAATATCAATATTAGTTAAAAATTTGGAGTAAATAAGCTCTCAGGTGCTATTTGGTGGAAGTATAAATTGGTATTAAGTTTATTGGAGAAAATTTGGCAGTATCTTTCAAAATGTAAAAGATATATTTAGCATTTGATCCAATATTTTTCTTCTGGGAATAGTCTTATAGAACAATGTGCATGTGCCATTTCCAGCCACAGGGGTGAGTAACTCATGGTTTTCCTTTATCTGTCTGGTTCCCTCTTGGATGATGTGTAGCACTTTCCCATTCTATATATTTCCAAAGCAGCACACTCGGATAGGATTTTGCCTTTATCCATTCTTTTCTTTTTGTGCTTGAATTGGGCTCTGCCTACCTATTTTGATGCCATTTTCCCAGAAGTCCCCGATAATTTCTTTAAATAATACCAATTTATTATCTCATTTTCTGTGAATCAGAAATTCAGATACAGGATATCTAGGTGTTCTGCTCAGGTTCTCACCAGGCTCCAATCTTATTTTGAGGCAATTCAAAACAAGGTTATTTGATTCTTCAAGGTTAGCAGGCAAATCACTTTGCTCTGAATCACTCTATTCAGGAAAGTCTGGACCTTTTACAGGGCTTGCCTGATAAAGTCAGGCCCACTCAGGATAATTCCCCCTTTTATTTACTCAAAATCAAATGATTAAGGGCCTTACTCACACTTGCAAAATCTCTTCACCTTTCCCATATGTAACCTAATCACAGGAGTGAAATCCCATCATATTTCCAAGCACCACCTTTACTGAAATGGAGCGGATTATACTAGGAGTGTATACCAGGAGGTTAGGATTCTTGGAGCCCATTTTAGAATTCTGTTTCCTACAGCCCATAAGTCTATACCCCCCTGCCCCATGTTTCAAACTCAATCTATTCCAAAACAAATATTTTCCCAAATTGACTCCAAGTTTCAACTTCACCATTTAAAAAATAATTAGGCAATGGCAAAGACAGGTATTCCACAGTATCCGAATTCTTCCTATTTCATAGAAATGTAATTCCCTTATAACATAGGGTGTACTATAAAATTTTTAACTGGGTATAATAAGTTCATGGTAATGTGTTGAATAGTGAACCCCTAAAAGATATGTCCATCTGGTAAATCCGAATGTGATATTATTTGGAATAAGGGTCTTTGTAGATGTAACTAATTTAAGGATCTCAAGATAAAGTGATCATGGATTTGCAGTAGCTCTTTATAAGCAAAAAGAGAGGAAATTTTGAGATATAAAGACAGAGAGGAAGGCCATGGGAAGACAGAAGCAGAGATTGTGGTAAGGCACCTACAAACCAAGGCATACTAAGAATTATCTACAGTCACTTGAAGCTAGGGTAGATGCATAGAATGGATTCTGTCTACCTCCAGAAGGAACCAATATTGATTTCAGACTCCTGGCCTCCAGAATTTTGAGATAATAAATTTCTATAGTATCAAGCCATTAGTTTGTGAAATTTGTTATAGCAGCCACAGGAAATGAATACAGTCACTTAGAATAATGACCATATTTCTTTGCAGCTAGGTGTGGGTATGAGACTAATTTTTGGAAAATGGAATGTAAGTGGAAGTGGAGAGTGGCAACTACAAGTAACCTCCCTACAAGTAACATCCCTTAAGAGATCCTGCCTCTTGCCTTCACTGTTTCTTCTTTTTTTCTTTTCTTTTCCTTGTATAAGCTCTTTTTTTAAAAGATTTATTTATTTATTTCTCTCCCCTTCCCCCCCCCTCGCCCCGCCCCAGTTGTCTGCTCTCTGTGTCCATTTGCTGTCTTCTGTGACCGCTTCTATCTTTATCAGCGGCACCGGAAGTCTGTGTTTCTTTTCGTTGCGTCTTCTTGTTGTGTCAGCTCGCTGTGTGCGGCGCCATTTGTGCTATCTCATCGCCATCCATTATCAAGATCATCACTCCAAAGAGAAATTCTGTGTCTATTAAGTAATAATTAACCATCTCCTGCCACCCGCCTTGGCCCCTGGTAACCTCTAATAGGCATTGCCTTTATTAATTTCTTTAGTTTAGGTACCTTATGTAAGTGGAAATATACAATATTTTTCCTTTTGCATCTGCCTTTTTAAACTCAACATAATTTCCTCAAGGCTCATCCAGGTTGTCATATGCATCAGGACTTAATTCATTTTTACAGCTGAATAATATTCCATAGCATTTATAGACCACAGTTTATTTATTCATTCATCTGTTGATGAACACTTGGGTTGATTCCACCTTTTGGATATTATGAATAATACTACTCAGACAAGTATTTGTCTGAAGTCCTGCTTTCAATTCTTTTGGGTATATAACTAGAAGTAGAATTTCTGGGTCATACGGTAGTCCTATTTTTAACTTTTGAGGAATTACCAAACCATTTTCTATAGTGACTGTGTCATTTTACAATCGTTATGGGTAATTAATTTTTTTGATTACTAACTCAATCTCTTAATTTATTATTGGTCTATACAGATTTTCTATTTCTTCTTGGGCCAGGTTCAGTAGTTTGGGTCTTTCTTCACCCAAGTTTTCTCATTTATCATCAAACAGTTTTTTCATGGTGTTCCGTTATAATGCTTTTTTACCCCTATATGTTAGGTAGTAATGTCCCCTCTTTGGTTTGAGTGATTTTAAAAATGCATCTTTATTTTGAATAATGTTTATTTTAGGGGATAATATTAATTAAGATGAACATAATGTTAACATAATGTTAACTTCTATTCCATTATCTGC
Source organism: Dasypus novemcinctus (assembly GCF_030445035.2). Classification (NCBI taxonomy): domain Eukaryota; kingdom Metazoa; phylum Chordata; class Mammalia; order Cingulata; family Dasypodidae; genus Dasypus; species Dasypus novemcinctus. The sequence continues at coordinate 111,027,728 of NC_080704.1, forward strand.
CCATCCAAATATAAAGACTTAGAACAATTTCTTCCAGGTTTTTAATTTACATGTATTTTTTATAGTTGACATTATATTTCTTGTCAATATTGTAGCCTGCTTTTAAGATATATATATCCTAAGTATTTTGCCATGTTATTAATTCAGTTTTATAAGCTTCATAATATAGTATTGTATGTATGTAACATAATTTACTTAATCTCTTTTCCATATTTGAACTTTAAAATTTCTTAACTTTTGCTGTTATAAATCATACTGCAATCTTTATGCATAGATCATTTTATACATATCATCCTACATTTACAGTTTATATGATGGCTTCCCTTGGCATTTTGTCATACACTTATACTGTATCATTAACATTTTTGAAATACTACTTGTTAATGACTATGTAATATTTCACAATATGGACATACTATAATTTATTTTTTAAAATCCCCTTTTATTGGACATTTGGATTATTTCCAACTTTGGCAGTATAACTCTTGCTCAACTGATCATATTAGTGCAGAAATATTTGGTTACATTTTAGATTATTTTTTAAAGATATACTTGGTGAAAGAGTTTGAATTTTCACTTTTGCTTGAACTTTTTCATTAAGGTAGAACCATGTTCCAGCTTATGGTAATTGACCTAAAGCTTGTCACAGTTTTGGGTATCTTAGATTTTTGTTTTTAAGAATATTGTTAAAATAACCACCTTGTTATTTCATTGCATTTTCTGAGTTTTGTACCTTTTTGAGATATGTGCCTTTTAAAGCTATAAACATAATAACTAATTTCTTTCCTAGAAGATGAATACTAGTTTTTACTCTCACTGTCAGTCTTTGAGTTTTTGTTTTAATGTAAACTTTCTAACATTGAATTATGTTATTTTTAAAATCTGTTAATTTGATAGATTCTTGCAGCATTGATCAGCAAAGAGGGGATCAAAAGATAAGATATTCAATGGGGATGGGGATAATTGTTAGGAAAAGGCTTAAGAAACAACTGGAATGGATCTCAGGTGTAGTTAGGTATTTTGAGGAAACTTTTGAACTATACTGAAAAGGTGTTGGAATACCAGTGATCTGAAAACAAGAATATTTCCAGGCTAATAACCATGATGATCATAATAATTATTATCATCATACAAAGGAAGAATTATTATTTCCTTATTGATTAAATCTCTAGAATAAGTTAAAATGCACATTATCAGAGATTGGTCTTCTTTTAACTTTCTCCCATGAACTAGCTAATTTTGAATGATAATTATGTCTGGTGAAAAATTGGATACCTGGGACCCTGAAGTTAAGTAAAGGATGTTTTAAAAGGGGGAAATATCAGCAATGATTTTTGCAGTAAACGTAGGATGGGGTACTCAGTTGCAGAACGCTGCAGATGCCTGGGTTCATGATTTATGGTGGCAGTGGACATGAGTTGTAGGGCAGCAGGACAAATTTTACTCACTTCTGAAAAGGAGGAGAGGAGAGAGAGAAAAAAAGAAAAGAGAATACTTGTCTTTTCTTTTGCCAAAATGTAGCTTCAAAGACTCATAACTATTGGACAGTTAAGATAAATTACTAAATCAATCATTTATTGCCTATGTGTGAAATGTTATTCCTGTCCTGTCCAAGACTCATGCACATATTTGCACATGTACACACATACACACACAAAGCTAATCTGCCTGTAAAGCTTTCCTTTCTGCTCTTGTTCATCTGACAAATTCTATTATTTCTTCCTGTGTTCCCTCCTCCGTATAGCCTTCCCTGACTTCTCCAAGCAGAATTAATAACAACAACAGCATAAATAATAATATATAATATATAATGATAGCTAATTGTGTGTCTGGTAATGGGTTAAGCACATTTGATGTATTATATTTTATATAATAAAAATAACTTTATGAAATAGGTACTACTATTACTCTCATTTTCAGAAAAGTAATTGAAGATAAGTGTGTATAAGAAATTTAGCCAAGGTCATACAGTTAATATGAAGTAAATCCAAGTCTCAAAGGCTGCATTGCCTCAATTTATTATGGCCAGCATCCCAGGTAAGGTTTGATATGCACCCTACCATCACAGAAAGTAAAACAATTATATCACAATATAGTATATAATATTTTGTTTTATGGCTCACTTAAAATGACAAATATATTCATTATTTTATAATTGTCCACAGGGCACAAAGTTGTAATCATCAGTTTATAGTTAGAAATATGGAAACAGAATATCATAGATCTAGGTGCTGTCATTTATCTAAACCTAGAAGCATGAGTTAGATGCATTGCACTATTAGATGAAAGTTCATGATATAAATATTTTTTCTGACAGCTCCCTGTTGTCTTGTTATTTGCCTTTCTAAATTATATTCAATGTCCTTGATACTGAATATTTCAAGGAATTTAACCCCATTCTTTCATCTATCTATCGATCTATGTATCTATCTATCTATCTATCTATCTATCTATCTATCTATCTATCTATCTATCTATCATCTATCTGTCCATGCATCCATCAGTCTATAAACCTAATGTCAACAATCATGGCATGCTCTTCCTGATGGAGAGAAAGAAACTGCAAAATGTAGATTGCCTAATCTACCTCCAGTCGTGTATTTGCTTTAGTGCAAGTTACTTACCTCATTGTACCTCAATTTCCTCATATTTTACACAAGGTTAATGAGGTTAAATGATTTCTTAAAATGCCACAAAATCTCAATTAGCTAGAATATGGAAATAGGAAGGTTAAGGGTTTACAAAGTTTGTTGGGGTGGTGGTAAACTGATAAGGTGTCCTTTAAAGCTACTACCACTCAATTTTTATTGAGTATTTTTTTAAAAGTAAGTCATAGAGAAAATGGATATATCAGTATATTAGATAGAGTCAAATTACTTTAATTAAAACAAACAATCAAAAACAAAATCTTGGCATCCAGGAACATAATTAAATCAATGAACTTAACATCCAATGCTAGAAAAATCCTAGAATGAACAACTTTACTATTGAGAAGGAATGTGCTTCCTCAAGCCTCTGGCCCTATGCTCCACATTTACTATATGCAGATAAACTTCCAACTGTTTTACAGAAAATATAGAAGCCACAAGATGGCAACTTCTCCTCACAAGATTTACCAACTTAACCACACCTTCATCTATCAAAGTTGCTTCTTTCCATTTCTAATTGAAAATTAGAAAATCTTTGTAAATATGGAAAATCTTTCCAGAAACTTCCTTATCTATTTATTTTCTCAGGGTTCTTGCTCTCTAAATTAACCCTGTGTTTTCTTTCTTCTTTAACCACTTCCCCATCCCTTTTTTCTTAGCTGCTTTCCTTCAGCATTTAAAGTTTATTCAAGACTCATTTATTAAATAAAATCTGGCTTTATTCCTTAAAGCCTATAACCCAGTGTTTTATTCTATTATGCTGCCAAATGCAATGTAACACAAATAGGTTTGCTATTACAATGGGAATTTCTTAGTTTACAATCTTACCGTTTTGAGGCTGAGAAAAATGTCCAAAGCACAGCATTAGGAGGCAATGCTTTCTTCCCAAAGACCAGCTGCCAGTGATCCTGGACTACTCTGCCACATGGCAAGGCACATGATGGTGCCTGCTGGTCTCTCACTTATCTTCCAGGCTTTGTTGCTTCAGCTTCTTGCTGCCATGGCTTTCTCTTTCTCTCTCCATATTCATCCTGTTTATAAAGGATTCCAGTAATAGGATTAAGATTCACTGTGGGCCATACCCTAGCTGAAACAACCTTATCACAAGGTCCACCTACAATAAGTTTACACCCACAGGAATGGGTTAGTTTTAAGAATATGATTTTCTGGGGTACATCCAGCTTCAAACCATTATTACCCACTCACCGGACATCAAAAGACATGTCCTTTCCATATACAAAATACATTCCTTCTATCACAATATCTCATAAACCTTAAATCATTTCAGTAACAATATTAAGTACAATATTAACAAATTTCAAATCTCATGAAAATCAGATACACGTGTGGTCTGTCCTGGGGCAGAATTTCCCTCTGGCTATTGACCTGTGAAATTTACATAACAAATTATCTGCTTCCAATATACAATGATGCAACAGTCATAGGATAAATGTCTTCATTGCTGTAGAGAGAAATTGAATGGAAAACAGGGGTCATGGGTCTCAGACAATTCTAAAAACCTGTAGAGCATACTCCAATAGATTTCAAATAATAAATCTATAAAACAATGCCTAATCCTGGGGCCTGATGGAGTGGATGCCCCACCTTTTCCAAGAGCTTAATCCCCAGCCATGCTCCAGATTCTACCCTCACCAAGCACCAAGGTGAAGGCTGTACTCCAGGTTCCACACTTCTCAAGCATCAGGGTGGCAGCTAGCCTCTTCTTATTCCCCCAGATATCTGAGAAACATTGAAAGATAACATTCTTCCTGAAGAATGGAATGGAAGGCCCGCCCTTTCTAAGCTCTGGGGCATACTCAGTCTAGACCTAAGCTTCCATGGTGAAGTATTCTTTCTTTCAATCTGCCCCTTTTCTGTCCCTTTTCCTCCATGCTGACAGTGGTTCCGTTCACACCAATCTCCAAAAAATTCATTGGTTTCACATGTAGTACACAATGGTCTAAACCATCAGACAAATAGGATCTTCCACAAATCCTTTCTTAATAACTGCATTTCCAATCTTGACTTGCTCTGTATTCTCTGGGGACTTGTTTCCTAGAAGCTCAGAATTTTTCAATACATCAGTTTCTGGTTTCTTTGTGCCCAGGAGTTCAGTTCTCACTTTATCCCTTTCCTCTCAAATTTTGCTATAAGCTGCTGGGAGAAGCCAGACCACACATTCTACATTAGTTTGGAAATCTCCTCAGCTAAATATCCAAGCTTGTCACTTTCAAATTCTGCCTTCCATCCAACATCAGGTCTCAACTGTGCCAAATTATCTGCCACTTTAAAACAAGGGTCACCTTTCTTCCAGTTTGCAGTGACACATTCATCATTTCTGTCTAAGTCCTCATCAGTAGTATCTTTAGTGTATATATTTCAACCAATAGTGTCATCATAGCTATCTAGGCCTTTTCTATCAAGCGTCTCACAATTTTTCCAGTGTGTCCACTTCATACGCTGTTTCTACATTTTTGGTATTTACAATAACAGCACCCCACTTTTCTGGTACCAAAATCTGTTTTAGTATGCCAGGCTGCTAAAAAGCAATATCCCAGAAATGAGTTGTCTTTACCATGGGGATTTATTAGGTAACAAACTTACAGTTTGGAGGCTGAGAAAAATGTGTAAAGCAAGGCACATCAGGTGATATTTCATTGCTTCAGTTTCTTGCTTCCATCTCTCTCCTCTCTCTCTTTCTCTCTCTCTCCATCCTGTTCATAAAGGACTCCAGTAAGTGGATTAAGACCCACCCTGAGCCACACACTAACTGGAGTAATCCAATCACAAGGTCCCACCTACAATAGATTTACACCCAAAAGAATGGTGTAGTTTAAGAACATGAGTTTTCTAGGGTCCATCTAGCATCAGACCATCACACCTGGTCTAATCATGAAAAAGGAAATCCTCTCTGACCTCATGGTGTATACCTAACCTATCTTTCTCTTTTCTGTCACAGCTCATCTTTGTAAGTGTTGTCTCCACGTACTGTTTCCACTTCCTTAGCTTCAATTTATTTTTCTGCCTCTACAGTTTAGTTCTATCCCTGCTACTCTACTGACCTGTTTTGGCAGTCTTATCTTAGCTAACGGCCATCTCTTGGCTAAATATAAAGCACACTTTTTAGTCATTTACTTACTGTATTAACCAGCAGAACTGAATATAGTTGTGATTCTTGAAATATGCCATTCCTTTGGCTTTCATCCTGGTTTTTCCTCCTAACTTCCTTATTACTTTTTCCCAGTAGGCTATACTGCACTTTTCTAGGCTACTCTGCAATTACCTGTCTCTCAAATATTGACATTTATTAGGGTTCTATTCTTGACTACCTTTGTATTTTGCCTTTGTCCCTTGGCAATCTTAACTACCCCTGTGACTTTAAATACCATCTCTGTACTTAACTATATATATATATATATTTTTTTTTTTTCTGAACTCTAGCATCCCACTGGACATACTATGGGCAACTCAATCTCTATATGATCTGACCTCTGCTCACCTCACCAGCCTCAACAGTTTCTTTTCCTCCTATCCAGCACTTTAAGATTCCTCCATATTGAACTCATACAGTTCAATTAATGTGACATGCCATCTCGCCTCCAGTCCTTTGCCCATGCTATTGGCTTATTTTGGAACACTCTTCTCTATCATGTTCCAGGTTTCACCTTATAAGCCACTTTTTCTAGAAAGCCTTCTTTCTCCTGAATATAGATTTGGTTTTTACCCTCTTTGCTCTCACAACAGTCTGTATTTTCCCTCTTATTACATGTAAAACACTTATTTTTATCATTTGTTTAATTGTATTTCTCTCCTACTAGACTGTGAACTTGAAAATAGACACCATACTTATCTTTGTATTCCCTTTGTAGGCACAAAATAAATTAATTGTGTGTATAAATTAATGGATCTTAAGAACAAATAAGGCTAAATAAACCTGTTGGTTATTTAGCCTGATAAGATGTTCCAATATGGGGTAGATAAATAAACTCTAGTAGGTGAACTCTAGGGAGGTAGAAGTTTATAGCTGAAAATAGAATTGTTGGAATGTTCTTTTGGCAAATATGGCAGGGGAGGTTCACTGGTACAGTAGTGGGATGTGTGGAAAAGGGTGGACCTGGGGCATGCTTCTATGAAACGTGAACGTGTTCATTTTGTCACAGGGTGTTATCTCAGTGTAGACCCACATGATAAACAACAAAATATTAAAATATCCTGGGGAGTCCTGCTACATTCTCAGATGGAGGGACAAAAATCTCTTGAGTACAGAGGCAGTGCCTAATAAAACTGATAAATATATAAAGCCCTTAATATTAATGTATGTAACTATGAACCTTATTCTTGTAAAATGGAAACTTAGCTTAATAATAACTTTTACCTAAGAGTTACCTCCTGAAAACTTCCTTTTTACTCAAGTATGCCCTCTCTCTAAGCCAAACTCAGCAAATAAATGCATTACCTTCCCCTCTCCCCACCTGGCATGGAACATGGCTCCTGGGGATGAGCCTCCCTGGCACTGAGTGATTAATACCAACTGCCAACCATTGATGCATTTGGAAAAAAGATCTTGACCCCAAAGGGGGAAGCATTAAATACAAAAGAGTTTTTTACAGCTGAAGAAAGATTTCAAAATGAGTCTGGAGGTCATTCAGAGGTTACAATTATGCATGTCTCAGGTAGCTCTCATTAACTGCCACTGTGAACAAAACCTCAAATAAGGGTGCTGAGGGCTCTAGAGCCATCCATTCACTATAGGCAAGGCACACAACCCCTTGAAATCAGCAGCCTGTCTGAAGGACTTACCTTGGAATATATGACAACCTATTTCTCCAATGTAACAGAATTAGGCTTATTTATAATTTCCCTTCACATGATTCATCTACTCATTTTACCTGAGCCTATAATTAGCACTATACTTGTTAAATACATGTCTCAGAGACTTAAGTATTTGGTCTGTTTATATGCTAGCTCAGCCCTGAACTGGCCAACACCTTCTCTCCAGTACATCTGACTTGCCCAGGACAATAACAAAATGATGATGATGGACAACTCCCGTCCCCAACGAATATTTACAACTGCAAGCAAAACAGTTCCTTCCATCTGTGACATATGATCTAAGATCCCCTCTCAATCTGAGGCAGAATGAGATCACCAACCTAACATCTTCAATGTTGAGGAATGGCAATAAGGGGGCAATACAACCATGGACAAAGTAAACTTATTAATATTGGAATAATGAAAGAACATTTAACATTGATGTAGTGGTTACCAGAGATTCTGAGGATAGGGGGAGGGAATAGGTGGAACATAGGGCATTTTAGGGCATTGGAAATAGGTTTAAACCTCAGTGTAAACTATAATCTTTGGTTAGTAAGGATGCTTCAATATTTATTCATCAATGGTAACAATGTACCAACTATTGTAAGGTGTTATTAATAGGGGAAATTGTGTGTGAGGGGTGGGGTATATTGGAATCCCTTATATTTTTGGTGTAACATTTCTGTAATCTAAAACCTCTTTAAAAATAAAGTTTATTGTATTTTAAAAATAGACTCTAGTATAGTCAAATAGATTGTAGTGCAGTTAGAATTATACCCAGTTAGTCAACCAGATTAACTGATAAATACCAACCTGTAGAGATGTCCTTAGGGGTAGTCCATAGGTCTCTCTTCTGTGTCCTATCTTATTCAATAATTTTTATTTTAGTCTTGAGTAAGGTCATAGAAAGTAAGCTCATGAAATGTTCAGGTGACACAGAGCTAGGCAGGAGAGTTAATAAAATGAATAATAACTTTGTTATTTGAAAAGGTCTTGATGATTTGGAAAAATATACTAAAATTAATTTAATGACATTTTGTAGGGATTAATATAAACACCAGATTTAGTGTAAAAATAATTTAACTCATTCAATATTCAAGAAAAACATGTTGTATACTTATGTTTTAGTCACTGGTGCTGTGGATTCAAATAAGAATAAGATATAGTTCTTGCCCTTGAATCATTATATTCTCATTAGAATATTGACCCTAGAACTTGACTCATAATAGTTCTCATTACATTTTATATTATCTATCTAGAAAATATTGCATGGTCTTCTGGCCAATATATTAACTTTTATAATAATATTATACCCAGGAAATGTAATATTCGTTTCAATGTAAAAGCTAACATTTCAATTGTATTTTCAGGTTAATTTGGATTATGCCATGACAACAAAAAACTTCTAAATCTTTGTGGTTTATAACAACAAAGATTTATGTAATATGTTGACTGGGAGATATGTTCCACATCTCTACATTCTGGGACCCAGGCTGATGGAGGAACCACCACTGTAAATATTACCTGTCACTGTGGCAGAAGGAAGGATCACTTTGGAAGGAAAAACATTGTCAATTAAGGTCTCTGGCCTACAAGTGGCAAATAATTGTGAGCAATGTCTTTTGCTCACAAGAATTGGCCAGACCCAGTCACATGGCCCTGTCAATCACAATGGCAGCAAAAAGTGCAAGCCTGACGTTTGCCTGAAAGACAAAGAAATATACACATATGGAAAACAGCATGGATATTTGGAGTAAGTGTGAATGAAATTTGCCATTCAACTTTGGCTTTTATTCCATTCCCCTCCCCAGAGTTAGAGTTGTTAAGAATTCCAAAGCTTTTTCTTTGCATTCACACACACACACACACACACACACACACAGTTTTTCCAATGTATGTGGGATCAAATTTGTTTTTAACCTTTCTCTTTTGACTCAACAATATACCTTGTATATTTATCCATGGCTATACATAACTCTCTACCTCTTTTTGATGGCTATATAGTATGCTATAGTGTGGGTATACCATATTTTCTTCAACTATTCCTCTATTGAAAGGTGATTTTTTTTCTAGATTGTCTCCATTATAACATGTACTGCACTGAAAATCCTTGTATATGCATATAACTATATGAATATTCATTTTGGTTTCTGTAGGATAGATTCTCATAAAATGAACTGCTGAATAATTTAAATTTTGCCAAATACCACCAAATTGCCCTCAAATGTACCAATTTATACTCTCAAAATTATGTGTGAAAATGTATGATGCATTTTGAGAAGAATATTGACAAACAAGTTTATCAAGGGAAGAAATAGTTGGATGATGAGGGATCTAGAAACCATACCAAAATGAAAAGTGATTTTGTCTGAACAGTTTGTAAGACCTTATATCAACTCACCTAGATTTGCTGACTGGAGAAACCCAGTAAAAGACTCGTGCATTCAACACTTCTAATTATATCATAATGGTCAGAACTCTATCACCTAGCCATATCTAGCTGCAAGGGAGGCTATGAAATGAAGTCTCCATTTTGGCAGACAATGTGTCCAGTCAAAAACTAGGGACCCCAATCACTACAGACGAAATTTTAAAAATAGAATTTGGGGGCTATTCTGTTTCTGCCATGCCCCTGGAAGTCTATAGTTGTTTATACCAATCTTTTCCTCTATGTTTGCTTCTCTTTTGTTCTCCTCTCTTTTCCCTGTGCTATCTTTCAGTAGTTCCTCCCTCTTTTTCCTTCTAATCTCTAATTTCACCCTCTTTCTTGTTATGTTTCTTGTTATTCTTTGTGTTTCCATTTCTGTCTTTTGTTCTGCCTCTCTTCTTCTTTATATTTTCCCTTATCTGTTTCTCTTCCTCTGTTTCTATATTTTCTCTCACATGTGTCCTCTCATTATTATATCTTCTGTTGTTTCCCTCTGTTTCCTCTGTTTCCTCACTTCTTTATCTCTTGCTCTGTTGGTTTTGATTTCAGCATCTTTCTTTCCACCTTCATTTCTAACTTTCAGAACTTTGAATAGAATGGGCTGTTACATCCTGTAGTCATTTTCATATGACAAGTACTTGAGGAAAGGCTAAATGTAGGGTTAATGTAAAAAGGATTTCTTCATTGGTTGAAGGTTGGACTAGATAACTATTCAGATACCTTCCAATGTAAGCCTAATTGAGACTCAGTTTTCCCTTTTTAGTAAGTAGTATCTTATTAACATGGTTACATCTTATTTTCTGATTAAATATTTACTAGGACCACAAGGCCATCTCTGGTGAATACCAGATCATTGCAGAAGACTGTAGAATTACAAGATGTAAGAGATTTAAATGAATGTGTGCTGACTCCAGAACTGCCTCTGAATGTTAATTATCTTTAATCATCTGTGATATATAAATGGGCTGTGTGTCTGTATTTCTGTATGTTTATAATTATCAATTCATTGGTGTGTGTATTCATATATACACACACACATATATGTATGTATGTATATATAAGAATAGGTATATATATGTATACTTATATATACACATACATAGAAGTGTATGTATATATATGTGTATGTATATATATATACACATACATAAAAGTGTATGTAAATATATTTAAGTGACTGGTTAGTGCAAATGATTAGAAAACATTGTGATGATAATAAACTGGGCTTTGATAGAAGGAATGAAATAAGAAATTGTATAATTGTGTATTCTCTGCAACCTAGTTGATATTTCTAGTTGGGTCTATTATATTTGTCAAAATATATCCATAAGTTAAATTTGGTTTGGTTTGCAGATTTCAGAGTTTGCAGTACAGTAGCTTTAAAAAATTATCATGAGCCAGGAAACTGACATACCTGGTACATTAAGGGCCAAAGAGAGTAGAGAAGGTAATTTGCAAACTACACTTGGAAATCATTCAAGTGTAACATTATCATTACAATTATCTGTCAAAAGATTTAGTTCAATTAAATTTTTTAAAACTCTCTTATCAAGATTGCTCTACTCATATCAGGAGTTATTACTCCAAGGAGAGGAATACTAATGCTTTCATTAGCCATTGCCTTGCATCTTCAGTCTTTAGAACTCCTCATGTGGTCTTTTGGAACTTTTACATACTAACCTTAGGGAATCAGTAAACACAGACTTCTCAGGGGAATATGAAATTTAGGAGTAAGAATCATTGTGTACTTCTAGCCATAGAAAAGGTGAAGACTATGGAAAAAAGTATTTTTTAAATAATTGAATAGCAGCATAATTGACATCACTGAAAGTATTATAAATGCTCCTCTACATTTTCTACACACAACAATAAGCTGGTTGTAAAATCATCAAGAAGAAAAAGTTATAATGTAATACACCTACATTTCAGTGTAAGATTTCCACAGGATGACCTGTGCTGTTTCTGCCACTTTTAGTATTTAAACAGATGTGTGGAACTGTATGTTGGGAGCCAATGATTTCAGTTCTGAGACATTCCTTGATCAGTGATGGTATTTCAGACCAATTGCTGTTGCTGATGAATACTGCTTGGAGATCAATTGCACTGACCTTTTTTTAACTGTTTGAATTAGCAGTTTAGCAGATTTTCCCTTTTAAAGGGGTATCTGAATCACCTATCGAAACCAGCATACTACAAAACACTTTTCTTACTTTATATCTCCTTAGCACTTAACATACACAAGTTGTTCTTTGCTGTCTTGTACTTGGCTAAGCACTATAGTATGCAGGCATCTCCTCAGTTAGGTTATAGTTCTTTGAAGGCAAAGAACCACATTTTTTTTAAGATTTATTTTTTATTTATTTCTCTCCCCTTCCTTCCCTCCCCCACCCCCGTTGTCTGCTTTCTGTGTCCATTTGCTGTGTGATCTTCTGTGTCCACCTACATTGTTGTCAGCAGCACCGGGAATCTGTGTCTCTTTTTGTTGCATCATCTTGCTGCGTCAGCTCTCCATGTGTGTGGCACCACTCCTGGGCAGGTTGTGCTTTTTTTGCATGCGGCCACTTATCTTGAGGGGCGCACTCCTTGTGCATGGGACTCCCCTACATGGGGGACATTCCTGCATGGCACAGCACTCCTTGCACATATAAGTGCTGCACATGGACCAGCTCACCGCACGGGCCAGGAGGCCCTGGATTTGAACCCTGGACTTCCTATGTGGTAGGTGGATACTGTATCAGTTGAACCAAATCAGCTTCCCAAGAACCACACTTTTTAATCTTAAACTTGGTTTATGACTGCCATAGCATTTAACATCTAGGGGAAGAATAGTTTAATAAGGTTAAGAGCTTAGGTTCTCTAGTCATCAAAACCTGAACTCAAATCCTTATTCCATAATTTACTAGTTTTAAAAACTGGATAATTCACAGATGTCAGTTTCCTGAAAAGTAAAATGGGGATAATAGTACCTCATATAGTTATTAAGAGGTTAAGTGTCATAATACATATAAAACAATTTAGCACAGTGTCCAGCACTTGCAAAATGCTCAATAAATTATAATTATTTTTGTTATGATAAAATATAATAGTTGTTCAACAAAGTTTGTTTAATTAATGGACTCGTCTATGGAAATGGAAATGAACTTAAATTGAACTTAAATATATGAACTTTAAAAATTGATATGCCCAGTTTTTCTAATTCCCATTGATTTTAATTAAGAGGAAGGAAATAATTATGAAATAATTCTTGTGATTAAGTGATTCAATTCCAAGGATGTCTTCACTAGTCAAAGTCAAACAATACTTCATTTTGCAAAGGATAGGCAGGGTCAAATTAAATAAGGAAGTAGAACTAACTCTGGGTTGGTTATTTTTTGACACTTAATGCCTGTGAATATCAGTTATATTATATAGTTCTTGTTCAGGGTAAAAATGATCACATGATAAATACTGAGTAAAACAGTTTTTAAAAGGCTTTCTTTTTTAAGTTTTTTTAAAAAATTAATTAATTTTATTTATTTTTAAAAAAAATTAATTGCCTTTTTTTAAAGATACATAGATCACAAAAAATGGTACATTAAAAAATATGAGAGGTTCCACATACTCGACACCTCACACCCCCACTTCTTCCACATCAACAACCTCTTTCATCATTGTGGCACATTCATTGCATTTGGTGAATACATTTTCGAGCACTGCTGCACCGCATGGATTTCTAAAATCATCTTTCTTCTCGCCATTTATAAAATATCGGAATTCTAAAAATGAGATTCTATCTTGACAAGTTAGCAAGTTACAGTCCCTACAAGGTGTCAGCTTTCAGACAGAAATAATGAAGACAAAATCATGGATAGGATGTGTTGGGAGTATGGAGAGCACGGCAGACTGTTAAAATCTAACCAACAAGGTTTATTTGTAACTGAATGAATACAGCATGAAGAGCTAAATCAGAGATGAGTCAGTGTTCTTGTCAAAGTCATTGGGGGTAATATCAATTCTAAACCAGGGAGATAATAAAGGAGAGCTAGAGTGGGCATGTGGTTCAGGAAAATTCTAAATACTAGACCTTTTGAAAGTCCAGGGCTTACATAACCTTCTGATATGGAAATTTGACAGATGAGGCTTACGTAAAACAAAGTGCTGTGTGGAGTATGCATTGGTCTTTTCAGAGTCTTACTTTGGGTTCTCCCAAAAGCAGACCCAAATATAAGTATTCGGAAGTAATTAATTTATGTAAGAGTTTATCCCAGGAAGTACTGCAAGAGAATGGCAAAGCCAGACTAAAAGGGAGGTAAAGTTCACCAAGTGTGTCTGGATGAACGGTTTGCCACTCCATCCCACTGGGACATACCAAAAGGTGAGGTACCTGGGGTATTTATTCACCAAGTCCCATCATTAATTGAGAGTCAATTATGGGATGTATACAATGTGGCACTTCTACCTCAAATACTGGTCAAGATGCTTTTAAAGACAGAGAAGCCCCTTTGGCAGAGAAACATAAGAAGAATTCTGAAGATGGCCATTGATGTGGGCCAAGGGGCTATGAGTAGTACACCAACAGTGCCCACTACAGTTGGATATAGGGTACATCTCAGATATGGCTGAACATGTGTTAAATAAGAGATGTTCTATTTTTTACAAATGGGAATCTTGAAAACCACTGAAAGCTATCACTAATTTGAATTACTTAAAACCTTGGTATGTTTTTATCTACCTAGGTATTGTAATTTATTCATTAATAATAATTATTGATATGCTAATATGTGTCAATCTCTTTGCTAGATGCTGAGGTTATAACTGCTAATGATAGTGTTGTTTCACATGAAGCTTATATTCTAGTGGGCAAGGAGGATTAAAGAAAACAACCAAGCTAATAAATATAACTAATTTCTTAACAGTTTAAAATCACTGGAGTATAAACAAGAAATGGTATTATATTTCCCAGTAATTGCTACTAATTATGCTCTATTGTATTTCTGTTTTCCCACTGGGAAGAAGAGACAGTTATAAACATCTCAGCCTAATCCTCTAACTTTTCTCTTGCTTTTAGATATTAGAAGAGTTTGATTCTGGTTTTGTCTTTACTTACTCCATGCTCCTCTGAGATTCAAATATATTTTCCTCCTTATTCATCATTCAGGCAAGACGTGTGGCTCTAATGTCTAGGAGTTTAGGGGATGTACGGTAAGATTTCACACACCTCCGCTCCTTCCTCTCCTCTTTACTGTACCTTCTCGTTGGTGTTGCCTTGGGAAGAGAGTGCCTGTGAAAGAGGGAAAGGGAAAAGACAGAAGCAGGTGTAACTTCTCCTTGATTATTCCCTAATTGCTCTTCTAGCTGTCTGTTGGAATTATTTAAACAGGTAGTACTTCCAACAGGTCTGCTAATGAAAATCTCCCCCAAGCATCTCTGGGCATTGGATGTCCCTTGTAAGATTTGATTACATCTTCTGCCAGATCTTCAGCTTGTGACATCAAGCAGCTCTACCTCATGTACATTCCTCTGGTCCCATATTGCCGAGTCCCTAGCACGAATCGTTATTTCCTGTCCAATGTTTTTTCCCAAAGTCAACAAAACCATTCTTTGATATTTGCATTAGTCAGCCAAAGGGGTGCTGATGCAGAACTTTGTTGGCTTTTATAAAGGATATTTATTTGGGATAGAGGGTTACAGTCACAAGGCCCTAAAGAGTCCAATTCAAAGTACCTAAGAGCTACTTTCTCACCCAAAGTCATTGGCCATGTGTTGCAGAAAGATGTCGGGTGATGTCTGTGAGGGTTCAGCCTTCCTTCTTCCTCCTAAAATTCTGTGGTCCCAGCTCCTTCCTTTCTTATCTGTATTTTTTAAATTCAAACTGCTTTTGTTTTCTTGTTTACTTTTTAATGTTACATTAAAAAAATGAGGTCCCCATATAGCCCCCACCCCCCTCACTCCACTCCTCCCACATCAACAACCTCTTTCATCATTGGGGCACATTCATTGCATTTGGTGAATACATTTTGGAGCATTGCTACACCACATGAATAGTGGTTTACATTGTAGTTTACACTCCCCCCAGTCCACCCAGTGGGCCTTGGCAGGACATACAATGTCCAGCATCTGTTCCTGTAGTACCACCCAGGACAACTCCAAGTCCTGAAAATGCCCCCACATCATATCTCTTCTTCCCACTCCCTCCCCTCCCCAGCTACCATGGCCACTTTCTCCACATTAATGATACGTTTTCTTCCATTACAAATCACAATAGTTCCAGAATAGAATATCAATAAGTCCACTCTAATCCATACTCTATTCCTCCATCCTGTGGACCCTGGGATGGTTATGTCCATTCCACCTCTATATCGAGAGGGGGCTTAGATTCCACATGGATGATGGATGCAATTCTCCTGCTTGCTGTTGTAGGCACTCTTGGCTCCCTGGTGTGGTGGTTGACCTTCTTCACCTCCCTGTTAGCTGGTTGAAGTAAGTCCATTAAACCAGAGGATAGGAGTTGCAAGTCTGTTGAGGCTCAGGGCCTAGCTATCACATGGACAGTGCAGAGATTCAGGTCCCGTGAGCGTACACCAAACCCCAGCGCCAACCACAGGTCTGGTAAAAGTAACAAGAAAGACTTGCAAAAAATCTCACATCTGAGTTCCATCACACTCAGGAGCACAAACTCCAAAGTAGGCTCAACTGACATGGCACTGAACTCTATTTGCCATGACCGTAGACACTGTGGGTCTCTGTAGCCCTCAGAAGAACCAGTACCTATGCATTTTAACATAAGACTTGTCTCTCTCCCCAGGGCTTATTTCTTTCTGGGCTCAGCCACTCTGCTCTTTTCACATGGACAGCTGTAGATCAGCAGGCTCATTCTCTTCCTGGGGTCTCTGCCATATCTAATGAGCCTTATCTCTTTCTTCACATATTTGCTTCTTTGTATTTAGGTTCTGGTGCTCCAGCATCAAAACTTCAACTCTCTCCTCTGCGTGTCATTTTCTCTGTGAGTCCCCACCCAACAAGGGGGGCAGGGATTCAATGTCTTACTGAACCCCAATCTTATTTTAATCAAGTAAAAGTGAAAGTAAAAGTAAAACCTCTGAATCTAATACAGTCTAAGCCCAGAGGAACAGACCAGTTTACAAACATAATCCAATACTGATTTTTGGAATTCATAAACAATATCAAACCGTTAGAATATTTAACTTTTTTTTTTGGAATTTCCAGGATTTTTTTAAATGTCAGAGTGGTATGGTCTATTTTGGATATATGGTTGTTGAAAGCTGAGTTATACAAAAGAATCTTTGGAGAAGAGGCTTTGCTTTACATATTTATTCCTAGTGCCTGCCCTTCATCTCATTTTGGCTTTCCACATTGATCCAATTATAGCACTTCCTGGAGAAAGATATCTAATCATCAACATCAGGAAGAGAAGCAGGCAAAGTTTCTATACCCATTGGAATACAGAAATTTTGTATATTTTTGGACGGATTAGTCCAGCCCTCCTGGTCATCTGTCAGTCTCCTATATATCCTCTTTCCCCAGAGTTCTTTATCCTTGCCCCAGTGGTACAGGGGAAGTTTGAATCTATTAGTAATTAGATGATCAACTGTGGAAGGAAGAACCTATCTTCTAGGTTAGGAGTGGGATGATAAATAATTAGTTATGTTGATTCTCTGAACTGTTAGCCTCAGAAACCAACCTTGGGCAGTTTTCTGAATTTAAGTATCAGGTGGGTCTTTGAGATCAGTGATAGGAAAAAGAGATACCACCTAGTACATGATGTTGCCCGTTACTATTACATTCTTTATAAGGTTCTGTGCCTTTAGGCACAAACCAATTATTTAAAAACAAGAGTTTTATTACAGAACTTTGGGTCTTAAAATGCCATCCAGAAGCTATTCTTGTTTTTCCACTTGGGTTTGCTTAGGTTCATTATTTCAGGTATTTTTTTGTGGTTTTACACATGTAGCCCCCTTTGCCATTTTTTAATCCTGGGTTTATATGCGCTCAATATACCTCTGTAGTGCTTATATTCTGATGCTTGAAGGATCCTGGATCAACCAGCAAGGAGGTAACCAATTTATTGAGAAGTCTTAACTCAATGTAATAAAAACTTAAAGCATTTTTGTACCCAAATGACCACTGATGGTGCTTTAGCCAAACCCTTTTCCCTGTTATGTTATGGGGAGACAAAACAATATCTTGTCCAATTCCATATTTTTTCAGTTACTTTTGATTTTAGAACAGTTTCATTCCAATTGCTTAATAGTCTTATTCATTTTTGAAATTTCAGTGTCAACACTGAGTGAAAACTCTTCCTGTCATGTCAATAAGCAAAATAACTTTAAGTGCTGATCAGTGCTATGAATAAAACAAGCAAAGAGATGAGTTAGAGAATAAAAGAATGAACTTACTTTAAGATAGGGTAGTCATGAAAATCCTTTTTCCTGATGGAAACCTGGAAACTAAGATGTGTAGGATGAGAAGGAGCTAAATTGAGTAAGAAGGAAGACAAAGTTTAAAGATCATGAGATGCAAATGACATTGGTATGCTCCAGGGGCAAATAAAAAGGCTATTGTGCCTGGAGCATAGCCAACAATGAGGAGAGTGTTGTGAAATAAAAGCAAAGAGCCTGACAAGGGGCCATATTTTGCATGCCCTTTAAAACTGATGTAAGGACTTCAGATTTTACTGTAAGTCCCATGGGAAGTCATTGAAAAGTTTAAGCAGGGAATTTTGACATGATTCAACTGAGAACTTTCATATTTTCTTCTATTTGCAGAAAAACAAAGCCAAAAGTCACCGGATTGACATTCTTCTGTAAAGTACTTAAGAAATGTAAAATTATACCTACTGTTTTGTTGAGGCAGAGTCCGGTGATTAAAACATTATATTTTTGTTCAACTTTTCAGCTGCTAAAGAAAGTGAAAGATGAAGCCACCTTTTCTTTTGGTCCTTGTGGTCTGTTCTGTCATCAGCACAAATTTGAAGATGGTGTCAAAGAGAAATTCTGGTAAGTTGCTGGTGACTGCTCACTATTTGGTAAAAAATGTGTGGTGTTTGTAAGCATCCAGAGGACATCTGTACTTTTAAATTTCAATATCTTTAAACAGAAGCATCTATATTCCAACTATGTTGGAAGTAATCAAAATAAAAATGAGGTTTTAGCCTACTTCGAAGAATATGTTGGGAAACCAGTAGAATTTCGTTAAACTTCAATGGCCAGTATACTGTCAATGAACAATGAAATGTTAAGTGCTTACTTCTTCCAAAGGCATATAGACCTACTTAAGGTTGGTTGGCTTTAATGAATATACACCTGGAAGCAAACCTTTACAAATAAAGTAAAGGAAATCTTTAAAACTATAGATCCTTATTCTCCTAATTGAGTGTGTATCGTTACAGTTTAAATGTTTGACAGCTAGCACTAAGCTTTAGTTGCTCACATTTATACTAAATCTTTAAGAGGCAGAGGTTTAAAGCATCCAACATAGGATATATTAGCTAATGCCTGAAGAAGAATTTCCTGGGAGGAAATATCTATTTCTAGAACATAGTGGTCTGGCAGGCAGTCACGATTGTACCAACAGATTAGTTGTGGTGAATAGACATCCCAATCAAAGCTTAATCATTGTTAATAACACTTGGATACATATGTCTTTCAGTTTTGATTATATATTATAGCTATAATTACAAGACTTGATATTTTAAGAATTGATATTATTCTAAATAATTCTAGTAAGACACTGAGGAATGTATTATTATATAGAAATAAATGATTACAATGGGGCTTTATACAGGCTTCCAATTCAGTTATTTCCCAGAATTAAATGTAAGCTCTTTACTTTCTCATTAAGTATAAAACCAGGCAATATAGCACATGCTTATTTTTCAAAGCAATAGAGGATGGCTGGGGCTTAGAGTCTGGTATAATATTTGTTTTTTGAGCATGAATATTTGCTAGTTTAAATAGCTAAAGAATATTATTGTTCTCCAATTGGTAGTATATTAATAAATCTTTTGCAAAAAAATGAGTCACTTGTTATAAAATAGAGTGCCTAAGTCAAAAGGATACTGGAATGGTAAAGGTAGGGCAATATATTGGCTTTTTCTTCCCTTATAGATTGAGGTATGTGTTTAAATCACTTATGTTTACCATCAATGTTATGAATAACATTTTACCTACCATATCTCCAACTTGCATATCACTTTTGACTGTCTTTTCTTGCCTAGCATTTTCATTTTCAATCTTCGTTCAGAATGATTATTGCTGAAATAAAATACTTGGAGAGATTACTTACTAGCAACTGTAACCTCATTGGACCAGATCCAATTTTCCTCACTTGGTTATGTCATAATGTTTCTAGTAGAATCTGAAAAGAAAAAGAAAAGAATTGAAGGCTCCAAATGCCATCTCTATTTTGGTAGCTTAATTCAAGTAAAATCCAGGCTATAAAACAAAAACATATTGATGCCTATGTATACTGTATTGTTTTCTCGGCAAGCTTACTATTTATGAGTTGCAGGGCTGTTAAAAGTATGTTCATAGAGAAGGTTATCAGTGATACACAGATGCCATTCAAGAATCAGGTTTTTAATACTTTGTTCTTTCACGTTTTACTTGCCAAGCATGAAGTTGTTTGTGGTTTACTAAGAGTTCTTAGGGTGTATTCCTAGTGTGGCCAAGTGGTGTCCTATCTCCAGTCTTCTGTATTAAAGAAACATTACCCAAAAAGACATTCTCCTTAGAGGCAACCAATGTGTCTGAATGGTTTCAGTCTCCCCTCCTGTATCCCTTTACCCCCACCCACTCCTAATACAATAGCAACAGTAATAATGGAACAAAACTTTTCTTACAGGTCTGGGCAATGTAGATGGTTTGAATGCTTAGTTGTTTCTCTCTCAAGCCTTCCTGTGTCTGTTTAGGGTATATACTGGGTAGCTAGAGAAGACTAATAGGTTAGTGTTGGTTTGTGTGTATCTATATATGTATGCATGGATTTTATTTCACAATACAGAAACAAAATCAGTCATTGGATGAATAAAAGATGTTATAAATTGTCATGGCTAATGAAAGTGGGAGGGCAATTTGGTGCAGTTCTCTCCATATTTTAGCTTTCCCTTCTGTTTAACCCTTATCATAACTCCCTTCCTTTCCCCAGCCCATGTACTCCTGTTAATGTTATTATTTTATGAAGAGAATAAAATTGTTTGCACTCTCATTATGACAGCCTTATTTGAGCCTTATCTTTTTTAAAACTTTTAAAAACACTGGTAAATCTGAAGTAAAAATTTTTATTTAATACAATTTGTGTGGTCCTTTGACTTTTGCCAATTAAAGATATCCAGATTCAAGCTTGTAGGGTTAATTTTATTGGAATCACCAATGGAATTAGAGTTTTTAATTTTCTTCCCCTTTCCTTTCCCCCAAGTCAAAAAATGAAGAGTGATTGTACCCTTTAATCGTTAGCATTTGTAACTGTTTAGTGCCAGATGTGAAGCCAGTTATATTTCTGGGCAGTTTCTTGTGGACAAAGATCATGTTCACTAAGGTCCCTATAATTGTTGATGCCAACGGCCTCCCCTATTTGCACAGGACAGAGGAAAAAGGAATGAAGGTTTCTTCTTCTGTACTTATTAAACAAGGAAAATAACTTAATAACATGTATGTGTGTGTTTTTAAATCCAGTCTGAGCACAAATTACAGCAAACCTCTTGATTGCTGGCAATGTACAAATTTTAGAAGCCGTAACACAGGTTATGTTTATTCTGGGCAAGCCCATCCATCAAACCTAGCTCCCAAAACCACAAAGATAGTTCTGACCCTGCAGGTAGGGCCTGGCTGCTTCAGAACTTATAAAAATGTATAACATTTAATTTTAAGGAATGTAGCTAACTGGCTAAGTGTGGGTTTGTTGTCTTCTTCACAGAGTACTTATGCAGGGAAGATTTGATGTTCCTTACCACACTTCTGATGTCCTTCAACATTCACATCCCTTACATTTGGGACAAAATAGATATGTGTTCATTAAGAAAATCTACACCACTTCAATTAAAAATAGGTTTATTCTTCATGTCAAGGAATTGGTTAATATCTTGACCATCCAGTACACATCTGTACCTATTACTAAGTTTTAATAGCATGAGTGGGAGAAATTCTCTCTCTAAAGAAGATGTCACTCATGAGCTTTAATTTAGTTATTTCTTTTTATCTGAATAATTGCATTCCCAGAGCATACATGGACTTTGCTCTTTGGGGCATTAAACTGTCCTTTTTTATTTTTCTCTGACTTCAGCTATTACTGTAGAAAAATGTGAGCTATGCCCCAGAGTTGTTGGCATTCAGCTTTTCCAGTATGGTTTTCAAAATCAGAGGAGAAGGGCATGGGTGAAGAGTTTTGTGAGAGATGTTTAATTTTTAGCCCAAATTGGGTCATCTTGTAATCATTTCCTCTGAAGGATGAATATCACAAAACAATTTCTCAGAAATCTGGTGTTGAAAGAGTTCTACTAAATATTTGAATCAGCTAGAAAGATTTACTCCTGAGTAAGGGACTGATGAAGACCAGCTGGAACAAAATAGTTCCATATAAGTATGTTTTGGCTTGACTTGAATGGAGCCATTCAATTTTATGTATTGAGAGAATTATTTTATGTGAGGATTTGATTTATAGGTTTATAGAGTTACAGAAATTTCTGATCTTTGATGAGGGGGTAGTAGTTTGTTGTCACTAGAAATGCATTGGTATTAGAATTTCCAGTCAGAAAACTGACTAGGACCATCAAGGCAGAACTAGAGGCTATGCGATTCTGTGTCTGACAAAAACTAGAGTCTTTCAAGTCACATCCAAGGGTATCCTTGTGAAGCAGATTCCTATATAATTTTTAAAAATGAAGTGAAATCTCATGCTTTGAATTATGCAAAAGATGACAATAAAATGTTTTGTTTCAAAATGCTGGTTAGGAGTTGCAAGTCTTCTAAGGTTCAGGGCCTGGTTGTTACATGGAGAGTCCAGAGATTCAGGTCTCCTGAGTATACACCAACCCCAGCGCCAACCAAAGGTCTGGTAAGAGTACCAGAAGAGGCATGTGTAGAAAGGTCACATCTGAGGCCAACTCCATGACACTCAGGGCACAATCTCCGAAGTAGGGCCAGCTGACATGGCACTGAACTCCAAAGCCATCTGCCACAGCCGTAGAACCTTCAGGTCTCTGTAGCCCTCAGGAGAACCAATACCTGGGCTTGTATCTACTTTGGCTGTCGCTGGTACCCTGCTGAAGTGTGCATAAGTGCAACCCCTCTGAAGACCTCCCAACTCTTTTTTGGAGATGCATAGCCATATAAACTCATTTGTCGGCGGCGAACTTGGTCCAGTGGTTAGGGCATCTACCACATCAGAGGTCCGCGGTTCAACCCCGGCCTCCTTGACCTGTGTGGAGCTGGCCCAGGCACAGTGCTGATGCGTGTAAGGAGTGCCCTGCCATGCAGGGGTGTTCCCGCATAGGGGAGCTCACGCACAAGGAGTGTGCCCCATAAAGAGAGCCACCCAGTGCAAAAGAAAGTGCAGCCTGCCCAAAAATAGCGCCACCCACACAGAGAGCTGACACAAGATGATGCAACAAAAAGAAACACAGATTCTCTTGCTGCTGACAACAAAAGAAGTGGACAAAGAAGAAGACGGAGCAAATAGACACAGAGAACAGACAACCGGGGTGGGGGGGAAGGGATAGAAATAAATAAATCTTTTAAAAAAATAAACTCATTTGTCCTTTCCATTTATCCCTTTTATTCAAGGTCAAAAAGCAGTTTTTAACACCTGATATTACATGTAGGCTGAGATATTCTGCTGGTCTGAGTTGGCCCTTTTATTCAGTCTTTTTCTAGTTACATCATGAGCTGGTCCTTGGCAGGAACACCTCGGCACCAAGGAGGCTCATCCCTGGAAGTCATGTCCCATGCTTGGGGGAAGGTAATGCATTTACGTACTGAGTTTGGCTTAGAGAGAGGCCACATTTGAGCAACATGGAGGCTCTCAGGAAGTAACTCTTAGGCACCCTGCAGCTCTAGGCTTAAATCATATTTCAGGTGCACAGGCTTATAAGCATAGTCATCAGTATCAAGGGCTCATTGTTGGACCACCCTTCTTTATTGGTCTTTGCCAGTGCACTTGGATTGTTGCTGTTGCATTGGAGATTGTGATAGAGCTCCCCTGGCTAGGAACTCAGCACTCCCTCAGTTGTCATTTTTAACTGTAACCACTATGAAAATATCCAAACATTTTTATGGACCTGGTATAAATGCCTTGGAGCACTCCCTCCCAACCATGTGCCCCCTATCAATGACACCCCACACCAGTGTTCCTCCCCTGCCATAGTTGAACCTCTCTGTGGTCCAAAACTTCAAAAATGAAGCTTAATATATTGCCAGGTTCCATTAATAGTAAAATGGAATATAGTGATGGATTTAAAGGTTAGATAGAGAATACATACTAATTTAGAAAAATTAAATAAAGTAAAAATAAATTGGGATATCAAAAATGCAAAAAGGAAAAAGCTTTGTTTTTGACATTTTGCCTTTCATCACTGCTATAGGTATTGTCCTGTATGTACCATGGCAAGGCAATTTCTTCTACTTCTTCCTCAGTGTCTACATCCTTTCTTTCTTTTTTTTTTCCTAATTATTAAGTTTGTCTTCACGAAAGTTTTATTTTTTAATTTTTTAAGATTTATTTTTTATTTATTTAATTCCCCTCCCCTCCCCCAGTTGTCTGTTTTCTGTGTCTTTTTGCTGCGTCTTGTTTCTTTGTCCGCTTCTGTTGTCGTCAGCGGCACAGGAAGTGTGGGCGGCGCCATTCCTCGGCAGGCTGCTCCCTCCTTTGCGCTGGGCGGCTCTCCTTATGGGTGCACTCCTTGCGAGTGGGGCTCCCCTACGCGGGGGACACCCCTGTGTAGCACGGCACTCCCTGCGCGCATCAGCACTGCGCACGGGCCAGCTCCACACGGGTCAAGGAGGCCCGGGGTTTGAACCGCGGACTCTGATGTGGTAGACGGATGCCCTAACCACTGGGCCAAAGTCCGTTTCCCATGAAAGTTTTAGATCACAGTAATTCACATATACAATATAGCGTACTCCCACGTATCCAACATCAAACACTTTTTCCCTTCCCCAGCAATTATCTTTTTACATGTTCCTATTATCTCACCCTCTGGTTTATTGGACTTACCCCAGCCAGCTAACAGTGAGGTGAAGAAGGTCAACCACCACACCAGGGAGCCAATAGTGCCTACAACTGCAAGCAGGAGAATTGTATCCATCATCCATGTGGAATCTAAGGGACCTCTTGATATAGAGGTGGAGTGGACATAACCATCCCAGGGTCTATAGGATGGAAGAATAGAGTATGGATTAAAGTGGATTTACTGATATTCTACTATGAAACTCTTGTGATTAGTAATGGAAGAAATTGTAGCATTGATGTGGAGAAAGTGGCCACAGTAGCTGCAGAAGGTAGGGAGAGGGAAGAAGAGATATGATGTGGGGGCATTTTCAGGACTTGGAGTTGTCCTGGGTGGTACTGCAGGGACAGATGCTGGACATTTTATGTCCTGCCATGGCCCACTGAGTGGACTGGGGGAGAGTGTATGTAAACCACTATCCATGTGGTGCAGCAGTGCTCCAAAATGTATTTACCAAATGCAATGAATGTGCCACAATGATGAAAGAGGTTGTTGATGTGGGAGGAGGGGGGTAAGGGGGGTGGAGGGGACCTTATATTTTTTAATGTAACATTTGAAGAAATGAAGAGAGAAAAAAAATGCTGGTTAGGGGTAATATTGCTCTGAGGATGTTCACAGATTACTTTTAGATGTGGAGCACCAGAACACTAGTTTAGAAATTAGAAGATAACTAAGTGCTATTGAAATCTAATTTCCTAAATTTATTCTAATGAACTAAGGTCAAGGAGTGAAATACTTCCCCATGATCTGTTATTTAATTGGAAGGGAAAGGCTGAGACTTGGTGCATTTAGCTCTTTAATTAGAATTACTTCTCTGGAAGAAACTGGGGGGTCTTTGACTGGTACTGGAAGGATTCGTAGGTCATTGAGAGTGGTATAGCACCAAATTTAGAAATAATGGAAATCTGACTATTATGACAATGGTACCTAGCAAGTTGGGATTAGGCAGGGATGGTAAATATCAGTCACCAAATTTCATGGCCACAGTTAGCTGAATGCAAGTCACCCTTTTTGAAGAAGGTGAGGGAGAAATATTTTTAGGATTACCAATCATGCAATCACTGAATTTTATGTGGTCAAAGGAATAGTTAGCCATGGAATAGTTTATAAACTTTTACTGTATGTGCAGCTTCCACTAGTCCTGCCTTGGGTTGGGAGGTGTGAAAGAAAATAAATAAAAGTTCAAAATCACTTACTCTCATAGGTAAATGAATGGCTAAGGAAATTATGCTAACCTAATGGAACACCGTATAGTTATTTAAATGACCAGTATTTAGACCATATCCATACACAGAAAGTTAATATAAAATAATATTAAACAAAAATAGCAGGACATGATGCATTTACACTAGTAAAAATTGAACCACGGACTATAGTTAATAGTACAATTATAACAATGTTCTTTCATGAATTGTAACAAATATACCACACCAAGGCAAGATGTTAATAATAGGATGGTATTTCGGAAACCTGTATTTTATGCATGATTACTTTGTAAAACCATAACTTCTCTAATAAAAATTGGAATTTAATTGGATTGGTGTTTAGAATTTGTAATAAAATGATTTTTTTCTTCAAAGTTGTTTAGATACATGATTAAAAATAAGATCAGGTTAACTGGGAGGAAGTATTCTTACTGATGAGGATTCATATAAAACTCCTGGAGAAAATTATATTCAATATTGGAGTTACACAGAACAGGCACCCTAAGCTATGAAGTTAGAGAAGGGCAGGATCAATGGTGGACATCTTAGGGAAGATGAGGGATTTGGCACAAGCCTTGAAGGAAGGTAGGACGAGAGTGGGCTGTAATGAGGCAGGAGGGAGTTCAAGGTAAGTAGTATAAGTGTAAGGAAATGAGTAGAAATGCACATATAGGAGAAATATTAAGTCAGCAAATGGGAAGGATTAAAGTTTGGCAAGGAAAGTGGGACTAAATGATAAAGGTTTCTAGGTCCTGAGAGTAGTGTAGATTAGTAGTAGATTTTATTATTTTTTTTGATAGAATAGTGATGAATGATGACTTTTGCAGTAATCTGCAAGGTTGATCATAAAAGATAGCTAGGTGAGGAAGAAGTCTGCAATGATTCCGTTGGGAGAAATAAAACTTGATAACTTTACTGTAGGATAGATAGGAATTAGTTTCCTTTTTATGTTTTCTCAATTTTTTATTTTGAAACATTTTAAATCTACAGAAAAGTTACAAGAATAATACAATGAACAGCTATATACAATTCAACTGTGTTCACCAGTTGTTAATATTTTGTGACATTTGCTATCTCTCCTCCCACATACTCTCTCACTCTTTACCATTCAATGTGATTTTAGCTATAGGTTTGCCGAAGGTAGCTTTTATGAGAAATTTTCCTTCTATCTCAAATTTGCTGAGAGTTTTTAAAAATTATGAATTGGTACTGAACTTTGGCATTTTCCTGCATCTATTGAGATTCTCAGGTGATTTTTCTCCTTTATTCTGTAATGTGGTAAATTACATTGATTGATTTTTAACTGTTGAACCAGCCTTACTTTAAAGAGATAAATCCTCCTTATTTATGATATATTATCCACTTTGTATATTGCTGGATTCATTTTGTTATTTTGCTGTTGTTAATGATTTTTTAAAAAATTTAAGATGCAGAAACTATAGGAAATAAGTACAAAAAAACTTGTGGGTGGGGCTGGGTAAAGAATTTTCTATCCTTAAGAGTGTGCAAGTTGCCAGGGGGGCCCAGTCTATATAGATAAAGGGTATGGGGGAAGGAGTGCTGAGACCAAAGTTAGAAGGAGGCAGGAGCCTCTCTGGGTATCCTGGAATGGAGATGTGTTTTTGTGATGGGTGTATTGACCTGACTTTCTCCCCTGGACAGCCCAGGACCCGCAGGAGGCAGGCCCAGGTGATAGAGTTCCAGGGACCACTAGAAATCCCCTAGCAACTCTAACCCAAGAACCTGGAGCCTTTGAAGTAGGGGTAAGTGAAGTAGCAATCCAAAGACTAATTGACTTCTTGGTTTGAAGATAGGGCCACTGGGGCTTCCAGGGAGCTGGTCAGGAACCAGAGGTTCTCATAGGAATTGGGGCTGGGGATCAGGCGTCCCAAGAGGGACTCGGTGGAATCACAGTGGAGGTAGTGTCCTTGCCTTGTGGAACCTTCCCATGAGGTTCTGGGCAGTACTGATTCACTGGTGCAGGACTGGGGCTGGAGCTGGATGGAGGCTGCTCTTGGGTCCTGCTGGAGTGCATAGGCCTGGAAAAGAGTGGGAAGACTGTAGGTACCTAAGTTGTCATTGGACTCCCAGTGTCCCAGCTTCTTTCATTCTTCCTCTAGCACTGTGATCTTGGTGATGGGGAGCATTCCAAGTTCCTGAGGACTGGACAGATAAGAGCTGGAGGTCGAGCATGCACAGGAGGATGTTCAGTTCTAACTCCTCTTGTGGAGGATTTTTCATCTATATTCATGAGAAAGAGCTATAATTTTTGTAATGTTTTTATTAGATTTTGGTATTGAAATTATGTTAGCTTCATAAAATGGGTTATGAAGTGTTCCTTCCTCTTCTGTTATCTGAATTGGCATTATTTCTTCCTTAAAGATTTGATAGTATTCACCAGTGAAAACATTTGGATTTGGAGTTCTCTTTGTGGGAAGTTATTTTAATTAATGATTTGAGTTCTTCAATAGATACTGGGCTACTCAAATATTTATTTACCTTCTTGAACCAGTTTTGGTAATTTATATATTTATAAGGAATTTATCATTTCACCTGTTTTTTTAAATCATATTGCCATGGACTCATTCATAATATTCATTTAATATCCTTTTAAGGTCCATAAGATCTGTAATAGTTTCTCTTCTTTCATTCCTGATATTGATAATTTTTTCCCTTTTTTCTTGAGTAATGCTCCTTGCTAGGGGTTTATTAAGTTCATTACTCTTTGAAAAGAAACTGTTTTTGGCTTTAATTTTCCCTGCTGCTTATTTTGCTTCATTGATTTCTGCCCCTTTATTATTTCTTTCCTTCTACTTAATTTGAGTTTAATTTGGTCTTCTTTTTCTAGATTCTTAAGGTGGAAACATAGATAATTTATTTTAAACCTTCCTTCTTTTCTAATATAAGCATTTAAAGCTATCAATTTCCCTGTAATAATTGCTTTAGTTGTCAACCAAAAATTTTTATCAATTATGCTTTAATATTATGTAGTTTAAAGTATTTTCTAATTTCTGTTGTAATTTATTCCTTGAACTAGAGCAATATAGAAGTATATTATTCAATTTCCAAAAATGAAAGGAATTTCTAGATATGTTACTTTTAATATTTTTAATTTAATTTCATGGTCAGAGAGCATACTCTTTAAGATTTCATTTTTTTGAAATTTATTTACATTTATTTTACATACTAGCATGTGGTCACTGTTGATAAATATTCTGTGTGTGCTCTGGTTTATTGGACTTACCCCACTCAACTAACATGGAGTTGAAGACGGTCAACCACCATACCATGGAGCCAAGAGTGCCTACAACTGAAAGCAGAAGGATTGCATCCAGCATCCATGTGGAATCTAAGTCCCCTCTTGTTACAGACGTGGAATGGACACAACCATTCCAGGGTCTACAGGATGGAGGAATAGAGTATGGATTAGAGTGGATTTACTGATAATCTATTCATGAACTATTGTGATTAGTAATCAAAGAAAATGCGGCATTTATGTGGAGAAGTGGCCATCGTGGCTGCTGGCGGTAGGGAATGGGAGGAAGAGATGAGATGTGGAGGCGTTTTTGGGACTTGGAGTTGTCCTGGGTGATGCTGTAGGGACAGTTACTGGACATTGTATGTCCTCCCATGGCCCACTGGATGGAACGTGGTAGAGTGTGGGCTATGATGTGGACCATTGACCATGAAGTGCAGCAGTGCTCAGAGATGTATTCACCAAATGCAGTGAATGTCTCATGATGATGGAGGAAATTGTTGCTGTGGGGGTAGGAGTGGGGTGAGGTGGGTGGGGGGTATATGGGGACCTAATACTTTTTGAATGTAATATTAAAAAAATAAATAAAGACAAAATGAAAAAAATATTCTGTGTGCGTTTGTATATTCTGTGTGGTGCTCTGTAAATATCAATCAAGTAAATGTTGTTAACAGCATTTTTTGGTATTTTCTTTGTCTTACTGATTTGGTGATACTTGTTCCATCAATTTGTGAGAAAAGGGTATTGTTATATTCTACTATAATTGTGAACATGGGAGAGTGTCAGGTACATGGTTGAAACTATAAATTGAGAAAACTCTTTAGAAAATATAACAAGGAAGGGTTACTTCTTTGGGGTGTTTGACAGGGGCATCTGGCACAGGGTGCACCTGAGGCAGGCTTCTAGGCAGTGTGTGAGTGCTCTTCTTGTCATATTGTCTTATATCAGTGGGTGGAGATACATACAATGAGCAGGAAAGTGTTGTACAAGTTCGTGCAACAATGGATATAAGCCATGTTAAATGTCTGCAAAAATGTATAAAAGTGTATAGTCTAAAATGTAAACTATAATGTGAACCATACTGTAATAAAAATTAGGAAAATATATAATCTAAAATATAAACCATAATGTAAGCCATAATGGAACCATGATTGGTAGCTATGTTTCAATATCTGTAAATCAGTTGTAGCAAATATAACATCCACAAGCAAAAAGATCATTGCTGGGAAAGTGGGAAAAGGGTTTGATGTTGGGTATATAGAAGTACCCTATATTGTATATGTGACTTTATTGTGATCTAAAACTTTTAAAAGACAAAATTAAAAATAAAAAAATAAAAAAAAGAATGTAGACACTGAGGAAGGAATGGAGGAGTTTGCCTTGCCATCATACATGCAGGGCAACACCTATTACAGTGATGAAAGGCAAAACGTGAAAAACAAAGTTCTATGATATTTTTCATGTTTTAACCCAACTTATTTTTTATTTTATTTTAGTTTTTCTAAATTATTCTGTATTCTATTTCTAATCTTTAAACCTATCAATACTATTTCATTTTCCTACTAATTGCATTTGGCAATATATTAGGCTTCGTTTTTTAAGAAGTTTTGGATCACAGAGGGTTTCAACCATGGCAGGGGGGAAAACTGATGTGGGGTGTCATTGATGAGGGACACTTGGGTGGGAGGGAGTTCTCCAGGGCATGCATATAGGGTATATAGATATGATCAGATGTTCTTTGGGTATTGTCATAGTGGATAGAGTTACACATGACAGCTGAGGAAGTGCTGAGTTCCTATCCTGGGGAGCTCTGTCTCATTCCTCAATGGAACAGCAACAATCCAAGTGCAAGGCCAAAGACCAGTGAAAAAGGATGATCCAATGATGGACCTTTGATACTGATGACTATGCTTATGAACTTGTGTGATTAAAATTTCAACTAGGACTAGAGCAGCAGGGTACCTAAGAGTTACTTCCTGAGAGCCTCTGTGTTGTTCAAATGTGGCTTCTCTCTAAGCCAAACTCAGCATGTAAAGGCATTACCTTCCCTCCAGCATGGTACATGACTCCCGTGGATGAGTCTCCTTATGCCGAGGGCTTACTACCAAGCACTAGCTTGGGATGCAACTAGTAAAAGACCTTGAATAAAAGGGGAAAATGGTAAAGACATATGAGTTTATATGGCTAAGAGACTTCAGATGAGTCAGGAGGTCGTCAGAGGGGTCGCGCTTATGCACATCTCAACAGGATCTCAGAGACAGCCAAAGTAGATACAATCACAGGATCTGGTGCTCCTGAGGGCTATGGAGACATCCAGGTTCTATGGTCATGACACATGGCTCTGGAGTTCAGTGCCTTGCTAGTGGGCCTTACTTTGGAATTTGTGCTCTGAGTATGATGGAGTTGGACTCAGTTGTGACCTCTCTACACATGCCTCTTATGTCAATTTTACTGAACCTGTGGTTCACACTGGGGCTTGTGTATGCTCAGAAGACATGAATCTCAGAAGACTTGAATCTCTGGATTCAGCTGTTTATGTGCCAACTGGGTCCTGAGCCTCAGCAGAGTGGCAACACTTACACTGGGTCATTGGAAGTACTCAGGTCAGTTGACAGGGAGGTAAGAATGGTCAACCACAACACCAAGGAACTGAGAATGTCTGCAACTGCAAGCAGGAGAATTGCATCCATCAGTCATGTGGGATCTAAGCTCCCTTTCGATTTAGAGGTGGGGTGGACATTACCATCCCAGGGTCCACAAGATGGTGGAATATAATATGGATTGGAGTGGACTTGCTGGTGTTCTACTATAGAACTATTGTGAATCTAGCATATCGTTGCTGTGGAGACAGGGGCCACAGGAGTTGCTGAGGGCTGGGAAAGGGAGGAAGAGGTGTGATATAGGTCATTTTGGGGACTCAGAGTTGTTCTGTACAATATTGCAGGGACAGATGCAGAACATTGTTTATCCTGCCATAATCCACTGGATGGGTTGGGGGAGAGTGTGAACTAAAATGTAAACTATGGTCCATGCAGTTTGGCAGTGCTCCAGGGTGTATTCACCAAATGCAATGAATGTGCCTTACTGAAGAGAGAGGATGTCAATGTGATACAAATGGGGAGGTGGGGAGTGGGCTTTATGGGAACCTCTTAGGTTTTATTATTATTATTTATTTATTTCTCTCCCCTTCCACCCCCCCCCCCCAGTTGTCTGCTCTCTCTGTCCATTTGCTGTGTGTTCTTCTGGGTCTGCTTGTATTCTTGTCAGTGGCACTGGGAATCTGTGTCTCTTTTTTTTGTGTCATCTTGCTGCGTCAGCTCTCCGTGTGTGTGGTCCCATTCCTGGGCAGGCTGTACTTTTTTCATGCAGGGCAGCTCTCCTTATGGGGCACTCTTCTTGCACATGGGGTACTCCCATGCATGGGCCATCCCTGTATGACACAGCACTTCTTGCACTCATCAGCACTGCGTGTGGGCCAGCTTCACAACACAGGTCAGGAGGCCCTGGGTTTGAACCTTGGACCTCCCATGTGGTAGGTGGATGCTCTAATCATTGAGCCAAATCTGCTTCCCCTCTTAGGTTTTTTAATGTAACATTTTGTGTGATCTATTTATCTTTTTTAAAAAAAGACAATAAAAGTAAAAAATAAAAAATTGCAAGGATCAAATAAAAACAATGGCTGACAAAACAAGTATTTGTATCAATGTTAAAAGTTACTCAATTAGCAAATGAAATAACAATAAATCTCCTTTGGTCTGCGGTTACACCCTCCTTTTTGTATATTCATTCCTCAGTTTTGCAGGATTTGGGATGATGTCTGCTCTGACTGCTTCAGGCTGAGAAGGGACATAGATATTATGGAGCAGAGGAATTAAACTGATTTGCTTGCATTTGTAGGTACTTCTTGTTTGGGTGGTGGGGCTGGTCCATCCTCATTGTTTAGTTGGTTGGTGAGGGCAGATGTGAAGAAATGGAGTGAAGGAGTTGGCAGCATACCTTCTAGGTTTCAGGATTCAACAGGCATATGAATAAACCAATGCCTTTTAGTCTCTGGGAACTTTAACAGATAAATTGAAAATTATAGGCTCAGATAAAGGAATAGAAGAACCATGATTAGGGAATTTATTAATGGGCATACCTATATTATATTGTGGAAATAGTTATACATATATTTCTAGATAAGGCCCACTGAGGGGTTGTTAATTTTATGAAGCCCTGTGGCTTGCCTATGGTGCCTGGTCCCTAAGGCCCAGAGGAGAACTTTTGTTTAAGGCTTTGTTTACTGTGGCAGATTGCGAAGTCTAGCTGAGATCTGCTAAGTGTAATCTCCTGAATGACCCCCTGACTTTAAAATCTCTTAAGCACATTTTGTCAAGCTCTTTCTCCAAATGCAATGCTGATTAACACATATAAATAATCCATTTATGCCAGGGAGATTCATCCATGGGAGGCATGTCTCACATTTTGGGGGAAGGTAGTGGGTTTATTTTCAGAGTTTGGCTTACAGAGAGGCCACATTAGAATAGTTGAATTATGAGAAGGTTTTCAGGAGGCAACTCTAGAACTATAGGCATTAATTACACTTGGGCTT
Source organism: Dasypus novemcinctus (assembly GCF_030445035.2). Taxonomy (NCBI): domain Eukaryota; kingdom Metazoa; phylum Chordata; class Mammalia; order Cingulata; family Dasypodidae; genus Dasypus; species Dasypus novemcinctus. The sequence goes on from NC_080704.1 coordinate 111,061,891, forward strand.
AATTTCATTATTACAGGAATAAGTTCCATAAATGCAAGCCATAAATTTGAGGGCTTGGCTCATTGACCTGTTTTCTTTTACTAGGCAAGTATTATATAATCCAGAGCTTTTTGCCCTCATATTTAAGAAAATAGCATGACTTCCCCAGGAGTAAAGTTTAATATTTTGTTAACTACTGTGTGGGCTTATACAAATATATGACTATATAACTTTCAAGATGTTCAAAAGACCCTGTCTGTCAGTATACCTGACTATATAACATCTTTAACCTCCTCCCAGGTTTATGTTAATTGACAGGTAGAACATAAATTATATACTTGCCTGTTTCTTTTGAAAAGTTCTTCATATGTACTTTCAGAGAAGCCTCAGAGTAAAACAGTATAACAGATGAGGAAATTTGGTTGTTTCTATGCACATAAACATTTCTAGAAATAAAATATGCAAGATTCCTGTAACTCCCTCTAAATTTTTGACATTAAACGTTGTTTGTTACAGTTGATGCAAGGATGGTAAACAATTACTAATAACTATAGTCCATGGTATATCTTTTTATATCTTTTAAGGTTCAAGCTATTTGTAACTTGACATATAAAGTGCATCTCTTGTAGACTACATGTATTAGTCAGTCAAAGGGGTGCTGAGGCAAAATTCCAGAAATTGCTTGGTTTTTATAAAGGATATTTATTTGGGGTAGGAGCTTACAGATACCAGGCCATAAAGCATAAGTTACTTCCCTCACCAAAGTCTGTTGTCACATGTTGGAGCAAGATGGCTGCTGACATCTGTGAAGGTTTAGGCTTCCTGGGTTTCTCTCTTCCCAGGGCTTTCTTCTTTCTAGACTCGGTTCCTCTCTTTCCAGGGTTCCAGTTTAAGGCTTCAGCATCAAACTCCAACATCAAAACTCCACAACTCTGTCCTTTGCCATGCCTTTTATCTGTGAGTCCCCACCCGCTCAATGCCCTATTGGCACAAGAGGTTTACATGATTACTTAATCAAGTAACCCTATGAATCCAATATAATCTAATATGCCTAGAGGAAAAGATCAGTTTACAAACATAATCCAGTATTTCTTTTTGGAATTCATCAATAATATCAAACTGCTTCACAGCAGATAATGAAGTCTTGCATGTTTTATACTGTCTGAATCCTCTGCCTTTTATTTATTTATTTTTTTCATATTTTTTTATTGACTTTGTAATAATATTACATTAAAAATATATATGTGAGGTCCCATTCAACCCCACCCCCCCACCCCACCTCTCCCCCCCCCCCCCCCAGCAACACTCGTTCCCATCATCATGACACATCCATTGGATTTGGTAAGTACATCTTTGGGCACCTCTGCACCTCATAGTCAATGGTCCACATCATGGCCCATACTCTCCTCCATTCCATCCAGTGGGCCCTGTGAGGATTTACAATGTCCGGTGATTGCCTCTGAAGCACCATCCAGGGCAGCTCCATGTCCCAAAGACGCCTCCACCTCTCATCTCTTCCTGCCTTACCCCATACCCATCAGCCACCATGTCCACTTTTCCCAATCCAATACCTATGTCAAGAGGAGGCTCAGATTCCACATGGATGCTGGATGCAATCCTCCCACTTTCAGTTGTAATCACTCTAGGCTCCATGGTGTGGTGGTTGTCCTTCTTCAACTCCATCTTAGCTGAGTGTGGTAAGTCCAATAAATCAGATTGTAGGTGCTGGAGTCTGTTGAGGCTCAGGACCTGGCTATCACATTGTCAGTCCAGAGATTCAAATCCCCTAAATATATCTTAAACCCCAACATTAACTGCACCTCCAGCACATTAGCATGAAAGTCTTATGAAGGAAGATCCCATCTGAGTCCAGATTCATCACACATAAACACCATTTCCAAAGAGGGGCCATCTGACCTGGTAGTTAACCCCATCTGCCTTTTAGATGAAGGATTTACTCCATTTACCATGAATGCAATTTTTGATATGTTTGTTTTTAAGTCTACCATCTTGGTATCTCTCTATCGCTACTCTCTCTCCCTCTCTCTCTGCATTCATTTCTGCTTTATTTTTGCTTAATTGAATAATTTTTAGTATTCTATTTTATGTCCTCTATTGCTTTTGTAACTATACTTTTTATTATGATTTGTGGAAGCTTAAGGGCAGGGGACAGCAAATTACAGTATGCAGGCCAAATATGGTTTGTTGCCTGTTTTGGTAAGTACATTTTATTGGAAACAGACACACTCATTTCTTTGCTTATCATTTATGGCTGCTTTCATGCTGCACTAACAGGAGAGTACTTGCCACAAAGAACTTGTGGCCCACAATGCCTAAAATATTTACATTATGGCACTTTAGAAAAAAATTTCTGATTCCTGCCCTAAGGTTTAAAATAGGTATCCTTAACATAGCAAAATATACTTAAAGTCAGTAATATTCTACATCATATTTCACACCTGAATCATCACATTTACTATTTTCCTCTTGTTTATTACATCATGCCTTCCATTTTCCACTTCCATAGCATAATTTAGACCTCACACTTCATACTTCCTACCTCTCAGTTCACAAACCATACAATATACCTCTATTTATGCAACCCCTCATCCATTATGTTGTTGTTGTCATACCTTTTACTTCCACATATGTTATATACACTCCCTTATACTGTCATTATTTTTGCTTTAATCAATTTTATTTTCCAAGAATGAGAAGCAAAAGACATACCTTTTATATTTTCCTATGTATTTATTATTTCTCCTGTTCTTTCCTTCCTGCTACTTTGAGTTTTTCTGGTATCATTTCTTCTCAACTTGCAGAACATCATTTACAATTTCTTGTAGCACAGGTACACTGGAGACAAAAGCTCAGCATTTGCTTATAGGAAAATATCTTTATTTTACGCTTATTTAGAGGGTTATTTAGCATGGATATACAATTATGGGTTGACCATTGTGGCTTTTGTTGTTTCTAATGAGAAGCCATTGGTCAGTCTTATCATTTTCCCTGTGTAGGTAACATGTATTTCTTTCCTCAGGCTGCTTTTAAGACTTTCTATTTCTCTTTGAGTTCAGCATACTGACTATCATGTGATTAGTTACTGTTTTCTTTGTATTTATCATAATTAGGGGTAACTAAGATTCTTAAATCAGTAAGTTGAAATTTTTCATCAAATCTGAGAAACATTTGTCAATTATTTTTCAAACATTTTTTCTTCCCCATTTTCAATCTCTTCTTCTCTAACTCCTCATAGGAGTATGTTTGATTATTTTATATTGTCCCTCAAGCTCTGAGATTCTGTTCATTTTACTTCAATTATTTTTTTCACTATCTTTTTCAGATTGGAAAATTTCTTTTGATTTGTCTCCAAGATCCCTGACTCTTTTATCATATTCTGTAAACCCATCCAGTGAAAATTTCATTTCAGTTATGATACTTTTCAATTTTAGATGTTTATTTGCATCTTTTTATATAGTTTCTGTTTCTCTGTTGATATTTCCTCTCTGGCCACTCATTAAGGCCAAATTTTCCTTTAATTCTTTGAAAACATTTACAATAACTAACTTAAATTCCCTCTCTGCTAAATCCAATATCTGGGTCATTTCAATGTTCTTTTTTATTGACTTCTTTTTTATTCCTTCATTTGAGTAATGTTTTATGATGTACTGAAATTTGTTGATAATACTTTGTGAAGGCACTGCCTTATGTTGTGTTCCTCTGAAGGGTGTTGATTTTTGTTCCAATAGTTATTCTATTATTAATCATTTGTACTGAAATTTTGTAGTTTGCTTTTATATTTTGTTAGAGCAGACTTACAGAAAACCCAGTGTGTTTTCCTATCACCTTTAATTTGTCAGGACTCAGTCTGTAGCCTTTACCTGTCCTGTGGATCTCACCAGAGTTTAATTTTAGGATTTTTTTAGGATAAGTCTAGGGTATGTCTATTCTATGGCATTGCCTTTACTCCTAAGATAGGTCATTTATGGTGTAATTTTGGATTCTCTGGATGCACAGGTGTTCACAAGGTTGTCCTTAATACTGCTTTCCCTCTAATATCGCTGTTCCATTCTCCACCCAGGAGTGAATGCTCTCTGATAAACTGTTGGTAGTGTCTGTGTTAATGTTAGCCCAGTTATCAGCCATAGACTCATTAGAAACCCCCACACAGTTTTCAGGAGCTATCCTTTGTGATGCTCTCTCCTTTTACTGGAGAAAGTGCAAACAATTTTATCTGCCCCAAACTCTGATTTCTGTATCTTCAGTTCAGCAGGATTACCTGGCTCTGCTAGGACTCAAGCTCACTGTGCCAAGGTTAGGGAACTGTCCTCAAACAGATAGCTGTGAAATTTTGAAGCTCATGAGTTTTCCTTTTCTCTGAGATCACAGTCTTGTATTACATTAAAAGAGTTGCTTCATATATTTTGTCTAGTTTTATGGTTGCTTACTGTGGGAGACCTAGTCTGTTTCCAGTTATTTCATCATAGGCCAAAGTCAAGAGTTTCCTAGTGTCATTTGATGCCTCATCTGAGCACTTCCTTGCTTTCTAGTACATGAAAATATGCAGTCTTAACTTTGAGACATTCTCTGCCCCAGCACTGAAAACAGTCATTTTCATGGTACCTTTTTGTGGAATGTGATATTTAGAAACTGTTTAATTTTACATGATGATTTAATAGTGATAAATTCAATTCAAAGCAAAGATCACAGGGTTCTTCTTCACATTTACTCTTTTCATACTTACATCTCCTTTTCTTAAAGTAAGAATAATCATTTCCATAAACATCAATACGTATTTTGTCCTAAAATTCACAGAAAAAAATTTCTGGATTACTATATCAATGTCACCACCAAACACAAATCTACTAAATAAGGTATAAGATACTTTGCCATTCTATTTGTCCTTAGAAGTCATCCTACTAAAGCTGTACTGTCAGAATAATGTGTTCAAAAGTACTTGAATTAATTTTCCTCTATGGTTAAGTTAATAATTCAATGTATAATTAAGTTCATTTATTTCTGTTTGCATTCAATTTGCTTCTTTAAATACTTCTGATTAAATTTTATTTTCAAATATCTAAAACATCTACATACTTGGAAATTCAAAATTTTAGAGGAAGGAAAAATTTGAGGAAGCCTCATTCTCATACTTAGCCCTTCCAACCAGTCTCACACATCCCCTGTTTTTAATCAGTTTCTTTAGTTCCTGATTTCCCCTCTATTTTTGAAAGAAATAAACATATGCATTTTATTTTCCCTGGTTTCTTATGCAAAATGTAACAAAATAGAGCTACCAAGCTATATCTACCCATCTATCATCTATCTATCTATCTATCCATCTATCTAATCATCTACTTTTTAAATCATTTTTTATTAAATTATATATATCTTAGAGCCCAAGGAGTTGAATTCTTTTAATATTTTCTTCTGATTGCAAATTATTTAACATTTAATAAAAGTTCAAACAAGATAGGGAATGTGGGAGAATGGTGGTGTAGGGAGATCCAGAACTCAGTCCTTTTACCCAAACAACTACTAAACACTTAGGAATTATCTGAAACAACTATTTTGAAACTTCAGAAAAAAGAAGAACACTGTACAACATCCAGGGAAGAGTTGGAAGAAAAGTCTGATAAATTATGGTAAGTTACAATAAATTGCTCTCTCCATGTGGCAGATACCGGTGTCCTTCCCCCACTCTCATCACAGGTCACTGTAGGGAACAAGCCCTGGCTATCATTTTGGTAACAGAATTACACATAAGAACCTTCTTCCTCCAAAACAGGGGTAGGCCTTTTCGATCACTAAATATGGCTTTTGAATAGTGAATTCAGATATGTGGGGCCTAACTCGGAGGGTAGTCATTGTTTTGTATCATGAGCTGGATACAAAATCAAGAAACAGATGTCTCAGGGAATAACTCCTGGAGTTAATATTTTAAAATATAAAAATAGGCATTATACAAAAAAAGAGTACAGGACAGACAGGAAATGATGGCTCATACAAAAGAAGAAGATAAAACTCCAGGAAACACCAATGAAGAAGATAATAGTGTGGACATACTTAACAAAGCCTTTACAAAGATTCTTTTAAAAATGATTAAATAGATGAAGGAAAATACAGAGAACAAACTAAAGGATATTAGGAAAACAATGAATGGGCAATATGAGTGTCTTAGAAATAAGACAGAAAATTTAAAAAGAAACCAAACACAACTAATGGAGTTGAAGGCCAGTATAACAGAAATGAAAAATGCCCAAAAGAGTTTCAGAAGCAGATTGGAGTTGACAGAAGAAAAAATCAGTGAACCTGAAGACAAAGCAATTGAAATCAGTTAGACTGAGAAGCAGAAAAAGAATTATTAAAAATGAAAATAGGGGGCGGCAGACTTGGCCCAGTGGTTAGGGCATCCATCTACCACATGGGAGGTCCGTGGTTCAAACCCCGGGCCTCCTTGACCCGTGTGGAGCTGGCCTTTGTTCAGTGCTGATGTGCACAAGGAGTGCCGTGCCACACAAGGGTGTCCCCTGCGTAGGGGAGCCCCACGTGCAAGGAGTGCTCCCCGTAAGGAGAGCCGCCCAGCACGAAAGAAAGTGCAGCCTGCCCAGGAATGGTGCTGCACACAAGGAGAGCTGATGCAGCAAGGTGACGAAAGAAAGAGAGACACAGATTCCCGTGCTGGTGCCTCTGACAACAACAGAAACAGACAAAGAAGACACAGCAAATAGACACAGAAAGCAGACAACCAGGGTGGGGGGGAGAATGGGAGAGAAATGAATAAATAAATAAATCTTAAAAAAAAAAAAGAAAATAGCCTAAGACTCTTCTGGGACACCATCAGATGCACCAATATATGCATTATGGGTGTCCCAGAGGGAGAAGAATAAGAAATAGGGGCAGAAGGAATATTCAAAGAGATAATGGCAGAGAACTTCCTCCAAATACCAAAAGGTATGAATATGCACATCCAATAATCTACGTGAACACCACACAGGATAAACATGGAGAAAAATTCACCCCTTCGTAAACTGAATGCAAAGGACAAGGAGAGAGTTCTAAAGGTTACAGGAGAGGGAAACGGACTTTGGCCCAGTGGTTAGGGCGTCTGTCTACCACATGGGAGGTCCGCTGTTCAAGCCCCGGGCCTCCTTGACCCGTGTGGAGCTGGCCCATGCGCAGTGCTGATGCGCGCAAGGAGTGCTGTGACACACAGGGGTGTCCCCCGCGTAGGGGAACCCCACGCACAAGGAGTGCACCCATAAGGAGAGCCGCCCAGCGCGAAGGAGGGAGCAGCCTGCCGAGGAATGGCGCCGCCACACTTCCCGTGCCACTGATGACAACAGAAGCGGACAAAGAAACAAGACGCAGCAAAAAGACACAGAAAACAGACAATGGGGGAGGGGAGGGGAATTAAATAAATAAAAATAAATCTTTAAAAAAAAAAGTTACAGGAGAAAAGCAGTTTTTTATGTACAAGGGAGTCCTAATTAGATTGAGTGCCAATTTCTCATCAGAAACCATAGAGGCAAAAGGCAGTGGGTTTAAATGCTTAAAGTGCTGAAGGAAAACAACTGCCAGCCAAGAATTGTATAACTTGCAAGACTGTCTTTCAAAAATGAGGGAAACATGAACAAATTCTCAGATAAACAAAAACTTACAGTGTTAATCACCACTAGATCTGCCCTACAAATAATGCTAAAGGGAGTTCTACAGACTAAAAGGAAGGGACACTGGACAGTGGTTCAAAGTGGCATAAAGAAATAAAGACCTGTGGTAAAGATAATCATCTATTGTATTCTATTGTTTGGTATGTTACTCCACATCTTCCAACAGGAGCTGAAATATAAATGCATCAAAATAATGATAAATCAATGGTTTTACACATACAACTTAAAAGATGTAAGTGGTAACAAGTACAGAAAAGATGGGAGGAGGGGAGTGGGTGTAACTCAGTGGTTGAGCTACTGCTTCATATGTACAAAGTTCTGGGTTCAATCCCTGGTACCTCCTAAAAAATGGGGGGAGGGCAGAGGGGAATAGGAAAAGTATATATACATGTTGTTGTCAAACTTAATATGAATGTTGCATATTTAATATATTAACTTTTAATCCCATGGTAACCATGAGGAAAATAGAAGAAAAATACATTTAGCTAGAAATTAGAAGACATGCAATATGGTACCACACAAAATATCAAATAAATATAAAAGTCAGCATTAATGGAAGCGAGAGACAAAAAATATAAGACTTACAAAGGCTAAAGAGCAAAATGGCATAAGAAAAACCTATATTATCAGTAGTGACTTTAAAGGTAAATGAATTAAACTCTCCACTCAAAAGGCAGAGATTGGTACAATGTATCAAAAAGCATGAATTAATTAGATGCTGTCTACAAGGACTCACCTTAAGTTCAAAAGCTGAAAATGAAAGAATAGGAAAAAATAAAACATGTAAGTAAGTAACAGAAGCGATCTAGAGTAGATATACTAATATCAGATAAAATAGATTTTAGGTAAATGAGAGTTATGAGAGTTAAAGATGGTCATTATATGCTTGCTAATAAAGGGGACAATTCATCAAGATGTTACAATTATAAATATCCATATACCTAACAGCCTAGTCCCAAAATATGTGAAGTAAATACGACAAATTGGAAGGGAGAAATTGATGGTTCTACTTTAAAATAAGGAAACCTTAATACTCCAATGTCAAGAATGGGTATAATATCTGGTCAGAAGATCAGTAAGGAAATACAAGACTTGAATGATACTGCAAACCAACTAAACCTGACATATATAGAACACTTCACCCAACAAAAGCAGAATGCACATTCTTCTTTAGTGCACATAGTTCATTCTCCAAGATAGACCATATATTAGGTCACAAAACAGGTCCCAATAAATTAAAAAATATTGAAATCATACAATATATCTTCTCTGACCACAACAGAATGAAACTAAAAATCAATACAATGGAAAAATGGAAATTTCACAAATGTCAAAATTAAACAACATCCTCTCAAACAACCAAAAGGTTAAAAAGGGAATCAGAGGGGAAATTAAGAAATAGTTTGAGGTGAAAAAAAAAGAAAATACAACATACCAAATTTTATGGGATACAGTAAAGGGTATGCTGAGAAGGAAATTTATTGCTCTAAATGCTTATATTTAAAAAAGAATGAAGACTTCAAAAGAGAGCCCTAACCTCAAAACAGGAAGTACTAGAAAAAAAAGAACATACTAAACCTAAAACAAGAAGAAGAAAGGAAACAATAAAGATGACAGCAGAGAAAAATGAATATAAAACAAAATAACAATAGAGAGAATCAAGAAAACAAAAAGAGTTTTTTTTTAAAATAAGACCAACAAAATGGACATACCTTTAGACAGAATGACAAAGAGAAAAAGAGAGAGCCCCATAAATAACTAAAATTAGAAATGAAAAGGGGGACATTATTACTAACCCTGCTGAAATAAAAAAAGACTATAAGAAGATACTAAGTTCAACTGCACACCCATGAATTAGATAACCTAAATGAAATGGGCAAATTCTTGGAAACTCACAGACTGCCCACATTCACTCAAGAAGAAATAGAAGAACTCAACAAGCCAATTACTAGAAGAGATTGAATCAGTCATCACAAACCTCTCAACAAAGAAAGGTCTAGGACCAGATGGCTCCTGTCTACCAAACACTCTAAGAAGTTCTAACTCCTATTTTACTAAAATTCTTCCAAAAATTTGAAGAGGAGGGAATACTGCCTAACTAATTCTATGAGGCCAATGTCATCCTCATACCAAAGGCAGATAAAGACACTACAAGAAAAGAAAACTAGAATATATTTCATTAATATAGATGCAAAAATCCTGAACAAAATCCTAGCAAACCACATTCAACAGCATATTAAAAGAATTACACACCATGATTAAGTGGAATTTATGTCTGGTATGCAAGGTTGTTTCAGTATAAGAAAATCAATTAATGTAATACACCACATTAACAGAATGAAGGAGAAAAAAAAAGATGTGATTTTCTTAATTGATGCACAAAAGTCATTTGACAAAATACAGCACCTTTTCTTGATTAAAAAACAGTATTTAGAACACTAGGAATAGAAAGAAACTTCCACAACATGCTAAAATGTATATACAAAAAGCCCATTTCTAACATTCTACTTAATGGTGAAAGACTGAAAGCTTTCTTTCTAAGATCTGGAACAAGACAACGATGTCCACTGTCACCCCTGTTATACAACTTTGTATTGAAAGTTTTAGCCACAACAATTAGGAAAAAAATACATGAAAGGCATTCTGATTAGAAAGGAAGAAGTAAAACTTTCCTTATTTGTAAATGATGTGATCCTATAAACAGAAAATCCTCAAAACTCCACAGCAAAACTCCAAGATCTAATAAATGAATTCAGTAAAGTGGTGGGGTAAAGACCAACACCCAAAAAATAAACATTGTTTCTATACTTGGGCAATGAACATCAGAAGAAGAAATCAAGAAAAAAAATTTCTATTTACAATAGCAACTAAAAGAATCAAATATCTATGAATTCATTTAACCAGGGAATAAATCTAAACAAGGATAGGACTTTTATCCCCTAAACTGCAAAATATTGCTAAAAGAAATCAAAGGAGACCAAAATTAATGAATAAAAACTTGTTAATGAATTGGAAGACAAAATATTGTTAAGATGTCACTACTACCCAAAGCAATTTGTAGATTCGAATGCAATCCCAATCAAAATTCCAGTAACCTTCTTTGCAGAAATGGAAAATCCAATCACCAAATTTATATGGAAAGATAAGGGGCCCTGAATAGCTAAAGCTATATTTAAAAAGTGGAATGAATTTGGAAGACTCATACTTCCTGATCTTAAAAATTATTATAAAGCCGCAGAAATCAAAACATCATGGTACTGGTACAAGGATGGACATAAAGATCAATGGAATAGAATTCAGAGTGCAGAAATCAACCTTCGCATTTATGGCCAACTGCCTTTTTTAACAAATCAATTTTGTTGATACATATTAATAAATTATGAATGGACTTATGCCAACTGCCTTTTGACAAGGAGGCAAAGACCACTAAATTGGGAAAGAATAGTATCTTCAACAAATGGTGCTAGGAAAATTGCTTCTCCATTTACACAAAAAGGAGGACCCCTACCTCATACCATATACAAAAGTAAACTCAAAATGGATCATCGTTCTGATTGTAGGTGCTAGAATTATCAGACTTTTAAAATAAAACGTAGAGAAGCATCTTCAGGAACTTGTGTAATGCAATGGTTTCTTAGACTTTACACCCAAAGCACAAACAGCAAAAGAAAAAAACATATAAATGGGACCTCATTAAAATAAAAAATTTTTAAAAACCTCTTGAGCTTCAAAGGAATTTACCATGAAAGTAAAATGACAACCTTCAAAATGAGAGAAAATATTTGCAAATCACATATCCTTTAAAAGGTTTAACATCCAGAATATATAAAGAAATCCTCTAGCTTAACATAAAAGATAAGCAACACAATTTAAACATGGGCAAAAGACCTGAATAGATATATCTCCAAAGAAAATATACAAATGAACAGAGAGCACACAAAAAGATGGTCAACATCCTTAACCATCAGGGAAATGCAAGTAAAATCCACAATGAGATATCATTTCATACCCATTAGAATGACTTCTATTTAAAGAAATAGAAAGTAGGAAGTGTTGGAGATGATGTGGAGAAATAGGAGCACTCACTCGTTGCTAGTGGCACTGTAAAATTGTGCAGCCTCTGTGGAAGACAGTTTGGCGGTTCCTCAGAAAGCTGTGTATAGAAAATCCATATAATCTATAATCCCACTATGTGGTATATACCCAAAAGAATTGAAAACAGGAACTCGAACCGATATTTGCACAGCAATGTTCATAGCAGCATTATTTGCAATTGCCAAATGATCGAAGCAACCCAAGTGTACATCCACCAATGAATGGATTAAAAAAAAAAGGTAGTATATACGTACAGTGGAATAGTATCCAGTTGTAAAAAGGAAAGACGTCTTCATACACATGACAACAGGATTGAGCCATGAAGACATTATGGCTGGTTAAATAAGCCAGACACAAAAGGACACATAATTTTAGATCTTATGGATCTGATGCAATTAGAATAAGCAAACTCATAGAGACAGAATCTAGAATATTGGTTACCAGGGAATAGGGTGGGTATAGGAATGGGAAATTTAGGCTTACAATGTACAGGGTTCCTATTTGGAATGATGGAAATGTTTTGGTAATGGGTGGCAGTGGGTAACAAAACGTTGTGAATGCAGTTCACGGCATTCAGGTATATATCTGAATGTGATTAAAAGTGGAAATGTTAGATTTTATATATGGTAACAAAATACAAAAAAAAATCCATGGAGCTACAGTACACAAACAGGGAACCCTAAGTTAAACTATGGCTTTAATTAATAGTATAATTGTAAAAATCTGCTACCATCAATGGCAAGAAATTTTCCACACCAATGCAAGGTGTTGGTGGTGATGTGGTACATGGGAATCCTGTACTTTATGCATGATTGTCCTGTAAGCCCACAATTTCTCCAATAAAGAGGGAAAATGTTAAAAAAATTCAAACAATATCAATATATTGATATTGATATATATCAATGTAGAAAATGTATTTATCATGTCATCCTGAGTTAACTCATCATTAAACTTCATATCTATTCCTCCACATATTTTCTTTGCATATGTATGTATATAGATATTGTATATCTCCTAAATCATTCATATTTTTCAAACATGGACTCATACTACAATACTATTATACAACTTGATTTGTCACTTAAGATTATTTTTATATCTATCTGTAATCTGTAATTCATGGCAATATATACCTAACACATACTTTTAAATGTTGCATAGTATTTCTTTGTGTGGATAGATTTACTATAATATCTATGCCTGTGTTCTATTGATGGAAAGTAGGATTTTATCCCCAGATTTTTGTTATTTCAAAATAATGTTGCAAGGAGGACCCTATTATATAGATCTTTGTACTGTAGAAGAGCAAATACTTTCATAAGATAGGTTCTTTTTTTTTTTAAAGATTTATTTTTACTTATTTAATTCCCCTCCCCTCCCCCGGTTGTCTGTTTTCTGTGTCTTTTTGCTGCATCTTGTTTCTTTGTCCGCTTCTGTTGTCGTCAACGGCGGGGGAAGTGTGGGCGGCGCCATTCCTCGGCAGGCTGCTCCCTCCTTTGCGCTGGGCGGCTCTCCTTACGGGTGCACTCCTTGCGCTGGGGCTCCCCTAGGCGGGGGACACCCCTTTGTGGCAGGGCACTCCTTGCGCGCATCAGCACTGCGCATGGGCCAGCTCCACACGGGCCAAGGAGGCCCGGGGCTTGAACCGCGGACCTCCCACGTGGTAGACGGATGCCCTACCCACTGGGCCAAAGTCCGTTTCCCGCATAAGGTAGGTTCTTAGAGGTAGAAATGTTGTGTGTGTGTGTGTGTGTGTGTGTGTGTATATATTTATATATATATATTAAATTTAAGATATTGGCAAATTGCCTACCAAAGTCACGATACCAATCTATATTTTCACAAAACAGTATATGAAAGTTCTTCTCTCATTACACATTTACTAACACTGGATATCATCAAAGAATTTGCCAAGGCAAATTTAAATGAAAAACATTTCAGTTTTTACTAAAATCCCCTTGTTGGCTCTGATGAGTATGTACTTTGTATCCAAGAACTCTTAGAAATGCATGTGTTTGAAAAAAGTTAAAAGCAAAGAAATTCATGCCATTAAAATCTCTGGCTATTCCATTAATTTGGGCAACAAGAATGGCAGAGGAAAGGAAGAGAATGTGAATATTGCAGCTAAGTTCATTATCTTGGTTGTTAGGCAATATCAATAACATCTGAGATGATTGAAATATTGAAGTTCCTATGACACTGGTCCTCTTTAAGTGAAAATGTGTGAATAATTAAGCTAATTAAAATAATTAATGCATTTAAAAGCTGGACAGTCTGAAAACAGTTCCATGTGGGTATCGTTTCCAACTCTGTAGTATCATCCCAACAGAGAAGTTACCAAGCTTGGGATCATGTTGGATTCGGTATTCTTCATAAGGGGGAAGAATGAAAGAAAATTAAAAAGGAATTTAGCATTCTGTTAATTTTGCAAAAACAGTCAAGAACTGCAGAGAATGGACTTCTTCCTACTCTGTTGTTTTGAAATGAAAGGATATTGTATCTGCCAGAATAGAAAGAAATTTTAAATGTCTGTACCTTCTGCTAGGTGAGTTTCTATTATAATGCAGCTCATGTAGGCATGCCAGGCTAAAGGGCGTCCCTTGTGACTCTGTTGACTTTTACAGGTATAATTTGTCTTAAGTGAAATATATGCTTTTCATATTTTTCAAAAGTAGACCCTTAAAGCCTTTTGTAATTTGGTCCCTTAGGAAAGCTGGCACCCAGAGATTTCTTAACATATTCATGATACCCCTAGTTCATCACAGGGATACTGAATATACAGGTTTTAATATTTGTTTCTATTCTGATTCTTGCCCTATTTTTGTTTCCATGTATTTACCTAAATCCATCAAAGAGGAGCATGATGTTTTGTGAGACTCCCACAAGGACTTTTCTCCTCTAAAATAAATATTTTAATATTCAACGACCTTCCCCCAGGCTAAGAAGTTTCAGACCCTGCTTCACTGTGGACGTGTAACTTAGGATAGCTGTACTGTGAGTGTGTTTTCCCCAAATACCTACAGACAAGAAACACATGGTTTTAAGAAGTGTCCATTAAACACGAGATCAATGATTTATATTTTTCACCATTCCTTTGAGGAGATATGAGGGAGTGGTTGCCTGAAATTAAATTTTACTAAGTGATATCATAAATGCATGGGATTTACTAATTCAACAAACACTCAAGCAAGCTATAGAAAAGGTCTGGGGCAGGGTACATTTCTATGATTCAGAACCAGACAAAATATGTTATTAGTGCACAAGGAACTCAGTAAATCATAGGAGAAAGGAGAAACTAACATGCACTGAGTGCTTCTGTGTGCCAGGCACTTTCCCTATATTGTCTCCTCATACAAAAACACTAAGCTAGATAGGTCCTATTTTGCCTTATTTTACAGATAGGAAAACCAAGCTTAGAGTGGCTACATAATTTGACCAATTTTACATAGCTAGTAAGTGACAGAGCCAGGATTGAAACCCAAGTTGATGTTACTCCAGATTCCCACTGTTAAACACTATCATTCTGCTTTGTTATGTGGGTATCATTATCCTCATTTTACAGATGAGAAAACTGAAGCTCAAGGGTCTCAAACTATTAAATGGCACATCTAGGTATTAGACCATAGATTTTTTTTTCTCTCCCCTTCCCCCCCTCCCCCGGTTGTCTTTTTTCTGTGTCTATTTGCTGCATCAACTTCTTTGTCCGCTTCTGTTGTTGTCAGTGGCATGTGAATCTGCTTCTTTTTGTTGCGTCATCTTGTTGTGTCAGCTCTCCGTGTGTGCAGCGCCATTCTTAGTCAGGCTGCACTTTCTGTGGTGCTGGGCGGCTCTCCTTAGGGAACACACTCCTTGCACATGGGCCTCCCCTATGCGAGGGACACCCTTGCGTAGCAGGGCACTCCTTGCATGCATCAGCACTGCACGTGGGCCAGCTCCACACGGGTCAAGGAGGCCCGGGGTTTGAACCGCAGACCTCCTATGTGGTAGACAGATGCCCTAACCACTGGGCCAAGTCCGCTTCCCTAGACCTAGATTGATTCCCAAGTTCATGCTCTTTTCACTACACTAGGAATATGTATTCTTTACAACTACTATAAGGTGTATAAAATAGTAAGTGTCATAAGAGAGGTACAGATATAAATTAGATGAGGGAGCCATTAATTGCAGATGGGGTGAGGGTGATCAGGGAATGCTTCATCAAAGAGGTGCCATTTGACATTAACTATGAAGACTAGACTGTGAATAGTGATGGGGGACGGTATTCTGAGCTGAGGGAACAGCGGGAGCAAATGTATGAATGTATTAAGTACAAACTATTTTTTGAGGAACTGGGTAGCCTAGATTGGCTGGAGTATACAATTCTACTGGTTGAGGAGAAATTTGCACCAAAACACGTAGCTAGATAGATGGTTGTCCTGACTATATCTCCAGTTTTAACATTTTAGGAAACAGAATTAGAGTCTAGAAAGGAAAAGTGGGCAGAGGTCCCTCAGACTGGAAGGCAAGGGGCAAGGGTAGAGAGACATTGTAGTCCTGGGCTAGTGTTTCCACTCATATGCTTTTCATTTGAAACGTTTCATAGAAACGTTCAGCCAGAGCTGTATTTTGAATTCCGAAAATGTCTTTAGAATCAAAGGCACTCCAGATCAGGGTGTCCTTCAAATATAAATCAGAATAAAGTTTATTTGTCTGCATTTTTCAATCCTGGCCTCAGGGAATTAATGATTTTAAAAAGGTAAAGGAACTTGGTTCTAGTCTTTTCATTGACAGCAGGTGGCACTGTAATACACTCCTTCTGAAGTAGCCTTTTCACCATCCTTTGGTCCAAAATGAGAAAGAATAACATAATGCATATAGTCACCACGGTTGGGCTAATCTTTGCATACCTGTGTTAACCATCCTCTCCCCCATGTCCCCCACTGATTTTCTAGTTTGTGAGAGCTTTTCTGCTCAGATTCTCACAGAACTACCTTTGCCTCTTTCCATTCATTTTTTCCCAAAGAATGTGGCTGTGAGACGGAACTCTAGTTACCTCTCAAGCATTTCCTCAAAGTTAGGTGTTCAAAGGCTGAAGGCAGGAAAAAGTTATGAGTCTGGCAGATTTTACCTTTGGCATTCCTCTCAGCCACTCTGCCTTTAAAATCCTTGCTTCTTTCTCAGTCATCGAGCCCTCATCAAGGCTGAATAGTATCCACAATATTCACAATTTTTGATGTGTCTATCCCTCTTCCCTTTACACAGAACTTTCCTGTTCTTTAATGAGTGACAGCTAGCTCATCTTTAAGCCAATCTGAATCAATAAATTGGGATACAACTGAGCATTTCATGCTATTGGACACTTTGTCCTTTTTGACACTTTCTTCACCTTTTGCTCAAGTGCCACCGCTTTATCCTAGGTCTGTCCCTATTTTTCTTGTCACTGTTTTTCAGTCCCCATTATTGCCTCTTTTTCTTCTTCCTGTCCCTTGGAAGTTATTTTTCTCCAGCATTTTCTCCTTAATCTTCCTTTATAAAACTGCTTTATGAATTCCTTGAGTTTCTACTCCTTTGACATTAACTATCCTCCCTGCCCAAGATTTTCAACACTGGCTGTGTATTATAATCACTCGAAGAACTTTGAAAATTACTCTTAAGTCCCATGCCCAGAGACACTGATTTATTTGGGCTGGGCGAGGCCTGGGCATCTATGGGTTTTTTGTTTGCTTGAAACACTCGGGTTATTCTAATGTGTAGCCAGGTATGAGAATCCCAGAGGTTTTGAGGCTTTTAGGTCTAGTAATCCAGTCCTTATATCTCTTCTGAATTACGTGAACTGAATTTCTGAAGTACAACTGTCCCACAGGTACATTGAACTCAACTGGTTCAAAACTAGCTTTTAATTTCTTCCTTTCAAGTCCTACCTTTCTATTTGTATACCCTATTTGGTTAAAATGACATTATCATTCTATTTGAGGCAGAATATGTGGTACGATCTTTGACTCTTTCATAAACCTCCATGTCCAGCAATCGCCAAGCTCTATTAATTCTCCTTCTAAAATGTCTCCCAAATCCATCCAACTCCTCTTCATCCAACCTGCCACTTAGGTAACTTTTCATCATCTCTTGCCTAAAGATTGTGCAAACCTCATTCTAGGTCTCCCTATTTTCAGTCTCTGTGACCTTGTCAACTCCTAACCATTTTCCATAATACTTGCAGAGAGTATTTTTACTTGTTTGTTTTTAAATTATAGCTGTGACCATGCCTTTTTCCTGTGAATCAAAACTCCTTTGGTTCCCTACAGCATACAGGATAAATTTTAAATGTCTTGTGGCATATAATCTGTGGCATATAAGATCCTTTTTAGTTTATTCCTTAATTCACTTATTAATTCAATAGCTAAATAGTCAATGCCTCACAATAGAGTAAGCATTGTGCTAGGTGAGACACACACACATATGACATTTATATATATCAGTTTTGATTCCAGACTCCTCTAGCCTTATTTCTTGTACCCCTCTCATGAACTATTTGCCACTCCATACATATCCCAAATATTACTCAGCCAAACGAGTGCTGATGCAAAATACCAAAGTTGGTTGGTTTTTATAAAGGGTATTTATTTGGGGTAGGAGCTTGCAGATACCAGGCCATAAAGCATAAGTTACTTGCCTCACCAAAGTCTATTTTCACATGTTGGAGCAAGATGGCTGCTGATGGCTGCGAGCGTTCAGGTTTCCTGGGTTCCTCCCTTCCAGGGTCTTGCTTCTTCCTGGGCTTAGGGTTCCTCTCTTCCTGGGTCTTGCTTCTCTTTCCTCTGTGAGCTTACTTCCTGGTGCTCCAGTTTAAGGCTTCAGCATCAAACTCCAACATCAAAACTCCAACATTAAGAATCCTCCTACTCTGTCCTTTGCCATGCTTTTTATCTGTGAGTCCCCACCCACCAAGGCCTCAATGTCCTACTGGGACAATAGGTTTACTTTATTAGTTAACCAAGTAAACCTCTGAATCCAATATAATCTAATATGCCCAGAGGAAAAGACCAGTTTACAAACATAATCCAATATTTCATTTTGAAATTGATCAATAATATCAAACTGCTACACCCCATGCTGGGTTATTTATTGTCCCAAACAAACTATTCAATTTCCCAGCACTGAGCATTTGCTCTTATGCATCTCTTCACTTTAAATCACTTCCCAGTTTCTTTGTTTTAATAATCCTACACATCCTTAAAGACTCATTTCAAATATCATTTTCTATGGGAAACTTCCACTGGATTTTCGCTCTCCTCCCCTCCCCTCCTACCTCTTCAAGGAAGAATTAATTACCCCTGTTCTGTGTTCCTGTAGCATTTTGTTTATAGATGTATACTAGAACTGGTCACACTGTGATATCATTATTTGGGTGTCCATCAGACATATGAACTTTTTGAAGGCAAGAATTGAATTGTTTCTTTTATTTCTCTGTACCTAACAGAGTGCCTTGCACATAATGATGATCTACAAATGTTTCTTAGGTGAGTGAATCAACGTGTATGAATTGCCTGCACCCTGACAGACTTGAGAAACTGGACAATTAAGATAGGAAGTCTTTGAGCAACCCTTGACTTACTACTTATTTATCCAGCACAGTTTGGGGTTGTGGCCAAAGCACACACTACATGCTCTCAGATTTGGTTGTTTCCACAAAGTTTACTAGTTATCAAAGCCCACTGAGGCACCATCCTTACCTTCTGATCTCACATTCACATAGATTTCAGAGTTTATATTGAGCTTTCAATGTATAAACACCAGTCACTTCAAGTCAATCTCCTAAATGTTCAAGAGAACTCTGTTTGATGCTCAGTGACTTGGCTTATTTGTGACTCATGTGGTGTGAACTAGCTAAGAACAGAAAACAAAGGAGAGCAAATAAGTTTTCTGGGCTAGGATAAGGCAGGTCAATTACTTTCTTTTATTTTCCCTAAGAGAAAACACCATCCATATATCGTGGAATTACAGAGAGCTTCAAGAAATGCTTTGTAAATGAACAACCAAAGTCTTTTTCTGAAAAATAGGTCATGGGATTCCACATTTAAACTTATGCCTCTGCCACAAAATAATAAGTAAAACAACAGCAATGGCAGAACTGGCAACAAGCAGGGCCTAAACCCGATGTTGTGCAATCATTTTTGACTGTGTTTTTCCTTTACCCAGAATGCCTAGTAAAATGACAAAATAAAGGAAATAAACCCCAATTGTTAAGGGAGTAAAAAGGATGATTTTATCAGCATGCCACTGTATTGGCCAGTTCTAAATTAGTTATTTTTATACAGTCTCTGCAACTCATCCTTCTTTTTTATTGTTCAAAGCAGTTTTTTAACTCTTTGAGCTCTTCCTCAGACACTTTCTAATTTCTCTTTTGTTATCAGACCCCAGACCTCTTTTACCTCTATTCATTTTATCCAGTCCCTTAGTGTTAGTCTCAAATCATTTGTGCTTCACCTAACTGGTACTTGACCAAAGCTGTAGCTACTAATTTCTGCTTACCTTTTACATAGAACTCATTCCACTTTCTTACAGACCAATTAGTAGTGAGCAGATACCTAAAACCTGATTTTTAGCTTAAGAAATCTAGCCTTGATTCTGATTATTTCTCGAGTATAGCAAAAATGAAACATGAACAGCCCAGGGCCTCTTAGGATATATTTATTTAAAATTCATTACCTAAATATTTACCTTTACCCCTTCTTTTTCTAGTTGTTCCTTTAAATTCTGGAACAGAGTCACAAAATGGCCCTAAAATGTGGTTCATCTACTCATCCTGATGATTAGAAAAGTGACCTGGAAACACATCACTTGTGGTGAATGTCATGACCAGAAATTCAGACGGAATACCTCCTCTTAGTCTTTGATAATTTGTTTCTAGAATGACATTTGTCTCAGCAGTTGTTTTTTTACTCTGAAGAGGGTCTTTCCATTTCCTCTTAGAAGGTCTAAAATCTGACCCCAGGTTTTTGAGGCCCAGGCTCTTAACTTTACCCCTCTCTCATTAAAAAATTGGAAATAGATAAAGCAGTTCTTTGAACTGGATAATCTCACCTTCCTCTTTTCTAATGTGGTTTTAGGATTTTTGCCTCTGCACTTTCATTCCCTGAATTTTAAGTTGGGGCTTGTCTTACTGTCTGACCCTTAAGAGATTTTATTAGAAGCGACTGGCAACATCACTCTTCGTAGATGAACCCCCTCAGATTAACTTAGTGCCCTTTTTGTTGCTCTTTTCTAAGAAATGTGTCTGTCATTTTTATATTCTTGATTATTTATGGTGCTTTAAATGTCTATTCGGGAAGGTGATCAGTTTTTTTTTTTCATGAGAAACTGTGAGATCTATCTTTTGCATCATTTTGCATAAAATTACCGTGTTGATTTTTTATAAACCCATAGGTTAGAGGTTAATTTACATAATCCCAGCATTGAGAAAATTCAACCCTTTCCTTATCAAGGAAAATTAAATAAATTAGGAGAGCTGGAACCATGTATATTTAAGCCATCAGAAAATTGGGTGGGCAAAGGGGAGCTACGGGGCAGAAACTTCTTATAGCTATGCGAAAAAAAAACTTAATGTGGCAAGGAATCATAGAAGTAATTTAATCCAGCCTCTCATCAATGTAGGAATCCCTTGCAGAGCACAACACACAGGTGGTGATCTAGCTGACAGTTACTTTCAGAACAAAGTGTCCAGTAAGGCAGTCCTTTTATTTTGGAAAGCATTTAATTGTTATGAAACTAAAATTTGCCTTTTTCTAAATTTCCAGCTTTGATTAACAGCTCTGTCTCTTAAAACTACACAACTTGGGGAGTGGATGTAGCTCAAGCAGTTGAGCACCTGCCTCCCACATGGGAGGTCCTGGGTTGATTCACAGTGTCTCTTAAAGAAGATAAACTAACAATGAACAGACAAAGAACAGATGTTGGGCAAAAACAAAGAGCAGACAACGAGAGAAATGAGCAGACAGCAAACAAAATAGTAACAATAAGCAGACAACTAGCAAAAACAAAATGAGCAGAGAGCCAATGTGGATAAAGCAGTTGAGTGTCTACCTCCTACATGGAAGGTCTTGGGTTTGGTTCATGGTGCCTCCTAAAGAAAAAACAAACAGAAAATGAGCAAAAAACAATGAGCAGACAACAATCAAAAAAAAAGTACAAACAAGGAACAAACACAATAAACAAATAGACAAAGGAACCGTCTCATTGTAGGGGGGAACAAACGAAAACAACCACACAGCCTAATCCAGGGTTCTTGATTTGTAGCCCATGAACAGAGCTGCAAGGTCCACAAACCTTTTGACACTGTATGCAAAATCTTTGCCCATATGTGTGTGCATGTATATGCAACCATGTATATTTATTTTATTAAATTTACAGAGTGGACATATGGTCCTCAAAATATTTTATAATGACCATAACAACTTCATGAGCATTTGGGCCATGGGCAGTTGCACAGGGCCCCACACTTAGAAGGACTGTTTTTAGTGCTTTAATGTTGCTGCCTTGAAATTCTTAATAATTTTTGAACAAAGGACCCTGCATTTTCATTTTGAACTGGGCCCTGCAAATTATGGTGAAACAACCTCAACAACATGAAGCTGGGAGAAATTACCAAAATTCCTAGTATATAAGACTTTGGGCAGTTCTACTTTCAGGTAGGCCTACATCATCCTTCTGCTTAGCTTCTGATCCTGCATCTATTTCCAAAACAATTTATCTTTCTATTGAGATGGAAATAAGGGAAATCTCTGCTTCTTCTTTAAGTTCTCTCCAGTGTCTTGCCTACCATGTTTTAGTTTACTCTATTAGTTGGGAACAATATACCAGCAGTAATAGGTTGGCTTTTATAATGGGAATTTATTAGGGTAAAAGCTTACAGTTTTTAGGCCTTGAAAATGTCTAAAAAAGGCATCATCAGAGAAGCTGTCCCAGTGAAGGTTGTCTGTTGGCGATCTTGGACTCTTTCTATATGGCAAGACACATGGAGTTATCTACTTGTCTGGGTCTCCGTCTTCTCCTCCAGGCTTCCTTTCTCCTTGAGCTCAGCTGTTGGCAGCAAGGCATATGGCTCATCTCTTCCCTTTCTTATGGCCTCTTCTTTTTGAACCCCTCTTGGGCTTCTTTCTGAGCCCTGTGCTCTGCTGATTCCAGACTCTGGCCTTGGGGGCCTATCTCTGCCACCTTTTATTCTGTCTCTGCATGTTTCTTCCTTTTATAAAGGACTCCAGCAAGAGTTTCAAGACCCACCCTGGGTCACACCTCACTGAAATAATCCAATCAAAGACCCCTCAACTGAATCCAGTCCAATGAAAGGATGTATTAACTTCAAGAATATGATCTTTTTGGGATCATGAAAAGCTTCAAACTGTCACGTACCCTGTATCAAGAATTTTTAGGGAAACGGACTTGGCCCAGTGGTTAGGGCGTCCGTCTACCACATGGGAGGTCCGCGGTTCAAACCCCGGGCCTCCTTGACCCGTGTGCTGCTGGCCCATGCGCAGTGCTGATGCGTGCAAGGAGCCGCACCACGCAGGGGTGTTCCCTGCGTAGGGGAGCCCCACGCGCAAGGAGTGCACCCGTAAGGAGAGCTGCCCAGCGCGAAAGAAAGTGCAGCCTGCCCAGGAATGGCGCCGCTCACACTTCCCGTGCCGCTGACGACAACAGAAGCAGACAAAGAAACAAGACGCAGCAAATAGACACAGAGAACAGACAACCCGGGTTGGGGGGGGGGGGGGAGGGGAATTAAATAAATAAATAAATCTTAAAAAAGAAAAAGAATTTTTAACCTGGAATTCATGCCCATTAAGCATTGCAGTTACATAACTGATCTAATTTACCTATATGCTATTTCAAACCTTGAAACCAACTTAAGCACACAGCTTAGATTGCATTTAGCTGGAGAAAACCCATTTCTTTAGCAATACGGTTCTTATCTTTTTCTCCTTGGTTATCTGGAATTTGAGCACAGAGAGTTCTTTCTGAGGAAAAACATATTCTTAAAGCAGGTAGTTTAGATATATCCAATTTAATTTTACTAAATTCTATCTTATCTTGCTGTAAATGAAAGATGTTTAATTTACTTCTTTCTGTTTCTTGATTGATCATGGTCTTTCTCTCTCACATATAATGCTCTTTTAATAAATTTAATATATTGTACTATATATTCTCAAAGAAAATATTTACTTTATAACATCAAGTTCAGAAAAACTTAAAGTATAATTGCATATTTTATTTCAGAAAATTATTTTTTTTAATTTCAGCAAATTATTAAAATAAAGCATACAATACATTAGCAATTTCACTAGAGAAGGACACAAAGTACAGGTTACCCCGAATTTTATTTGGCAAATTTTTACTGCTATTTGGTGACGTTGGGTTCTGCTGCAGGGGAACAGAAAATCATAGTCACCCTGGAACATGTGAGTGTGATCTGAGACAAATCAAAATTGGCCAGTTGAGAGTCGGTTTAGTTGGTTTTCCAAAGAAGATAAAAAGGAAAGAAAGAAAACTCTAGGAGGAAAAGTTAAAACAATTGTTATTATGCTGCCTTTGAAAAAGAAGTTTAAAGAATGACTTGAAAAATAATGAAGTATTTTTGATGAAGAGTTGTCTTGTGTATTCAAAAAGAAATAAATGATTTGAGATTTAGGTTGACATTTAAAGGAAGTTTAAAAAGACACTAAGAGCATCATGTCCTGACTAGGTTAAAGATTTGCTTACCTAAGGCAAAGGCTTCGAAGAGATGGTCTTTTGAGGTATCTTAAAATTCTAAGTTTCCCCCTTTGGGATTAAAATTCTGCTTTTATGGTGTAGCATGACTGACATGGACTTATTTTGCAGATTTGCCTTCCATATTTGACTTTTCATATTCATTCTTAATTATATCTTAAGCACATATCCTCTTGGAGTAAGAATGATGATGGAGGGAAAGATGGGTGATCTCATGTTGAGTGGCCAGAATGAGTACCCTTAAAATCTAAGTGAGTATTGTCTTTTTTTAACTTTGTCAACTGGGAGACTATGACGTTATATCAACTTTTGTCTCACTACTCAAAACATTTTTAAACCTAGTGTTTTGGAATTCCCTTCAAAAGCCATGGTATGATGTAAATAACTCCAGTTTTGACTTACCTTTTGGGGTTATTTGGTTCTTTAAAACAGTCAACATCCATTTGCATCTACATCTAGGTATCTAACTATCTACATCACTGGGGTAAAGCCATTTTGGGATTAAAATCTTGTTATAACTCTAAAGCAACAGGGTGTATCTTTTTATTAGTTCATTTCATTTTTAAAGAAGCTTTAGATTATGTAAGTGTTATAGCAAAAATATAGGGGATTTCCATATAGCTCACCCCTCCCCCTCCCACACTTTCTCACATTAACAATATCTTTCATTAACATTTGCTACAATTGATAAACATATATCGAAACGTAGCTAGTAACCATGGATTATAGTTTACATTATAGTTTACACTTTGCCCCACACAATTTTATAGGTTTTGACAAAATATATAATGGCCTGTGTCCATCATTGCAATGTCAAGCAGGATAATTCCAATGTCCCAAAAATGTCCCCATGGTACACCTATTCTTCCCTTTTACTCCCCTCAGAACCTCTGATTGCCTCTGCCTTTATGTCAATGATACAAGTATTTCCACTGCTGGAATAACAGTAAGTCTACTAAAGTCTGTAGTTGCATACCCCATTGTGTTTGTTCATTCCTTAATGTTGAGGATTTGGGGATCATTATTTTCACTCTGTTTCTGATTGAGAGGAGTCTTAGATCCCATAGACCAAACACATGGAACTGTTTTGCTTATACTTATAGATACTCTCTGTTTCTTGGGATGAGAGTTGTCCACCATCATCCTTTTGTAAGTTGTCCTGGGTGAGTCCAGTGAACTAGGGTAGGTGTTACAACTCTACTGAGATTCACAGCTCAACTGGCATATGAACATATGGGAGATTTAATTCTCTGGGGCATATATTTAACAAGTATAGTGCTAATTATACATTCAAATAAAAGGGCTAGAAGAGGCATGTATAGGGAGGTTATAAATGAATCTAATCGTGTTACATTGGGGAGCATATATTCCAAAGTAAAGCCCACTGATAGGGTGCCAAATTACTGAGATTGTCTGCCCTGCATATAGTGTCTAGATGTCTCTATAGTCTTCAGGAGCCCCACTGTTTGAGGCACAGTTTACTGTGGCAAGAAGATCCTGTTGAGACATAAATAAGCATACCCTCTGGCATGAACTCTTGATGCATTTTGAAATCTCTTAATCATAAAAACTCATTTGATTTAATATTTCCCCTCTTGGTCAAAGTCTTTTTCCAGATGCATCACTAGTTGGATCTTGGTAATAATTCATCGGTACCAGGAAGGCTCATTCCCGGGAGTAATGTCCCACGCTGAGGGGAAGGTAATGTGTTTATATGCTGAGTTCGGCTTAGAGAGAGGCCACATTTTGAGCAACAAGGAGGTTTTCAGGAGCTAACTCTTAAGCAATATATAATACTAGGCTAGGTTTCAATATCACAAGAAAACGTTCATAAGTACAACAATCAATATCAAGGGGCTGGTGTAATGGTGTGTACTCCTTCGCTAGGTACTCACTATGTACTTGGAGGATTCTTACTGCTCTATTAGAGAATGTAGCAGGACTCCCCAGGATGGGAATTCAGTATGTTTTCAGTTATTGTGTGGGTCTCTGAGCAATGAACAACACCCCATGACCACTTGAACATATTACTATACCATAGAGGTATGCACCAGGTGCACCACGCCTTGTGCATCCCCCCATCACTGGCACCCTGCAACAGTTATCCTCCCTTTCCATGGTTGTGACCCTTCTGTGATCCAAAACCTTCCCTAAAACAAGGCAAAAAATAAACAATTAAAACTAATAATAAAATAACAATAATAATAAATAACAAATAAAATACAAAATAAAAAATAATAAAATCAAATTCTTTCCACTGTGTCATTCATCAATGTTAGATCTGTCATCTTATACGTACAGTGACGTTTTCTTCCATATGTTCCCCTAGTGTCTTATTTCTATTTGTTTTATCTTAAAAGTGGCTTTAGGTTACAGAGAAGGCACATAGAAAATATAGGGGATTCCCATAGAACGTACTCCTCCTTTCCCCACTTTACCCTATTAATAACATTTTACAAGTATAAGGGTACATTTGTTACAACTGATGTACAAATATTGAAGTATTGCTAATAACCATGGTCAATGGTTTGCATTAGGGTTTATGTTTTGCATCATACACTTTCATAGGTTTTGGCAAAATTTATAATGAACTGTATACATCACAGCAAGATCATCAGAACAATTCCAGTTCTTTAAAAATGTCTTAGGTTCTCTTCTTCCCTCCCCTTCCCCTTGGAACTTATGGTAACCACTAATTTTCAATTTTTGAGGAATAAGGTTCATAGTTACAAGTAATATTATCGAGGGCTTGACATATTGGTCTATTTTCTCTTGTTAGGCACTGCCTATGTTCTTGAGAGTTTTGCCCTTCTGAGAACATAGCAGGACTCCCCAGGATGGGAATTTAATATTTTCTTGCTTATCGTGTGGGTCTCCACACACTTAGATAACATACTGTGACAAAATGAAGAGTTTCATATTCCATAGAAGAATGCCCCAGGTGCACCCTATCCCAAATATTATCCCACCCCCGATGCCGTGCACCAGTAACCCTCACTGGCCATATTTGCCAAAAGAACATTCCCACCTTTGTAGTTTTAATCACAGACTTGTAAATCCCCAGATTTCACTTGATACTTCCCCCAACCTTCCCCCAAGTTCATGGATAATCCAACCCAACCCTCCACCCTACACCTCAATCCCTGCAACATCAAACCCAATCACATCACTGCAGCACCATCACTCACATTCAATGCACAACCACACCCATCCACTTTATCATAGATTTTGCCAATATTGAGCATTAGCTCACCCATCTGTCTCCTGATAACCTATCTTCCAGACTCTAGTTCTGTGAGTCTGCTCAACTTGCTTAAGTCATATCAGTGAGGTCATGAAATAATATTTATCCTTCAGTGACTGGTTTACTTCACTCAACATAAGGTCTTCAAGACTCATCCATGTGGTTCCATGTGTTAATACTGTATTACTTCTTACAGCTGAGTAATTGTAAATTGTATGTATATAACACAATTTGCTTATCCATTCAATCTGTTGATGGACACTAAGGTTGCTTCCAACTTTTGACAAGACTGAGTAATGCTGCTATAAACTTTTTTGTATATATCTGTTTGTGTCCCTGCTTCTGGGTATATATCCAGAAGTGGGATTGTGGGATCCTACGGCAGTCCTATATTTTGCATCCTGAGGAACCGCCAAACTGTCTTCCTACCAACAGTGGGTAAGTGTCCCCTTTCCTCCACATCCTCTCCATACTTTTCTTCAATAGCTGCCATTCTAGTTGGTGTAAGATGATATGTCATTGTAGTTTTGGTTTGTATTTCTCTAATAACTAGTGATGTTGAGCATCTTTTCATGTGCTTTTTAGCCATTTGTATTTCTTCTTTGAAGAAGAGTCTATTTAAATCACTTGCCCATTTTTAATTGGGTTGCTTGTCTTGTTATTTTTGAGATGTAGAATTTCTTTAAATATGCTGGATATTAGGCCCTCATCAGATACATGGTTACTAAATATGTTCTCCCATTGAGTAGGCTGCCTTCTCATTTTCTTGACAAAGTCCTTTGAAGTACAAAAATTTTTAATTTTGAGGAGGTCCCATTTTTCTATTTCATCTTTCGTTGCTTGTACTTTGGGAATAAAGTTTGTGAAACCATTTCCTACTACAAGATCTCCTAGATGCTTCCCTACACTATATTCTAGTGGCTTTTTAGTTTTCACTCTTGTATTTAGGTCTTGATCTATCTTGATTTAATCTTTGTATAGGGTATGCAATGGTGATCCACTCTCATTATTTGGTTATGGATATCCACTTCTCCAAGTATCACTTGTTGAAGAGGCCATTCTGTCCCAGTTGAGTAGGCTTGGTGGATTTGTCGAATACCAGTTGACCAAAAAGCAAGGCTCTATTTCATAACTCTCAATTCTAGTCAATTGATCAGTCTATCCTTGTTCCAATAGAATGCATTTTGACCACTGTGGCTTTGTAGTATGCTTTAAAGTGAGGTAGCTTGATTTCTCCAGTTTCCTTTTTCTTTTTCAGTATGTTTTTGGTTTTTGGGACCCCTTATCCTTCCAAATAAATTTCAAAATTAGCTTTTCCCATTCAGTAAAAATTGTACTAAAAATTACAGTGCTATTGTAATTTTTATTGGGATTGCCTTAATTTTGTAAGTCAATTTGAGTAGGACAGAGTTCTTAAGATGTTTAGTCTTTTAATCCATGAACATGGACTATTCTTCCATTTATTTAGGTCTTCTTTGATTTCCTTTAACAATGTTGAGTGATTTTCTGTTTACAAGTCCTTTCCATCTTTAGTTAAGTTATTCCTGAGAATTTCATTCTTCTAGTTGCTGTTGTAAATGGAATTTTTTTCTTGATTTCCTCCTCAGATTGCTCATTATTGGTGTACACAAATATTACTGAATTTTTCATGTTGATCTTATATCCTGCCACTTTAATGGACTCATTTGTCAGTTCTGGAAGCTTGGTTTAGATTTTTCAGGGCTTACTACGTAAAGGATCATGTCATCTGCAAAGGGTGAAATTTTTACTTCTTTCTTTCTGATATGGATCTTTTTATATCTTTTTCTTGACTACATGCTTAGGCAGGGACTTCCAACACAATGTTAAATAAGAGCAGTGACAGTAAGCATGCTTGACTTTTTCCTTATCTTAGAGGGAAAGTGTGGCAGTTTGAATTTGTTTATACATTCCAAAAAGACATATAGATTATGTTTGTAAACTGGTCTATTCCTCTGGCCATGTTACCCTTTGATTAATTTAAATTCAAAAGCTTTACATTTAACTGATTAAATCAAGATTAGGACTTTGATTTGATTATGCCATTAAGTTGTACTGGGTGTGTCCCCACCCCCTTGGTAGGCTATCTAAATGTATGCTCAATCTACACAGAGGTAGATACACAAAGAAAAACATGGAGGAAGAGAGACAGCTCCACAGACATGGCAGAAGCCACAGGAAAAGAGATGAACCATTTGTCTGATAGCTTACAACTGATCTTGTGAAGAGACCAGAACAGCTGAACCCAGAAAGAAATGAGCCCTCGGAAGAGAGATGAGCCTTATGCTAGCCTACAGCTGAGATCAGATAAATCTGGACCCATGGAACCTTAAGATGGAAGAGGAAGGCCAAAGGCTCACAGAAGTCGCCCACCATCTTGTTTCAACACATGGCAACAGAGTATGATAAGGAATTAACCTTGAGCTGGACTCTTTAGGGCCTTGTAACTGTAAACTTTTACCCCAGATATATACTCTTTATAAAAGCCAACAGATTCCTGGTGCTTTGCGTCAGCACCCCTTTTGACTAACTAATACAGGAAGCCTTTAACATTTCACAATTGAATATCATGTTAGCTGTGCATTTTTCATATATACCCTTTATCCTATTGAGGAAGTTTCTTTATATTCCTATCTTTTGGAATGTTTTTATAATAAAAGGGTGTTCTAGTTTGTCAAATGCTTTTTCTGTGTCTATAGAGATGATCATATGATTTTTTTTTCTTTCTATCTATTAATGTGATGTATTACATTGATTGATTTTCTTATGTTAAGCCATCCTTGCATACAAGCAATGAAACCTAACTGGTCATGGTGTATAAGTCATTTGATGTGTTGTTGAATATGATTAGCAATTATTTTGTTGAGGATTTTAGCATCTGGGTTCATTGTAGAGATTGGTTTGTAGTTTTCCTTTTTTGTGGCACCTTTATGTGGCTTTGGTGTTAGGTTGATGTAGGTATGGGAATGAGTTAGCTAAATTTTCCTCCACTTCCATTTTTTGGAAGAGTTGAAGCTGAATTGGTGTTAGTTCTTTCCAGAATGATTGATCAAATTCACCTGTGAAGCCATCTGGTCCTGGAATCTTCTTTTTTGGGAGGTTTTGATGACTAATTCATTCTCATTACTTGTGGTTAATCTGTTGAGCTCATCAATTTCTTTTGTCAATGTAGGCTGCTTGTGTGTTTCTAGAAATTTGTCCATTCATCTAAGTTATCCATCTTCTTGGTTTACAATTTTTTTCAAATTGTCATTTTTTTTTCATAGTATCATCTTATGATACTCTATTTCTGTGGGATCAGTGGTGATATTCCCTCACTTATTTTTTATTTCATTTAATTGCATCTCTCTTTTTTCTTTTTTAGTCCAACTAAGGGTTTGTCAATTTTATTAATCTTCTCAAAGAACCAGCTTTTGGTTTTGTTAATTTTTCTAGGGTTTTTTTTTTATTCTCAATTTTCTTTAGCTGTGCTGTAATATTTGATATTTCTTTCTTTCTGCTTGCATTTGTATTAGTTTGTTGTTCTCTTTCTAATTCCTCCAAGTGTGCAGTTAGGTCTTTGGTTTCAGTTATTTCTTCTTTTTTAATATAGGCATTTATGGCTATAAATTTCCCTCCCAGCACTGATTTTGCTGCATCTCATAGATGTTGATATGTTGTGTTCTCTTTGATTTCTTTTTCAATTTCTTCCTTGACCCACTGATTATCTGGGTGTGTTGTTTAACTTAAATATCTTTGTGTCTCTTCTGGTTCTGTGTCCCTTCCTGATTTCCAGCTTCATTCCATTGTCATTAGAGAAACCACTTTATATAATTTCAATCTTTCTGAATTCACTGAGAGTTCTTCTGTGACCTAGCATGCAGTTTAGTCTGTAGAACGTACCATATGCATTTGAGAATTTAGGTTATATGCACTGTATTTGGTTTAATTTTCAGTTTGCCTACTAGGTCCAGATCCTCTAAAGTATTATTTAAAATCCTTATTTCTTTATCAACCCTCTGTTGTGATGTTCTTTCTAATGGTGATAATGGTGTATTAAAGTACTCCACTATAATTGTAGAGACATCTATTTCTCCACCCTCCTTACTGAACTAGTTCCTCTCTCTCCCAGAGCAGCTGGGTGATCAGATCCCCATCTACTCTCCCAGTGCCCCTTGAGTGCTGGCTTGCATCTTTTTTGAAATTCAAAGGGGGCTCATGTGGCAAGACTCACTGAATGTAGACCATTCCCCTCCCTTCACCAGACCCATCTTCCTCTCAGGGAAGAGAATGTTCCTTCTTCACTCAGTTGGATGCAGTGAGCCTGGAGGTTTACCAAGGCTATTTGTCTTGAGAGTGAGGTATACATACCATTCTCAGCCACAGGGGCAAGTAACTTATAGTTTTTGTTTGGCCTTTTTGTCTCTCTGTCCCTTTTCCTCCTGGATGATGTGAAGTACTCTCCTAGTCTGCAGATCCCCAAAGCAGCTCTCTCCGATAGCTTTTTGCCCTTCCTCCTTTGTTTTTGTGAGAGTTGAGCCCTGCCTACTTACTTTGATGCCATCATCCTGAAAGTCCTCGGGGTTTCTTTGATTTGTAATCAAACTAAAGGAAAAGGTAAGAGAGAAATTTCAGAAATTGTAATAGAACCTCAAGCAGTGCTAGTGGGTAGAATATATATCTGGTGACTAACTTGGGTGATTACTTTAGTGGCTAAAGGAAATTATTCAAATTTTAAAATTCAAAATAATCTCAATATTGTATCATATATGGTGAATTAACAAAATAGAGTCATATAATCATGGAATAATAAGTCTTAAAGTCCCTGGGAGATCTTTTGTTGAATTCCCTCACCCCCACCTCTATATCTTTCACATTCATTTTTCAGCTGTAATTTCACTTCCAGGAAGTCTATCATTAGACACCCAAGAATAATTTAGTATTTCAAGTGCTTGGTATTGGCCTAATAAATAATTGACACTTAATAAATAATCATTGAATGAATGTGTACATGAATATGTATTCATTGTTTTTGAAAACCTGCCAGAAGTTACAGTTCTTCAATATATTATCATAAATGTTCATAATTTTTCAGAACTTTCAAGGGTGAAGAGAAGAAGAAATCTGGTTATTTGAGCATTCTGCTTGTTGGGATTCCAGTTAAGTGAGAATTTTCCATAAATAAGTAAATTTGCCTTTCCTCCTCAGATATTAAAGAGGATCTTTTTAAAGTCCATCTTTGCCAATTTGAAACAAATTCAGACCTGACTGGTTCTTACTCATAACTGCTATTTGCCAAGTCCCATGTGAAATTATTTGACCTTGCATTGCTTCTGTAAGGAGATAGACAGACTTTCGTTAGGACAACGCCTGATTTGTGCAAAAGAAATGCTCTGATACATACACAGCTTTCACCTGAATTGCACTTTATTTCTTGGGAGCTACACTTACCATATGCTGCCCCAGTATGTTTCCTCCCCACTTTCTTCCCCTCCCCAGCATATCCATACTTACACAGTGACCCGACCTACCTTGACCACACATGTAGAATCCATACAGCATCTAGGGCTATATGATGAGTCTGGTCACCTTGGTTCTAGTCCTGCCAATGTCACTTACTATGGGATTGTGGGTAAGTTACTTTCCCTCTTTAGACTTCAGTATTTTTTTCTGAACAATAATGAGGTTTTTGGACTAGATCCAAATTGTTTTCAAATTATGTTCTGTGCATCCCTAGTTGTTTATTGGATGCGCTTAGAGTGAGAGGCAGAATGAGGGCGACTCTGGGTTCATACACACCAACTTCAACTATAGCAGATTCACTTTTATCTCTTTAATATATGGTTCTTCTCTGAAAGAGTTTGTTTGAAAACTACATTCTATTGAAATGATGAAAGCATATAGTAGATGTAATTCAGTCATTAGGAGGTTTGAAATTATTCTACCTACTCTTTCATGGTCCAATATTATTGACTTTTGTTGTTGCCAATTGAATAAAATTGACCATGCAACAATCTCATCAACTGCTGTAAGAGATTATCTTGTTGGCCACCTGGCTGCATCTGCTCAAGTAAACTCAGCAGTAGCTTTGCATTAAAAGTTTAGAATTTATGATTTCAGTAGAAGAAAAAAGGCTCGTTTTGGTTATTGTAGAAATTGTGATGGGAGGTAACAGTTCTGGGTAGGACTATATGGAGTTCAGTTAACACACCCTCTTCCTAGCTACTCCTCCCTCCTAAGGCCTGTGGCTGGGCTTTCTATAAATGATTGCCTGCCTATATACTGAAAGCTAAATTGATCCAAGTGATGGAGTAACCCCCAGAGTGCACATTTTTCACTTTATTATCTTACTTTTTCAAATCTAACTGATTCTTTAATATAAAAAGCATGATTAGTGCTCCTAATAGGCTGACAGGAAGAAATATTGTCCTCTAGAGATGAACGATGAAAGGGGAAAAATATATTGTGATCTGAAATGTTTTGTTTTCAGATATTACTTATCTGTAGTTTATTTTTTTTCCAAATTCTACTCAATTTATTCATTTTTAAAAAAATATTACATTAAAAAAATATGAGGTCCCCATTCAACCCCACTGCCCCCACCCCACTTATCTGTAGTTTAAAGTATAATGGGTCCCAAATGGAAATGACCTGCTTTTTATGTGGAATTTGTTAGGCTTTAGTATTGACAGTATGCAGCATTTTCTCTTTGTTAAGTGGTTAGATGTTATGTGGATGGTCACAGCTATCATTCCAGCCTCACAGATGAGGCAGAGACCAAAGGAGGAACTAATGAGTGTGGCCCAAGGTCACATGGTAAATCAATGGCAGAGGTGAAGTTTCCACAATCCTTTATGTATTGCTCTTCATTGGTTCCCATTTAATGCTGCAGAGACATTGTACAGTACAAATCAACTTCTACTAAGCTTTTTGCAGGCTTTGACTGGGTTATGTCAACTTGAGACTGGTGTCTTGCTTTAATCTTTAGTTTCTTCTGAAAAGCCCCCCTATGGTTTGTCCTCATGGGAACAAAGAAGCAAATGCTTCAGGCTTTCTGATGAAAACTTCCAGGGGGAGGGGATGATGTCAGTGCAGGTTTTGTGGCATTGTTCATTTATAAGGCATCACATGATAGGTGTCCATCAGTAAGACATAACAGTCCTAAAGATGAATGTGATAAAGTATGACTTCAAAATACATGAAACACAATAATAACATATCAACAAAGTAGTTGACAATTTTAACAAACCTCTCTCAAGAATTCATAGAACAGGGAAATTAAAAAAAAAAGTTGGGTGCAAAGGCATGGTAGAAAAACTCACTCAAATTCTTTTATTTTATTTATTTTTGCTTTAATGAAATGCTTCTTTAGTTGCCTATAAAGTTGATTGTGTAGCTTACATATTCTGATGCCCTCAAAACGCTGTGACAGCACTGTGCTTGGAATTATGGATTCCTAATCTTGGCTGCTAAAATTGCTAGAGGCACATAAGAGCAGATTTGAATTGCTCAAAGACAGAATTAGTGATTTCAAAGACAGAACATCTGAACTGGAAAAGGCAGTAGAAAAAAATGGGAAAAAAAAGGAACAGGGTTTCAGGGAATTGAAAGACAATGTGAAGTGCAAAAGAAATGCGTTATTGGTGTCTGAGGAGAAGAAAATGAAAAAGGGACAGAAAGAGTATTCGCAGAAATAATGACTGAAAACTTCCCAAAACTTTAAGACATAAATATCAATACCCAAGAAAGAAAATGTACCCAACATACAATAAATATGAATAGAACTACGATGAGACACCTACTATTCAGAATGACAAATATCAGAGATAAAGAAAAGATTCTAGGAATTATACACCATGACCAAGTGGGATTCATTCTGGGTATGCAAGGGTAGTTCAACATAAGAAAATCAATCAGTGTAATGCACCATATAAACAGATTGAAGGAAAAAAATCTCATGATTATATCTATAGATGCAGAAAAATCATTTGGCAAAATACAGCACACTTTCTTGATAAAAACACCGCAGAAGATTGGAAAACGAGGAAAATTTATGAACATGATAAAGAGTATATATGAAAAACCCACAGCCAACATTGTTTACAATGGTGAAATCCTAAAATCTTTCCCTCTAAGATCAGGAACAAGACAAGGATGCCCACTATCACCTCTTCTATTTAACATTGTCTTAGAAGTACTTGCTTGAGCACTGAGGCAAGAACCAGATATAAAAGGCATTCAAATTGGAAAGGAAGAAGTCAAAATTTCGTTATTTGCAGATGACATGATCCTATACATAGAAAACAATGAGAAGTCTACAACAAAGCTTCTAGAACTCATGAGTTTAGTAAAGTCGCAGGTTATAAGATCAATGCACAAAAATCAGTAGCATTTCTGCACACCAATAATGAGCAAGCTCAGGAGGAAATCAAAAAAACAAATAACATTTACAATAGTAAATAAAAAATCAAATATGTAGGAATAAGTTTAACCAAAGATGTAAAAAACTTATACACAGAGAACTAGACAACCCTGATCAAGGAAATCAAAGAAGTCCTAAATAAATGGAAGAATATTCCTTGTTCATGGATAGGAAGACTAAATATTATTAAGATGTCTATCCTACCAAAAGTGATCTACACATTCAATGCAATCCCAATAAAAATCAACACAGCCTTCTTTAATGAACTAGAAAAACTAACTATGAAATTTATTTGGAAAGGAAAGAGGCCTCGAATAGCCAAAGACATATTGAAAAAGAAAAACGAAATTGGAGGAATCACACTACCTGACTTCAAAACATACTACAAAGCTACAGTAGTGAAAACAGCATGGTACTGGCACAAGGAGGGACACACAAGGAGGATAACTGTGTGGGCAATGGAACAGACCAATGGAACTGAATTGAGAGTTCTGATATAGGTCATCATATATACAGTCATATACTCTTCGATAAGGCCACCAAACCCTCTCAACTGGGAGAGAATGACTTCTTAAAAAATGGTGCCTGGAGAACTGGATATCCATATGTAAAAGAATGAAAGAGGATTACCAACTCACACCTTATACAAAAATCAACTCAAGATGGATCAAAGACCTAAATATAAGAGCCAAGACCATAAAGACTTTGGAAAGCAGTGTAGGGAAGCATCTACAGGACCTTTTAATAGGAAATGGCTTCATGAACTTCACACCAAAAGCACGAACAGCAAAAGAATAGATAAATGGGACTTACTCAAAATTAAATCCTTCTGCACCTCAAAGGAGTTTGTCAAGAAAGTGAAAAGAGTGGGACGGCGGACTTGGTCCAGTGGTTAGAACATCCTTCTACCACATGAGAAGTCTGTGGTTCAAATCCCAGGCCTCTTGACCCGTGTGGAGCTGGCCCATGCACAGTGCTGATGCGCACAAGGAGTGCTGAGCCACACAGGTGTGTCCCCCACGTAGGAGAGCCCCACGTGCAAGGAGTGTGCCCCTTAAGGAGAGCTGCCCAGTGCGAAAGAAAGTGCAGCCTGCCCAGGTATGGCGCCGCACGCATGGAGAAACGACACAGCAAGATGATGCAACAGAAAGAAACACAGATTCCGGTGCCACTGACAACAACAGAAGGGGACAAAGAAGACAGCAGCAAATAGACACAGAGAACAGACAACTGGGGTGGGGGGGAGGAGGGGAGAGAAATAAATAAATAAATAAATCTTTTAAAAAAAAAGAAATTGAAAAGAGAGCCTACATAATGGGAGAAAATATTTGGCAAACATATATCTGATAGAAGACTTATAACCTGCATATATAAAGAGCTAGTATATTTCAAATATAAAAAGGCAAACAACCCATTTTAAAAATGGGAAAAAGATTTAAACCAAAACTTCTCCACAGAAGAAATACAAAAGACTAAAAAGCACATGAAAAAATGCCCCAAATCTCTAGCTATCAGTGAAATGCAAATCAAAACTACAATGAGATATCATCTTACTCCCATAATATTGGCAGCTATGAAAAAAACAGAAGACTACAAATGCTGGAGAGGATGTGGAGAAATGGGAACACTCATCCACTGCTGGTGGGAATGCAGAAGGATCCAGCCATCCCGCAGGACAGTTTGGCAGTTTCTCAAAAAACTAGCTATAGATTTGCCATATGACCCAGCAATTCCACTGCTGGGTATATATGCAGTAGAGCTGAAAACAAGGACACAAACCGATACATGCACATCAATGTTCATAGCAGCATTGTTCACTATTGTTAAAAGTTGGAATCAACCCAAATGCTCATCAACTGACGAATGGATAAATAAAATGTGGTATATACATACAATGGAATACTACTCAGCTTTAAGAACGAATACACTATAAACACACGTGATAACATGGATGAATTTTGAGAACCTTATGTTGAGTGAAGCAATCCAGGCCTTGAAGGACAAACACTACATGACCTCAATGATATGAAATAAGTAAACCAAGCTACCTCAGAGAGCTAGAGACTGGATGATAGGTTTAAAGGAATGTGGGAGGTAGAGGAAGGATTAAGGTGACACCTACATGGGTGAAATCTATGATAAGCTGAAGGTAAATGTACAAGGAAGGGATAAAATGGGGGAATAGGGTTAACTCTGGTTGAGGCTTTGCGGGCTTGAGAGGTCTATGGATGGGAGGATGGGTAATATTGCCCAAGAAATTGGGAGGAGGGGGAGGGAACATATGAACATAGGAGATTGTCAGATATTTGGTTGAGAGTATAATGCTGAGGACACTGTTTCAAAAATATAATAAGGAAGGTTACCTTTTTAAGATGCTTAAAATGCATAATCTGACCCAGGACAGGCTTCTAGGGAGTGTGCGAGGGCTCATTTTGTCATACTGGGTTATATCATTGGATAGAGACCCATATAATGAGAGTGAAGGTATACCCACATCCTGGGGAGGACTGATGTTCTCAAAGAGAGGGAATTGTATCTCTTGAGAGAAATGGTGGATCCCAATGCGTTAGGGCAGTTGAGCATATCAAGCCCTCAACATTGTTGCAAGTTATCTCTGAACATGGCCCTTCAAGCAGTGAAGATTGACTGTCACTGTGGGCCCTGAGGGGAGGGGGAAAGAGGTATTGAATAGATGGAATCAATGTAACTGTGTGGGCAATATAGTGTTCCACAAGATTATGCAAGAATGGATATAAGACATGTTAAATGACACCAAAAATGTATAGGGGCCGATGGGCTAAATTGTAAATCATAATGTAAAACATAAGAGAACTAAAAATTTAGAAAATTGTATAGTCTAAAATATAAACCACAATGTAAACCCAAATGTTACCTTGTTTGAATGTTATTGTCTCAATATCTGTACGTCAGTTTCAGTAAATATAGTAGGAATATGTAAAAAGATTATTGTTGTGGAAGGGAAAAGGGTTTTATGTTGTATATGTGGGAGTACTGTGTATTGTATATATGAATTACTATGATCTAAAACTTTTGTGAAGGCAAGCTTAATAATTAGGAAAAAAAGAAAAAGAAAGGACGTAGATGCTGAGGAAAAGATGGAAGAAGTTGCCTTGCCAATTTGCATACAAGGCAACACTTACTGCAGTGATGGAAGGCAAAACATCAAAAACAAAACTGTTGCATTTTTAAATTTTTTGATACCCCAATTTATTTTTACCTTAATTTTTCTAAATTAATATGTATTCTATATGTAACCTTTAAACTCATCAATATATTCCATTTTACTATGAATGGAACATGGCAATATATTGGGCTTCACTTTTGAAGAAGTTTTGGATCACAGAGAGGTTCAAAAATGGCAGGGGAGGAATACTGGTGTGGGATATTATTGACAGGGGACACATGGTTGGCAGGGAGTTCTCCAGGGCATATATCCAGGGTACTTAAAAATGTTCGGATATTTTCATAGTGGTTACAATTGAAAACAACAACTGAGGGAGTGCTGAGTTCCTAGCCAGGGGAGCTCTATCACAGTCCCTAAAGGAACAGCAACAATCCCCCAGGTGCAACCGTAAAGAACAAAAAAGAAGGAAGGTACAACAATGAGCCCTTGATACTAATGACTATGCTTGTGAGCCTGTGCACCTGAAATAAGAACAAGGCCGAGAGCTGCAGAGTCCCTAAGAGAAACCTCCTGAGAGCCTCTGTGTTGCTCAAAAGTGACCAGTCTCAAAGCAAAACTCAACGTGTAGAAGTGTTGCCTTCCCCCCAGTGTGGGACATGACTCCCGGGGATGAGCCTCCCTGGAGCCAAGGGACTACTACCAAGTACCAGCTGATGATGTAACTAGAAAATGACCTTGAATAAAAGGGTCAACTCGGACCAGTAGAATATCTCAATCTACATATAATACCAGAAGTTAAAAATGCTTTTTGACCTCAATAGAAGGGGGAAATTGAAAGGACAAGTGAGTTTATATGGCTATGCGTCTCCAAAAAGAGCCGGGAGGTTATCAGAGGGGTTGCCCTTATGCACACTTGAGCAGAATCCCAGAGACAGATAAAGTAGATACAACCCCAGGTATTGGTTCTTCTGAGGGCCACAGAGACCCACAGGTTCTATGGTCATGGCAGATGGAGTTCAGTGCCATGTCAGTTGGCCCTACTTTGGAGTTTGTGTTTCTGTGTGATGGAGCTGGACTCCGATGTGATCTTTGTTCACAAGTCTCTTCTGTTACTTTTACTGGATCTGTATTTGGTGCTGGGGTTTAGTGTATACCCAGGGGACCTGAATCTCTGGACTGACCACGTAATAGCCAGGTCTTAAGCCTCAACAGACTTGCAACTCCTACACTCTGGTTTATTGAACTTACCCCACTCAGCTAACATGGAGGTGAAGAAAGTCAACCACCACACCAGGGAGCCAAGAGTGCCTACAATTGAAA
This sequence comes from Dasypus novemcinctus, assembly GCF_030445035.2. Lineage (NCBI taxonomy): Eukaryota > Metazoa > Chordata > Mammalia > Cingulata > Dasypodidae > Dasypus > Dasypus novemcinctus. The sequence continues at coordinate 111,102,498 of NC_080704.1, forward strand.
GCAGGAGAATTGCATCCAACATCCATGTGGAATCTAAGCCCCCTCTTGATAAAAATGTGGAGTGGACACAACCATTCCAAGGTCCACAGGATGGAGGAATAGAGTATGGATTAGAGTGGACTTACTGATATTCTATTCATGAACTATTGTGATTAGTAATCAATGAAAATGTGGAATTGGTGTGGAGAAAGTGGCCATGGTGGCTGCTGGGGGTAGGGATTGGGAGGAAGGGATGTATGTGGGGGCATTTTTCGGGACTTGGAGTTGTCCTGGGTGGAGCTGCGGGGACTGTTACCGGACATTGTATGTCCTCCCATGGCCCACTATATGGACTGTGAGAGAGTGTGGGCTATGGTGTGGACCATTGACCATGAGGTGCAGTGGTGCTCAGAGATGTATTCCCCAAGCGCAACGAATGTGTCATGATGATGGAGGAGGTTGTTGTTATGGGGAGAGGAGTGGGGTGAGAGCGGTGGGGGGTATATTTTTTTAATGTAACACTAAAAAAAAAAAGACGAAAAAAAGAGAATAAAACAAAATAAAAAAAGAAGATTCTGAAAGCAGGAAGATAAAAGCAAAGAATCACATACAAGTGAACCTCAGTAAAATTAAGAGCCAATTTCTCATCAGAAACCATGGAGGCAAGAAGAAAGTGGTATGATGTTTTTAAGGTACTGAAAGGAAAAACTGCTGGCCAAGAATTCTATATCTGGCAAAACTGTCCTTCAAGAATGAGGCTGTGTTCAAAGTCTTCATAGACAAACAAAAACTGATAGAATATGTTACCAAAAGTTCAGGATTACAAGAGATAATGAAGGGAGTGCTGTAGCCTGAAAGGAAAAAAAACAAGGGTGAACGACATGGAGAAGATTGTAAAAATGAAGATTATTTAGAAAGGGTAAATTAAAAGGTAAAGGATAGAGAATAGTATGATCTGACAACAGGAAGTCAAAGATCAAAATGGATGAAGTAAATAATGCCTTTGCAATAATAACATTGAATGTTAATAGCTTGAACTCTGCAATCAAAAGACATAGATGATAGAATGGATTAAAAAAATACAAGCCATCCGTATGTTGTCTACAAGAGATTTACCCCAGATAAAAGGACAGAGCCAAGTTAAAAGTGAGAAGTTGGAAAAAGTTATTCCATGCAAATGGTAACCAAAAAAGTTACTAAAATCAGACAAATAGATTTTAAATGAAAAACTATTATAAGGTATGAAGACAGTCATTATATATTAATAAAAGGGGAAATTTAGCAAGAAGAAATAACTATAATAAATATTTATGCACCTAATCTCAGTGTGCCAAGATGCATGAGGCATACACTGACAAAACTGAAAGGAAAAATAGACGTCTCTAGAATAATATTTGGAGACTTCAATACACTGTTCTCAGGATTGGATATAATATTTAATATCTGGATAGTGGATAAATAACAGCGAGCTTAAATAATATAATTGAACTAGATCTAACTGATATCTATAGATAGTATCACACCCCAAACAGCAGTATATATTTTCTTTTCAAGTGCTCGTATATCCTTCTCGAAGATAGACCATATGTTGGGTCACAAGACAAGTGTAAATAAATTTTAAATTTTAAATTATACAAAACACTTTCCCTGAATGGAGTTCAAAATAAATAATGGATGGAAAAAGGGAAAATTCATAAATATATGGAAATTAAACAGCACACTCAAATAATCAGTGGATCAAAGTAGAAAGTATAAGACAAAAAGAGAGTAGACATAAATATTAAATAAATAAAATCAGAAACGAGAAGGGGCACATTACCACTGACCCAGCAGAAATAAGAGAACTCATAAGAGGATACTATAAAAAACTATATGCCAAAAAACTTGAAAATGTAGGTAAGATTGACAAATTCCTAGAAACAGCTGAACCACTAACATTGACCCTAGAAGAAAGAGAAGACCTCAACAAACCAATCACAAATGAAGACATTGAAACACTCAGTAAAAAACTACCAAAGACAAAAAGCCCAGGACCAGATGACTTCCCAGTTGAATTCTACCAATAATTCAAAGATGAGGTAATACTGATCTTGCTCAAGCTCTTCCAAAAAACTGAACAGGGAAGAATGCTACCAAATTCATTCTATGAAGGCAACATCACCCTAGTACAATAACCAGATAAAGATACTATGAAAAAAGAAAATTACAGATCGATAACTCTAATGAACATAGGTGTAAAACATCTCAACAAAATAGTTGCAAAGCAAATGCAAAAGCACATTAAAATATAATTTAAAAAAAGAATTGTACATCATGATCAAGCGGTTTTATCTGAGGTGTGCAAAGGTGATTTAAAACAAGAAAATAAGTGTAATAACCCACATCAATGAATTAAAGAAGAGATTTCATATGATCCTTTCAATTGATAAAGGAAAGGCATTTGACAAAGCTTTATTAGTATGTATTAATAAAATTGATTTGTTAAGGCGACGGACTTGGTCCTGTGGTTAGGGCATCTGTCTACCACATGGGAGGTCCGCGGTTCAAACACGGGCCTCCTTAACCCATGTGCAGCTGGCCCATGGGCAGTGCTGATGTGGGCAAGGAGTGCCCTGCTACGCAGGGGTGTCCCCCGCGTAGTGGAGCCCCACGTGGCAGGAGTGCGCCCCATAAGGAGAGCCACCCAGCGCGAAAGAAAGTGCAGCCTGCCCAGGAATGGTGCCGCACACACGGAGAGCTGACATAACAAGATGACGCAACGAAAAGAAACAGATTCCCATGCCGCTGACAACAGAAGCGGACAAAGAAGACGCAGCAAATAGACACAGAAAACAGACAACCGGGGTGGGGGGGAGGGGAGAAAAATAAATAAATAAATCTTTTTAAAAAATTGATTTGTTAAAAAAAAGCTCAATAAAAAATTTCCACTATAAATCTATCCATTTCTGGTATTTTGCGTCTGTAGCCTTTGGCAAACAAAGACAAAAGTGAATATAATTAATGCCACTGAATTATATACTTGAAAATGGTTAAATTTTTGAGTTGAACATATTTTATTGCAATAGAAATTTTTAAAAAACAAAAATCTATTGATCTTAGAGGAACTGGAATCTTAGCTGGATATTTATAGTTCATTTTCTTGATCTGAATTTCAAAGACTCTTGTACTTGCGTTTCTCAGGAAGGGAAGAATCCTTAAATAAATAGGGTACATGTAGCCATGGTTTATGGTCAACTCCCTGAAGAATGTAGCATATATTGGAGTTATGGGCTGGTCTTCAAGGCTTTCCCCATCCTTTATTTCCGATTGTTTCTTTCTTCATCCTGAAGATGCATTTCTGCTGGTTGACATAAAATACATTCCTAGAATTGTTGACCAGGCAGGAAAGAACTGAGCAGTTGGGCCAGGATTCTCCCAGCATAAAAATCAAAGTTCTCAAGGAGTTGTTAGAGCAACTGATGCTCCCCAAACCTGGTCCTAGATGGTATGGCTGGCTTGTTTGTGAAAGCAACAAAAATAACAATTCCAACAACTACTACTAACACTTATTTAATGATTACTGTGTGCCACATCCTGTACTGAGCACTTGACATAAAGGATCACCTTGTAATGCCTGTAACGCTCCTATAATAGATGTTACATGAAACAAAAGAACAAAATATTCTACAAGACTAGATTAATAGAGTTAATGGGGTTTATTTACTGTGGGACACCTCAGAGCCTTTAATATACTAATACATTTTATAAATTTCAAGAGGGACATAGAGTATTGTAGTATCTGAAGTGATTTGGAACATGAAATTTTTTTTCCCACGAATCATCTGGAGAAATGGAATATCCTTTGAGACATGCTGTTCTATTGGTTCTTTGTTGAATCCATGATTATTAGTCTTGGAAATTGAACCATATTCTGTCTTTGCCCTGGCCTTGTCATATCTCTAAGAAACCTGTTGTCTTTGTTTGCCAAACCTGCCAATGCAAAATCACCACAAGTGGGTTGACTTTTATAAGGGAATTTATTTAGGAGTAAAAGCATATAGTTTCAAGGCTATGAAATGTCCAAATCAAGGCACCATCAGAGATGTTTCTCAACAAAGGTTGTCTGCTGGCAGATCCTAGAGTACTGCCACATGGCAAGGCAAGATGGCAGCCAATTTCTTTTGTTCCTGAAGTCCTCTCTTTCACATGGCAGGGTCAAAAATGGCAGTGGCTCTCTTTCTTTGTGTATTTCTGCTTTCAGTTCTCAGTGTATATAAGTCCCCAGAGAGAGGGTGGAGACCCAACCTGAGTCACACTTCACTGTTGTAGTTCAACCAAAGGACCCCACACCCACAGGAATGTATTAATTCTAATTACGTGGTTTTCTGGGATTCACAAAAGAACTTCCAACTATTACACTCATCATATCTAAGCTTAAACTGATTTGTGACTTTCTATCTGTCCCCTGGAGAACTGGATCTATTTCTCTTAAACTCAAATCCAAACCACCATCATCCCTCACCTAAGCTATTGAAGTAGCCTCCTAACTGGTCTTTCTGCTTCCTTTCCTATCTTCCTATAAACCAGAGTGATCCTAAAAAACCAACAAATAAACAAAAGCACAAGGAAAGCTTCACCACACTACTATTTTGCTGGAAAGCCTTTTTTTTTTTTTTTTTTAAATTTTTTTATTTTTTATTGACTTTGTAATAATATTACATTAAAAATATATATGTGAGGTCCCATTCAACCCCACCCCCCCCACCCCCCCTCTCCCCCCCCCAACAACACTCGTTCCCATCATCATGACACATCCATTGGATTTGGTAAGTACATCTTTGGGCACCTCTGCACCTCATATACATTGGTTCACATCATGGCCCATACTCTCCTCTATTCCATCATGTAGGCCCTGTGAGGATTTACAATGTCCGGTGATTACCTCTGAAGCACCATCCAGGGCAGCTCCATGTCCCGAAGACGCCTCCACCTCTCATCTCTTCCTGCCTTTCCCCATACCCTTTGTCCATTATGTCCACTTTTCCCAATCCAATGCCACCTCTTCTATGTGGACATTGGATTGGTTGTGTCCATTGCACCTCTATGTCAAGAGGAGGGTCAGATTCCACCTGGATGCTGGATGCAATCCTCCCATTTTCAGTTGTAATCACTCTAGGCTCCATGGTGTGGTGGTTGTCCTTCTTCACCTCCATCTTAGCTGAGTGTGGTAAGTCCAATAAATCAGATTGTAGGTGCTGGAGTCTGTTGAGGCTCAGGATCTGGCTATCACATTGTCAGTCCAGAGATTCAAATCCCCTAAATATATCTTAAACCCCAACATTAACTGCACCTCCAGCACATTAGCATGAAAGTCTTATGAAGGGAGATCCCATCTGAGTCCAGATTCATCACACATAAACACCATTTCCAAAGAGGGGCCATCTGCCCTGGTAGTTAACCCCATCGGCCATGACCATAACTCCCATGGGTCTCTTTAGCCCTCAAAGGAACCAATATCTGGGGGTTGTATCTGCTTTATCTGTCTCTCTGACTCTGCTCAGTTGTGCATGAGGGCAAACCTTCTGCCAGCCTCCAGACTCTTTTTTAGAAACTCGTAGCCATATAAACTCATTTCTCCTTTCCATTTCCCCCTTACTTTAGGTCAAACAGCATTTTAAAGTCATGGTATTTTATGTAGACATGGATATTCTGCTGATCCGCATTGAACCTTCCGTATAAGGTCATTTTCCAGTTGCATCATCAGTTGGTAGTTGATAGTGGTCCCTCGTTGCCAGGGAGGCTCATCCCCGGGTGTCATGTCCCACGCTGGGGGGAAGGCATTGCATTTACATGCTGAGTTTGGCTTCGAGACTGGCCACATTTGAGTAACATGAAGGCTGACAGAAGGAAATTCCCAGGCACAAAGTTGCTCTAGGCCTTGTTATTATTTTGGGTTTATCAGCTCACAAGCATAGTCATTAGTATCAGGGGCTCACTGTTGAACCCTCACTCCCTCCCGGTCCCCACCACTGTACCTGGGAGACTGTCGCTGCTCCCCTAGGGACCACGACAGAGCACCACTGGCCAGGAACCCAGTACCCCCCCTACTGTGGTTTTTAATTGTTGCCACTATGAGTATATCCAAACATTACCATGCACCCTGGACATATGTTCTGTACAGCTCCCTGTCAGTCATATGTCATCTGTCATTGGTATCCCATACCAGTATCCCTCCATTGCCATTGTTGAAACACTCTGTGATCCAGAACTCCCCGAAATTTGAAGCCCAATATAATGTCATGGTCCCTTACTAGGGAATGGCATATAGCGATGAGTTTAAAGGATAGATAAAGAACTTGGATAAAGTTAGATAAAGAACTTAGATAAAGAATGTTGACTTGAAAAAATTCCACATCCTATTTTTTTTTTTTTCCCCCCCCCTAATTATTCAGCTTTTCTTCACAGGAGTCCTAGACCACAGCAATGTATATATATAATATACAGCACTCCCACACATCCACCAGAAAACCTTTTCCCTTCCACAGTGATACTCTTACGCCCTATTCATATCATATTTACTTAAAGTGATGTACAGAGTCTGAGACATTAGCTTTCTAACAAGGTGACATCTGTGTTTACATTATGGTGCATACTTTAGGATACACAGTTCTTTACATTTTTAGTTATCCTATGTTTTACATTATGGTTTACATTATCAGTCTGTCATCTCCTATATGTTATGGTGTAATATTACATGTTTTATATCCATCCTTGTGTACTCTCAAGAAACTCCTCTCTTACCCCCCATTTACTTTGGTTCCACACATTTAACGTCCATTTTCCCTTCCACCTTGGTGCCCTCAGTGATAGCCAACCTCCGTTTCCTGAGGAGCCACTTCCAGAGATAGATGGAATAGTGTTCAGGGCCTAACTTGCTCAACTGCCCCAATGCCCTGGGAGCCACCCTTTCTCTCGAGGGATACAGTTCCCTCTATTGGATGGCATTAGTCCTCCCCAGGATGTGGGTCCACCCCCACTCTCACTACTTGGGTTTCTACCCCATGGTGTCACCCACTCTGGCAGAATGAGCATTTAGACATTCCCCAGGAGCCCGTCCTGCATCAGACCCTCCCCTCCGAGCATTCTAAACAGGTAACCCTCTTTATTATATTTTGATATGATTTTCTCAGCATTTTACTCTCCACCAACACCTGACCCTCTCCTGGTTCGTATGCTACCCCTCCCTCCCCCCACTTTTGGGCAACGTTACCCACCCGTCCCTCCCCAGCCACCCTCAAACCCGCAAAGCCCCAAGCAAAGGCAACCCCTTGCCCCCTTTTTATCTCTTCTTTGTGTTCATACTTACCACCATCTCGTCTTAAATTCCACCCCTGCAGACATCGGCTCATATCCTTCCTCCACCCTCCGATTTCCTGCAAGCCTATCGTTCAGTCTCTTGCTATCTAGGGCAGCTTGTTTATTTCATATCATTGAGGTCATGTAGTATTTGTCCTTCAATGTCTGGGTTGCTTCACTCAACATAAGGTTCTCAAGATTCATCCATGTTATCACATGTGTTTGTAGTGTGTTTGTTCTTACAGCCGAGTAGTATTCCATTGTGTGTATATACCACATTTTATTGATCCACTCGTCTGTTGATGGGCATTTGGGTTGATTCCAACTTTTGGCAATAGTGAACAATGCTGCTATGAACATTGGTGTACATATATTGGTTTGTGTTCTTGTTTTCAGTTCTGCTGGGTATATTCCCAGCAGTGGTATTGCTGGGTCATATGGCAAATCTATGGCTAGTTTTTTGAGAAACCGCCATACTGTTCTCCAGAATGGTTGGATCCTTCTGCATTCCCACCAGCAGTGGATGAGTGTTCCCCTTCCTTCACATCCTCTCCAGCACTTGTATTCTTCTGTTTTTTTCATAGCTGCCAATCTTATGGGTGTAAGATGGTATCTCATTGTGGTTTTGATTTGCATTTCCCTGATAGCTAGAGATTTGGAACATTTTTTCATGTGCTTTCTTGCCATTTGTATTTCTTCTTCGGAGAAGTGTCTGTTTAAGTCTTTTTCCCATTTTTTAAATGGATTGTTTATCTTTTTATTTTCAAGATGTAGGAGTTCTTTATATATGCAAGTTATAAGTTTCTTATCAGATATATGATTGCCAAATATTTTCTCCCACTGTGTGGGCTCCCTTTTTACTTTCTTGACAAACTCCTTTGAGGTGCAGAAGGCTTTAATTTTGAGGAAGTCCCATTTATCTATTAGTTCTTTTGCTGCTCGTGCTTTTGGTGAGATATTCATAAATCCATTACCTATTACAAGGTCCTGTAGATGTTTCCCTACACTGCTTTCTAAGGTTTTTATGGTCTTGGCTTTTATATTTAGGTCTTTGATCCATCTTGAGTTGATCTTTGTATAAGGTGTGAGATGGTAATCCTCTTTCATTCTTCTACATATGGCTATCCAGTTCTCCAGACACCATTTGTTGAATAGGCCACTCTCTCCCAGTTGAGAGGGTTTGGTGGCTTTATCGAATATTATGTGGTTGTATATGTGAGGTTCTATATCAGAGCTTTCAATTCGATTCCATTGGTCTATATGTCTCTCCTTATGCCAATACCATGCTGTTTTCACCACCGTAGCTTTATAGTATGTTTTGAAGTCAGGTAGTGTGATTCCTCCAATTTCGTTTTTCTTTTTCAGTATGTCTTTGGCTATTCGGGGTCTCTTTCCTTTCCAAATAAATTTCATAGTTAGTTTTTCTAGTTCCTTAAAGAAGGCTGCATTGATTTTTATTGGGATTGCATTGAATGTGTAGATCAATTTTGGTAGGATAGACATCTTAATAATGTTCAGTCTTCCTATCCATGAACAAGGAATAGTCTTCCATTTATTTAGGTCTTCTTTGATTTCCTTGAACAATCTTGTATAGTTCTCAGTGTATAAGTTCTTTACCTCTTTAGTTAAATTTATTCCTAAGTATTTGATTTTTTTATTTACTATTGTGAATGGTATTTGTTTCTTGATTTCCTCCTGATCTTGCTCATTATTGGTGTACAGAAATGCTACTGATTTTTGCGCATTGATCTTATAACCTGCGACTTTACTAAACTCATTTATGAGTTCTAGAATCTTCGTTGTAGATCTCTCAGGGTTTTCTATGTATAGGATCATGTCATCTGCAAATAATGAAATTTTGACTTCTTCCTTTCCAATTTGAATGCCTTTTATTTCTGGTTCTTGCCTCAGTGCTCGAGCAAGTACTTCTAAGACAATGTTAAACAGGAGCGGCGACAGTGGGCATCCTTGTCTTGTTCCTGAGTTTAGAGGGAAGGAGTCTAGGATTTCTCCATTGTAAACAATATTGGCTTTAGGTTTTTCATATATACTCTTTATCATGTTCAAAAAATTTCCTTGTGTTCCAATCATTTGGAGTGTTTTTATCAAGAAAGGGTGCTGTATTTTGTCAAATGCTTTTTCTGCATCAATAGATATAATCATGTGATTTTTTTCCTTCAATCTGTTTATATGGTGTATTACGTTGATTGATTTTCTTATGTTGAACCATCCTTGCATACCTGGGATGAATCCCACTTGGTCGTGGTGTATAATTCGTTTAATGTGTTGTTGAATACGATTAGCAAGTATTTTGTTAAGTATTTTTGCGTCTAGGTTCATTAGAGAAATTGGTCTGTAATTTTCCTTTCTTGTGATGTCTTTGTTTGGCTTTGGTACTAGGGTAATGTTGGCATCATAGAAGGAGTTGGGTAATGTTCTTTCTGTTTCGATGGTTTGGAATAGTTTCAGCAGGATTGGTGTCAGTTCTTTCCGGAATGTTTTATAGAATTCACCTGTGAAGCCATCTGGCCCTGGGCTCTTCTTAGTTGGGAGATTTTTAATAACTGATTCTATCTCTCTGCTTGTGATTGGTTTGTTAAGATCATCAATTTCTTCTTTTGTCAATATGGGCTGTTTATGTGTTTCTAGGAATTTGTCCATTTCCTCTAGATTGTCATTTTTGTTGGAATATAGTTTTTCAAAATATCCTCTTATGATAGTCTTTATTTCTGTGGGGTCAGTGGTGATATCGCCTTTCTCATTTCTTATTTTGTGTATTTGCATCTTCTCTCTCTTTTTCTTTGTTAGTGTTGCTAAAGGTTTGTCAATTTTGTTAATCTTCTCAAAAAACCAGCTCTTGGTCTTGTTTATCTGTTCAAGTGCTTTCTTATTTTCTATTTCATTTAGTTCTGCTCTTATCTTTGTTATTTCCTTCCTTCTTCTTCCTGTTGGGTTACTTTGTTGTTGTTTTTCTAATTCCTTCAAATGTGCAGTTAGTTCTTCAATTTTTGCTCTTTCTTCTTTTTTGATATATGAATTTATGGCTATAAACTTCCCTCTCAGTACTGCTTTTGCTGCATCCCATAAATTTTGGTATGTTGTGTTATCATTATCATTTGTTTCAAGGTAGTCATTGATTTCTTTTGAGATTTCCTCTTTGACCCACTGTTTTTCTAAGAGTGTGTTGTTTAATTTCCAAATCGTGGTGTGAAATCTGGGCTTCTTTCCCTTGCAAATCTCCAGCTTGACTCCACTGTGGTCAGAGATAATGTTTTGTATGATTTCAATCTTTCTGAATTCGTTCAGCCTTTCTTTGTGGCCTAGCATATGATCTATCTTGGAGAATGATCCATGTGCGCTTGAGAAAAATGTATATCCTGCTGTGTTTGGGTGTAGCGATCTATATATGTCTATTAGATCGAGCTCCTCTAATATACTATTCAGATGTTTTGTTTCTTTGGTGATTCTCTTTTGAGATGTTCTGTCCAGAATTGATAGTGGTGTATTAAAATCCCCCACTATAATTGTAGATGTATCTATTCTTTCACTTAGTTTTTCCAGCGTTTGCCTGACGTATTTAGAGGCACCCTTGTTAGGGGCATAGATATTTATGATTGTTCGATCTTCTTGACAGATTTTCCCTTTGACTAAAACGTAGTATCCTTCTTTGTCTCTCACAATTGTTTCACATTTAAAGTCTATTTTGTCTGATATTAATATAGCTACTCCTGCCTTTTTTTGGTTATTGTTAGCTTGTATGATTGTTTTCCAGCCTTTCACTTTCAATCTCCATGCGTCTCTGTGTCTAAGATGTGTCTCTTGTAGACAGCATATGGATGGGTCATATTTCCTTATCCAGTGTCCCAGTCTGAATCTTTTGATAGGTGAGTTTAATCCATTGACATTCAGTGTTATTACTATCAAGGAATTATTTGTGTTAGCCATATTTTGATTGGATTTGTGTTTGTCATATTTTGTTTGTATATTTTTTTTTGTCTTTTTCGTTGTTGTTGTTGGTCTTATACTCTCCTCCAACTTTGCCTTTCCTGTTTTTTCCTTTCTTCCTGCAGAACTCCCTTTAGAATTTCTTGAAGGGGAGGTTTCTTGTTGGTATACTCTTTCAGTTTCTGTTTGTCTGCGAATATTTTGAACTCTCCATCATGTTTGAATGCTAGTTTAGCTGGATAGAGTATTCTTGGTTGGAAATTTTTTTCCTTTAGTACCTTGACTATATCATACCACTGTCTTCTTGCCTCCATGGTTTCAGAAGAGAAATCAGCACTTAATCTAATTGAGCTTCCCTTGTATGTGATGGTTTTCTTTTCTCTTGCTGCTTTTAGGATTTTCTCTTTGTCTTGAGCATTGGATAATTTGACAAGTATATGTCTTGGGGTGGGCCTGTTGGGGTTTATGACTTGTGGAGTGCGCTGTGCTTCTTGGATATGTACATCTGTCTCTTTCAGTAGATTTGGGAAGTTTTCAGCCATTATTTCCTGCAACACTCTTTCTGACCCCTTTCCCTTCTCTTCACCTTCTGGAATGCCTATAATACGTATGTTTGAGCGTTTTGCATTGTCATTCAGGTCCCTAAATCCTAATTGGATTTTTTCTATCTTCTTATTGACCCCTTCTACTATCTGTTTGATTTCTGATGTACTGTCTTCCACATCACTAATTCTCTGCTCTGTCTCTTCTAGTCTGCTGATATTTGTTGCAAGTGTATTTTTGATTTCTTGAACTGTGGTGTTCATTCCCATCATATCTGTTATGTTTTTGCGTATGTCTGCAATTTCCCCTCCAAGTGATGTCTTCATGTTGTTAACCTCTTTCATTACTGCATCAAATTTGTCGGTGATAAATGTTCTGAGATCTTTCATTTCTTGTGCCAAGTTTTGCTCCCCTTCGTGATTATTGGTTTGTTGATTGGATTCAGCCATGTTTTCCTGATTATTGGTTTGGTTCGTAGATTTTTGTTTCTTTCTGGTCATCTCTTTATTTTGACGAATTTAATCAGTTCCTTAGCTTCTTTGTCTGCTCTTGGAGGTTAATTAGTTGTTATTTTTGCACAGGTGTTATATCTTCTCTTAGTCACTTTTTTCTTCTTATTCTAGTTACTTGTTGTTGGTTAAGTTCACTTTAGAGGAAAGTATTAGTGTTGGGGAAAGGCAATTGTGTAAGCAAGGGAAAAGTGTAAAGTTGTATTGGTGATGTATGTTAATAAAGCAGGAATATGAGATCTGGAAGGATGGAGGTTAGATTCATGTAGATTGTATAGGGTTATAGCTGTAGGTAGAGTACCTTTTATGAAGTTGATGACTGAATTTGGGAGGAATATGGTATGAACTACACAGCTATTGTTTTCATGAGAGAGGGAAAAAGAAAAGAAAGGTAATAGTTTCAAGAGTGGATAATAGACAGAAAACAGAACAAAGGTATTAGAAATTAAGAGTTAGACACTTTGTGGATCAAAGAACGGGAGGTGGGGGGTGGAATATAGGAGAGACAGTAGATGATAGTGGATATCAAGATGCAGGGGAAGGGGGATAGTGTAGGTAGCCTAAATCAGTTCACACAGAAATGAGGCAGTGGAGGATGGGAAAACCCAGCAAATGTGAGGTGTTCCCTGTAGCACCTATTGTATACTTGAATTAAAGTAAAAATAAGTGGAAGATGAGGGACAAGAGGGAAAGAGAAAACCGAAAAAAAAAAAAAAAAAACTAATTATAATAAAGAAAAAAGAAAGGCAAGAAGAAAGGAAGAAAGAAAAAGAGGATGGGCAAACGGTGGGGAACGGATAGGGAGAAGAGAGATACAGGTACACACGTGTCACAATTGCAACACTATCTAAAACAACAACTTCCCCCCGCTTTGCCCTAAAACCCCCCCGTCTGTCTGCCCAAATGGGTCTGCAAGCACCTCCCTTCCAACAAACCCCCAATAGGCCGCCCAGGGCCCACGAACTCCCCAGTACTGCAGATGCTCAAAAAAAAAAAAAAAAAAAAAAAAAAATTAAGTAAAATTAAAAAAAAAAAAAAAAAAAAAAAAAAAAAACAGAAACCCCTCCGCAGGCCCGGCTCCGCCCGCCGCGGAGGCTTGGACCGGCTCTGCCCGGCTCCTCACGCCGCCTTGGCCTGGCCTGGCTCCGCCCAGCTCCGCTCGCTACAGCGGCCCAGCCGGCTCCGGCATCCACCTCCCGCCACCGCGGCCTGGACCGGCCCTGCCCGGCTCCGTACCCGCCGCGGCCTGACCCGGGCCCGCCCGGCTCCAAGCACTACCGCGGCCCGCAGCCGGGGCCTGCACCGGCCCCGCCCGGCTCCAAGCGCTACCGCGGCCCGCAGCCGGGGCCTGCACCGGCCCCGCCCGGCTCCAAGCGCTACCGCGGCCCGCAGCCGGGGCCTGCACCGGCCCCGCCCGGCTCCAAACGCTACCGCGGCCCGGCCCGGCCTGGCTCAGCCCCACCGAGCGGGGCTAGATGCCTCGTCTCCGCCTACCCAAGAAGGGAATCCTCTACAGGTAGCTGGGATCTCCGTGTATATTTCACAGACGAATCCTCTCTGTTACCTTCCCTCCAAATCGATGTCCAGACACCTCCGGACCAGCAAAAATCCCGAAACAATCCGGTCCCAAAGAGTCTCCAACGCCGCCCAGCCGATTCCCTGCAGAAGACTCTAACAGGGATGTTCACTCCTGGAAAGCCTTTAAAACATCTCATGACACTCAATCAAATTCTAATACTTTATCGTGGCTTAAAAAGCTATGAATGACCTGAACTTGTCCTCTTCTACTGCCTCATATCTTAGGATTCTACCCCCATGTTCCTTCTTCTTCAAAACATGCTGTCAGTTTTTCCTGTGTTCCAGGTTGATTCCTCCCCAGGGCATAATGTATTCCCTCTCTCTGGAATGTCCTTTCACCTGTCTTACTATTCTTACTCATCCTTCATCTCTTTGCTTAAATGTTGCTTTCTCAGAGGGGTTGTCACTAATCACCTGAACAAAATTAAGAGTACCTGGTATTATGGGTTAGATAAATTTAAAAGTGTCTTTACAGCAGGGCTTCTCAAGAGAGCCTTTGATAGGTTAACATGCATTATGAACTTGGGAACATGGAATACCCTGCTCTCTTATTTTAGGTCAGTTATCACAATGTTTATTTGCTTAGTGGTGCCTCCTCACTGAGTTTTATGAGGGCAGAGACTGTGTCTGTCCGTTAATACCATATCCCCAGTGCTTAGTGTAGTGCCTGACACATGACAGGGACACAGTAAACACTTGCTGAATGAATGGAGAAATGAGTGTCTCTCTTAGTGCTGCTGGGTTGCCTTTTATATTGGGGCTGCCACAGAATGCTTTTATACTTTTGATATACTCAAGGGTTTCTACCCAAGGTTTTTCCTTCTCTTAAGTCAAATTACTTTGGGAGGGGAAGCTAGAATTAGTTGAGCATTAGTGAGAACAATCCTTGTCTTTTATATTTTAAAAAATATTAATCTTTTGACTTTGTTTACTATTTTAAATAGTTTAACTTTTTAAGATTTGGAAGATTTTCTAATCAGAGAAATTCTTTAAAATTTATCCATAGCTTTTTTAATTGTAAAAGTTCTTGTTCAGAATAAATAACAAAGCAAAACAATGCACTGTTACATTTGTTTATCAATATACCATACTATAGGAAGCCAAATTCTTTAGGCCATGAATCTCAGGCCCGTGAGCCTAGTAGCATCTGACCTTTAGAGTAGGCCAAGGACCCTGAAGCACGGAAATACCATTATGAGTTATGGGTCTCGAAGCCAAACTCAGCATGTAAATGCAATGCCTTCCCCCCAGCGTGGGACATGACATCCGGCATCCGGGGATGAGCCTCCCTGGCACCGAGGGATCACTACCAAGTACCAACTGATGATTCAACTGGAAAATGACCTTGAATTGAAGGTTCAATGCGGATCAGCAGAATATCCCTGTCTACATATAATAACATGACTTTAAAATGCTGTTTGACCTAATGTAAGGGGGAAATGGAAAGGAGAAATGAGTTTATATGGCTATGAGTCTCTAAAAAAGAGTCTGGAGGCTGTCAGAAGGATTGCCCTTATGCACAACTGAGCAAAGTCTAAGAGACAGATAAAGTAGATACAACCCCAGGTATTCGTTCCTTTGAGGGCTAAAGAGACCCACGGGTTCTATGGTCATGGCAGATGGGGTTCACTGCCATGGCAGATGGCCCTTCATTGGAGCTGGTGTTTCTCTGTGATGAAATCGGACTCAGATGGGATCTCTTCTCACAAGACTTTCGTGCTACTTTACTGGAATTGTAGTTGGTGTTGGGGTTTAAGATATATTTAGGGGATTTGAGTCTCTGGACTGACAATATGATAGCCAGGCCCTGAGCCTCAACAGACTTCGGCTCCTACAATCTGATTTATTGGACTCACCTCAGTCAGCTAAGATGGAGTTGAAGAAGGACAACCACCACACCATGGAGCCTAGAGTGCCTACAACTGAAAGCAGGAGGATTACATCCAGTATCCATGTGGAATCTGAGCCTCCTCTTGACATAGAGGTGCAACGGACACAACCAATCCAAGGTCCACAGAGAAAAGGTGGCATTGGAGTGGGAAAAGTGGACATGGTGGCTGATGGGTATGGGGAATGGCAGGAAGAAATGAGATGTGGAGGCGCCTTTGGGACTTAGAGTTGCCCTGGATGGTGCTTCAGGGGCAATCACCGGACATTGTAAATCCTCCCAGGGCCCACTGGATGGAATATGGGAGAGTATGGGCCATAATGTGGACCATTGACCATGAGGTGCAGAGATGCCCAGAGATGTACTTACCAAATGCAATGGATGTGTCATGATGATGGGAGTGAGTGTTGCTGTGGGGGGGAGTGGCGGGGTAGGGGTGGTGGGGTTGAATGGGACCTCATATTTTTTTTAATGTAATATTTTTACAAAATCAATTAAAAAAATGAGTTATGGGCCTGCAAATCCAAAAACCACAGTATGAGTACATAGTAAATATGTAAATATGTAAGTGGATATTTATATAAGACAGTAGTGGTATTATACACATTCTTGTTCCTGTTCCTTCTTGTGAAATATGAAACATATTTTCATGGATACCAAGCATTATTACAAATTATAGAATTATATCAATTGTAATCTGTGCAACAAAACAATTTACTGGACCCTGTGATAATCCATGTAATGACTACGGGTGCATTAACAGGGCTTTTAAGCCAAATGAGGCACTGGTTTGCCTAATTCTCTGGGTTCTCTGCCTTTTTCTAGAGGCCCAGTGCAGGTAGAACCATCAGGAAGACAGCGTAGAGCCCACAAAGCAGTTTTCTGTTAGTCAGATGGGGCAAGCTACCCAGTATTAGTTGTTTGACGAGGACACTAGACCCCCTAGATCAATGCACCAAAAAATGTGGGTGGAAGAATGCAGACAAAAGGAACTCCATAGGAGGTGATTGGTTTTCTGTTACTTACTATGAGTTACATCAAAGTGCCAAAACGTTGCCAGTACAGCACACCTTGAGTTTCTGTGTCATATTTCAGGTTCATTGGCAGGAAGACTTCACCAGGCTATGCCAAAGGCTCATTAATAGATTACTAGCACTAACAAAAGAAAGATTCAACCTAATGAGAGAAAGAGTGTGCCTCATTAAGGGCTTGGAAAGCAGTCTCCAACTAACTAATCAATGCTAAGTGAGTGACCTTCTTAGAAGCTGTAGCTCATTAGTAGAATACACACAGATGGAAATATCCTCAAAGGTGTTTAAAACACGTGTGAAAAGAACTATGTTAATAAGGCAAACCTATCCCAACTGTCTATGACTTAGCTCACTGTTCCCCTGTGCTATCTGTATGTAATTTTGTACATATATTTATGAGAATGAATTTCCCTGATAATACCACAGTTTTCAATTTTTTTCATAGATAATGGATTATCATCAATGCAATAATTTGTTTTCATGAAAAAATTCTGTAGGAAGAATTGACTTAGAATAACTGCTTTATTTATTTAGTAAATCATTTGTCCAAGGATAATTGACTTGAGGGAGAAATGGATTCTAAGCCTAAGCAATAAATGTTTATTTGGAATTGTATTTGACTGTCTCTTCTTTTTCTTTCTCTAATATGACTTGTTAATAAATTATTCCAATATCCCCAAGGGTCTTGCTGAAGATGTTCGTACTGAAATATTCCAAATATGCTTGAGTTTCTCTGACAGCAAGCCAATGATGACATCAGAGATGGCATGACTATACTTCAAATAAGACAATGCGTGTGGCAGGAAATTCCTGGCTCTATTCTTATCCCACAGTTGCCAAATGACTGCAAAAGCCTGAAGTGAAAACGCCTAGGTAATTTTTAAATTTTCTCTCATCTTTCCTTCACCCAGCTAATCTGTACCCATTAAGAGCAACCTTTAAGATCATAATGAGTTTATTTTTATTTTATTATTACTATTTTTAATTTTTATGCCCCCTCCCCCTGAGATGGCTCCCTCATCTGTCTGCTTGTTCTCCACTCATCTTCATTAGGAGGCACTGGGTACCAAACCTGGGATCTTCCATGTGAGAGGCAAGTGCCCAAATGCTTGAGCTACTTCTGCTTGCAGTTTGTTGCAGCTTGTTGCCGCTCTGTGCTGCTGGGTGCAGCTTGGTGCGGTCAGTGGGGCTTGTCTTCTTTAAGAGGCATGGGGAACCAAACCTGGGACCTCCCATGTGGGAGGCAGGTGCCCAATTGCTTTAACCATATCCACTCCCCCATAATGAGTTTGTTAAAGTTTTTTGTTATTAGAGAATTTGTGGATTTACAAGACTATCATGCAAAAATACAGAATATCCGTATACCACCCTATTATTAGCCCCTTGCATTGGCATAGGACATTTGTTCCAATTGACAAAAACACATTTTAAAAATTGTAGTATTAAATATAATCCATGGCTTAAATTTGGGTTCACTGTGTTCTGTAGTTAAATGGATTTTTAAAAAAATTATTGTTACCAAATATATAACAATATTTCCCCTTTTACCCACATTTGAATATATATTTCAGTGATGTTAATTATATTCACAATATTGTGCTACCATCACCACCATCCATTACCAAAACATTTCTAATTAGGAACCCTCTATATTTTAAGCCTTAACTTCTTATTCCCTACCTCCACCCTTTCCCCTGGTAACCTGTATTCTAGATTCTGACTCTCTGAGTTTCCTTATTTGAATTATTTCAAATAATTGAGGTCATAAAATATCCTTTTGTTTCTGGCTTATTTCACTCAACATAATGTCTTCAAGGTTCATCCATGTTATTGCAAGTATCAAGACTTCATTCCATTTTATGGTTGAATAATATTCAATTGTATGTTCTTTTAGTTTGCTAAAGGCTGCCAATGCAATATACTAGAAATGGGCTGGTTTTTACAATGTGAAATTATTAGGTTAAAAGCTTACAGTTCTGAGGCTGTTAAAAAGGCCAAATCAAAGCGTCATTCAGAGATGCTGTCTCACTGAAGGTCGGCTGCTGGCAATCCTGGACTCCTACCATGTGACAAGGCACAGTGCCAGCTCTGCCAGTCTCTGCCTTCTTCTCCAGGCTCAGTTTCTTCCTGAGCTCAGCTGTGGTGATCAGACATATAGTGGTGTCCTTTTCTTTGGACCTCGTTGCAAGTTCTGCTCTGGGCTGCTCTGTTGTTGGTTTTTCTGTCCTCTGGGCTTGTTGATTTCAAATTCTGGGGCTTGTTTCTGTCATTACTGCTTTTTTCTGTATATGTGGCTCTTAATTCACCATTTATAAAGGACACCAGTAGAGGATTAAGACCCACACTTGGCCATGCCCTACTGAAATGATCTAATCAAAAAGAAGTTCCCATAATGGTTTATATTTTAGACTATACAATTTTCTAAAATTTTAGTTATCTTATGTTTTACATTATGGTTTACATTTTAGCCTATAGACTTTTATAAATTTTTGGTGTAACTTAACATGTCTTATATCCATCAGTGCATGATCCTGTGGAACACATCCATTGCTCCACAATTACCCTGACTCTATCTATTCATCTATTCAATACCTCTCTCCCTCTCACCTCAGGACCCACAGTGACAATTAATCTTCATTACTTGAAGGACCATATTCACAGATACTTGCTACAATAATGAGGGCTTGAAATACTCGACTACCCTAACCCATTGAGAGCCACCAATTCTCTCAAGAGATACAATTCCCTCTGTTTGAGAACATCAGTCCTCCCCAGGATGTGGGAGTTCCTTCACTCTCATTGTATGGGACTCCACCCAATGCTTTAACCCACTGTGACAAAATGAGCACCCACATACTCCCTAGAAGCCTGCCCTGTGTCAGATGCCCCCCCCCCCCAGCATCTTAAACAGGTAACTTTCCATATTATATTTTCTAAAAAGTTTTCTCTACATTATAATTTCAACCACAACCTGCCAATCTCCTATGTCCAAATGTTCCCCCCCACCCTCCACCCAATTTCTTGGGTCATCTGACCATCCTTCCATCCCTAGCCCCCCTCAAGCCTGCAAAGCCCCACCCAAAGGTGTCTCTATACCCCCATTTTATCCCTTCCCTGTACAAATATTTACCATCAGCTTATCATAGATTTCATCCATGTAGATGTCAGCTCGCAACCTTCCTCTCCCCCAAATGAATTTATATGGTTATGAGTCTCCAAAAAAGAGTCAGGAGGTCATCAGAGGGGTCACACTTACGCATGCCTCAGCAGAGTATCAGAGACAGTCAAAGGAGATACAATACCAGGTACTGGTTCTTCTGAGGACAACAGAGACCCACAGGTTCTGTGGTCATGGCAGGTGGCTCTGGAGTTCAGTGCCATATCAGTTGGCCCTACTTTGGAGTTTGTTTTCCTGAGTGTGGTGTTGGACTAAGATGTGACCCTTCTACACATACCTCTTCTGTCACTTTTACTGGACCTGTGGTTGGCACTGGGGTTGGTGTATACTCAGGAGACCTGAATCTCTGGACTGTCCATGTGACAGCCAGGCCCTGAGCCTCAGCAGACTTGCAACTCCTACCATCTGGTTTATTGGACTTGCCTCAGCCAGCTAACAGGGAGGTGAAGAAGGTCAACCACCACACCAGGGACCCAAGAGTGCCTACAACTGTGAGCAGGAGAATTGCATCCAGCGTCCATGTGGAATCTAAGCCCCCTCTTGTTATAGATGTAGAGTGGGCACAACCATTCTAAGGTTCACAGGATGGAGGAATAGAGTATGGATTAGAGTGGACTTACTGATATTCTACTATGGAACTGTTGTGATTAGTCATGGAAGAAATCATAGCATTGATGTGGAGAAAGTGGCCACGATAGCTGCAGAGGGTAAGGAGAGGGAAGAAGTGATATGATGGGGAGAGGGGGGCATTTTCAGGACTTGAAGTTGTCCAGGGTGGTATTGCAGGGGCAATGCTGGACGTTGTAAGTCCTGCCATGGCCCACTGGGAGGACTGGGGGAGAGTGTAAACTACAGTGTAAATCATTATCCATGTGGTATAGCAGTGCTCCAAAAGGTATTCACCAAATGCAATAAATGTGCCCCAATGATGAAAGAGGTTGTTGATGTGGGAGGACTGGGGTGAGGGGGGTGGGGTGTGTATGGGGACCTTTTTTTTTTTAATGTAGCATTTACAAAAAAAGAGAGAGAGAAAAAAGGAAATTGCCTTGTTACATGTTCATCCTTTATTAGAATAATAATAAATCTACTTTGATCCATTGCTGCATTCACCACTTAAATGTCTTCATTCCTCAATCTTGAGGATTTTGTAATAGTGATGCCCACTTTGTTTCCAAATGAGAGGTGCTTACATCCCATGGGGTAGATGGATGGAAGTGCCTTGCTTGCAGGTGTAGATACTCAGTTTTTTGGGAAGGGCATTGTCAATCATCATTCTTTTGTTATTTTTCCTGGGCAGGTCCAATGAAATAGAGAGTAGGTGTTGGCTGCAACTGTCAGCCAGAATATGAACAGATTGAAGATTTAAATTTCTGGGACATATATTTTATGGCTATCATGTTAATTATAAGTTCAAGTAAAAGGCACAGAAGAACCGTTTGTAGGAAAATTTTACATAAGTCTAACTCTGATACATTGGTGAGATAGGTTATCATATATTCCAATGTAAGGCCCACCAACGGGGTACTGCTTTCCTGGGATTGTCTGCCCTACCTATAGTGTACAGATGTCTTTAGAGCCTTCGGGCTCTACAGTGCCTTGTAACATTGATATAACAACAGTGATCACCAGAGGTTCTGAAGGGAGGGAAAGGGAAGAATAGGTGTAACACGGGGCATTTTTGAGACATTTGAATTGTTCTGCATGATATTGCAATGAAAGATACAGGCCATTAAACATTTTGTCAAAACCTATAAAATTGTGTGGTGCAAACTGTAAACCGTAATGTAAGCTATAGACCATGGTTAGTAGCAATGATTCAGTACTTGTTAATCAATTGTTCCAAATGTACCACGCTAATGAAAGATGTTGTTAATGGGGGAAAGTGAGAGGGGGAGAGAGGGAGGTATATGGGAATCCCCACTATTTTCAATGTGATTTTTATGTAATCTATAACTTCAAGTTTTGTATTTCCTTATCGATCTTCTGAGTTGATGTTCCATCCATTATTGAAAGTGGTGTATAAATGTATCCTGCTATTAATTAAAAACTGTCAGTTTCTCCCTTCAAATCTGTCAGTATTTGCTTATTGTATTTTGGGACTCTGCTGTTATGTGCATATATATTTATAGTTTTTACATGAACTTGTTGAATTGTCTCCTTTATCAGTACATAATGACCATCTTTGTCCCTTATAATTGTTTTTAGCTTGAAGTCTCACTTATCTGATATTAGTATAGCTACCCCAGCTCTCTTTTGGTAACTACCTGCATGGTCATTTTTTCTCATCCTTTCACTTTCAGCCTACTAGGATCTTTGAATTTAAGATGAGCCACTTGCAGACAGCGTATATTTGGGTCATGCTATTTCATCCGTTCAGCCAATCTCTGTCTTTTGACTGGAGAGTTTATTCCATTCATATTTAAACTAACTACTGGTAATCAGGACTTTCTTCTGCTATTGCACTATTTAGACTTTGTAAATCTGTATTAGTCAGCTAAACGGGTGCTGATGAAATATACCAGAAATTTGTTGGGTTTTATAAAGGGTATTTATTTGGGGTAGGAGCTTATAGATACCAGGCTATAAAGCATAAGTTACTTCCCTCAACAGAGTCTATTTTCACATGTTGGAGAAAGATGATGGCTGATGTCTGCAAGGGTTCAGGATTCCTAGGTTCTTCTCTTCTAGGGTCTTGCTTCTCTCTGGGTTCAAGGTTCCTCTCTTTCCAGGGCTTGCTTTTTCTTGGGCTCAGTGTTTCTCTCTTCTTGGGGCTTGGTTCTGTATCCTCTGTGAGCTTACATCCTGGGGCTCTAGCTTAAAGCTTCAGCATTAAACTCCAACAATAAAAACCCTCAACTCTGTATTTTGCCATGCCTTTTATCTGTGAGTCCCCACCCACCAAGGGGTGGGGACTCAACACCTTAATGATGTGGCCCAGTTGAAGCCCTGATCATAACTTAATCATGCCTAGGTACAGACCGGATTACAAACATAATCCAATATCTATTTTTGAAATTCATAATCATATGAAACTGCTACATAATCTTATACCTATTTTGTCCCACAATTTTTCCATTGATATCTACTTTTGGATTTATCTATTTTGTGTGTGTGTGTGTTGTACCTTCACTTTTCTACATGGATTTTTAAAAATCTATTTTCCTTGTGTTTATCTTGGGGTTTAATTTAACAGCCTAAATATATTATAACAATCATATTTGATTTGATACTAACTCAATGTCAATAGCATTTACCCCTCCACCCCCACACATGTTTTTGGAACTTGTCACCCTTTATATCTTTGTGCATTTTGTATCTAAAACCTTTGATTTATCATTACTTTTTATGCATTTTCATTTTAGTATCTGTAGAGAGCAAGAAGTGGAGTTACATACCAAACAATACACACAGTAATACTGGGATTTATAGTTACCCAAATGATTACATTTACTGGAGGTCTTTATTTCTTTATGCACCTTGAATGCCTGTGTAGCATCATTTCTTTCCCTAGTTTGAATAGATTCCTTTAACATTGCTTGTTTCAGAATGTCTGGTGATGATGAACTCCAACAGCTTTTTTTTTGGTCCTAGGATGTTTTAATCTCACCCTCTTTTTTTTTTAAGATTAATTAATTAATTTCTCTCCCCTTCCCCCCACCACCCCGGTTATCTGTTCTCTGTGTCCATTCACTGCGTTGTCTTTGTCCGCTTCTGTTGTCAGCGGCGCAGGAATTTGTGTTTCCCTCTGCTGCGTCCTCCTGTTGTGTCAGCTCCCCGTGTGCGACATGACTTCTGGGCAGGCTGCACTCTCCTTCACGCTGGGCGGTTCTGGGGGGGGGGGGGAGAGACACCTCTCCCTCTGCGTGGCACGGCACTCCCCGCATCCCGCATGCATCAGTACCACACATCACCCTCATTTTTGAAAGAAAATTTTGCTGGATATAAAATTATTGGTTGACTGTTGTCTTTTTGCAGCACTTTAACTATTTCAATGCACTGCCTTCTTGCCTCCATAGTTACTGTTGGGAAACTAGCACTTGATATAATTGGGGCTTCCTCTACATAACATGTTGTTTTTATCTTACAGCTTTTAGAATGTTCTCCTTATCCTTTACATTCTTTAGTGTGCTCAGAATATGTTGGGGTGTATTTTTTCATGTTTATCCTATTTGGTGTTCTCCGGGATTCTTGGATGTACATATTATTGTCTTTTACTAAGTTTAGGATGTTCTCTGTCATTATTTCTTTGAATATTCCTTATTCCCCTTTCTTTCTTACTTCTCTTTCTGGAACTCTGTGATGGTTAGGTTAATGTGGCAACTTGGCCAGGTAATGGTGCCCAGAGGTGTCTTAGGTTATTTTCACTTTTCATAATACCTTTTTTCTTTTTGCTTCTCAGACTGACTCCTTTCAATGGTCTTATTTTTGAGTTCGCTTTTCCTTTCTTCCTCCCAAGTCCAATCTGCTGTTGAAACCTTCCTAAGAATTGTTTATTTCAGTTATTGTGGTCTTCAAACCCAGTAATTGTGTTTGGTTCTTTTCGAACACTTCTATCTCTTTAATAATATTCTGATATTGTTCATTTATTGTTTTCCTGATATCCTTTAGTTCTTTCTCTGTATTTTTCTTCAGCTCCTTGAGCATTGTTAAGATCATTTTTAAAAATTATTTTGTATGTCTATATTCTGGTCTTCTCATTCATATTTTCTTAATTTTTATCCTCTTCCTTTGAATGAGCCATTATTTCCTGTTACTTTGTGTTATATTCTTTTGTTCACACGTTTAATATTTTAAAATGTTAACTTTGTGATTCATTCTCCGAGATGTCCATTTCCTGAATTTGTAAACAGCTGTTGGTAAGACAGAAATTTTCTTGAGCTTCAGCCATCCTATCAGGAAGATCTGCTCAAGGTGAAAGCAGAGTGCAGGAACCTCCCTGTCTTTATGGGCCTGTGTCTTGTCTTCTTGTCTTGGACTTGTGCTTGTTAGTTTTGGAGTGCATCTGTTTAGAGGAGCTTGAATGGTTCTTCTATATCCCAGGAGACAGCCCTCCCTCTACCAGAGTATTTATTGCAGACAATCCTTTGTCCCAAACTTTCCACCTCTATAGTTTTTACTCTCTTTTCATTGCCCTTAAACTGTTTTCATCTGGAGTGCAATTTCTGGGAGGGAGGGAACTCCAGAAAGGAATTTCTTAAGTTATTTTTTCCTAGCCAAACAAAACCAGGGACTGACGAAGGGGGTCGCAGGCCAGTTTCAAAGTGTCCTTGGGAGAGGATCAGAAAGTGTGCCAAGACCTTCTTCCATGGCTCCCCAAAGCTGTGCTTTCCTGACTTGCCCAGCAAGTGCAGTCTTTCAACTCACTGAGAAAGCATATCATCTTAATTCTTTTCTGTTTCTGGTTTTGTCTGGTGCAATTTGGAATACTGGCTGCCCTTGGGGCTTGGCCCCCAGTGTTCTGTAATTCTAAACAAAAGCTCTGATCAGTGACTGGATGTGCCTCACCCCTGGTCTTGGGAAAGAGGACTTGAAATTCCCATTCTCTCACCAATGGGGTAGCCAGGGGCTGGACTTTAAGGTGTCTTGCTGTGAAAATGGGGAGTGGATGCCAGTAACCGATCAAAGGGAGAGAGCAATTTACTGTTCTTTACCAAAGTTTACCAGCTTCTTCCTCCTGCTCCTCCCTGGATGCTATACAGTGTTCTACTGGCCTCCAGACTTTCAAACTATTTGTTTCAAAAGTTCCTGCATGTTTAATAGTTGTTCTTTTGGAGACTTATTCCTGGAGCTACTAACTCTGCTATCTTCCCATGATCTTCTCCACAGATGCTTTTTCCATAATGAGTTTTAATGATATCATACTTACATGTCTTCTCTCCACCTTGCTCCTTCTTTTCTTTTTCATTTTCTTTTTCATCTCTCTATTCAGAAATTCCTGGTTCAGTCACCTTTAGCTCCTATTTCCCCTTTTGGTTTCATTTAGTTAAGAATCTCCCCAAGGAGAGGACCTTTACTTTTTGTTTAGTGAAGCGCAACATATGCTCACAGATCTCTGCCTATGCAAAATGAAATTAGGAAATATGTCTTGGAATAGAGCCAAGCACTGACAAAAAAACATCCAGATAGTCTACTTTTGATGCTTTTGCTTAGGAGAGTGATGCTGTGACAATATATAGACTCAGGTCATTTGCAATGGTTAAGGTCCAAAGGTAGAGAGATTAAAAAATCTCAAAAGTGAAGTGCAGAGAATGGAAGTTGGATCTTTTGCATTTTTACCCAGACAGTATTTAAATATTGTAAGATTTACAATCAGTAGTGGTCCAGGATGTTTACTATGTTTTAATTATTAGAGCTTGAGAGTGGACTTGCCATGTTAACAGAGTTTTAAAATGGTCTTTTAAAGTAGATGCTGACTTCGTCACCTCAGAGCCTAGATTATCCATGAAGACTTATTTCCCTATTCCTTCCTGACAGTTTTTCTTCTTTATCATCGTTTACCACCTGTGTGTTGATTAGGCTCTGGGATTTTTAAAAGATCTACTACCTTGGATGTTCAATGTCACCAGTATATACTCAATGTATATACTCAGTTATACATCAGGTCATATGAGTATTTTGGTTAAACTCTAAGAGTTTTGGTCTGTTGGAATTTTGCTAGTTTATTATTTAATGACACACAAGACAAATGTATAATCTCTAGGTAAATTTACAAATATCAGTGACATTTCTTTTCATTAAATTTTGGCCTTGGTAAGACATCAGGAACTTTCATATATTAGTCCATGCATTTTGTTTTAGCTTTTTCAACAGAGGAACACCATAAGTGAATATATTCTCTCAAATTCGAAATGAGTTGTAAACATTTGTACTGATTCTCTAGGAAGGAATAATTTTTGCCAGTGAGAGTAAAAATAAGGGTGCCAGGGATAAGCTTTGAAACCCTGAATTCTGTTCCAAAATAGCTAAATAAGACTAGTACTAAGCCTCTGCCTTTTAAAATTTTTCTAGTGGTGGTCTGTGTGATTCACATATGTCTGAATAGCAATTATAGATTGAGAAGCAAAGAGCATTCATCCAGACAGCACAAAATCCTGAACAGTTAGTTTTTCTCAAGTACCAGATGGCCCTATTTTAGAGAAGAGGAAACCAATGCCTAGTTAGGCAAAGCAGCTGTGCCAGGCCCACTCCATAATTTAGCTGTGTTATCTTGTTCCCTTGCTTGTGTATTACTAGTTAGCACATTGCTATCCTGAAGATATATTAATATCATCTCATTTCTTGCCTTAGGGAAGTCTCTTAACTGTGTTGCCTTGTTTTCCCTTTTAAATAAAAGGGATAGATGACATTAATTTATTCACTCATTCAGCACAATAATCTGGGTATTAAAATGATGGAAATAAAATAGATGTCGTTCATATCTGGAGATACACACTGTATTTTGCTATAGAAAAGGCATGCACACCTAAAAATTATAATAAAATTCAGTTAGAGGTATAGTAGGGTTTAGGACAAAGTGCTGTGAGAGGGTTGTTTTGTTACTAGAAGAAGTAGAATTCACCAGATTCTTTTGAGCGCCTTGAAGAAATATGTAGGAAACATTTTCATCTGTAACCATAAAACTTTCTGAAAATTGCATATAAACATGCCATTTTCCGTTTCTATTTCATCATCATCCAGTGTTAAGCCTATAGCATGTCGCTGACATTGTACTTATGGCAGGAGACAGATGGACCATTGGAAGAATTGGCAAGGTTGGGTATGACCCTCTTAATATCTCATTACTCTGCCAGTGCTTTTCCTCATTTTGTCTTTCCTACTTGGAATTATCTTTCTGTCACATCACATCAGTATTATTTTTCAAGGTCCAACTCATGAGGCTAATGGGTTTGCATTTAGGCTATCTGTAGAGGGTCTTAAATGCACACAGGACAATTCATAACTAACTCTTACTCTAAAGCCACTTGTCAAGTATTGGCCATTATTTGGGGGTATGTTGCATGACAGGTCACCTTCATTGAGGAGCATTTGCAGAAAAGGACTGACACATGGTGATAACTTGGCTGGAATAAGGCACACAGATGTGTGAGCTGTTCTTTAATTATAGATTGATATTCCCTATTTTCAGACGATGAACTTTGGTTATAAGAAGCACCTTGTGGCAGAAATGAACTTCCGGTCACCCTTTTGCTGGAGAAAATTTTGATTTTGAAAAGTTAACTAAGCCTTAGAAAGTTTAACCGTCTTGTTTCTGGGTTTGAAATTTTGGCACCTTTTCCAGATTTAGTTCTGCCATGATAGCACATCTCTCCCAATATTAGAGCAGTCTCCATATGTCCTAATTAAGTTGCTACAGTTGGTCTTATGTGGATTGATTCAGTAGTGTAACCAGTAATGGTTCATAATGACTCTGAAAGAACTGTCTAGCCAATCTTGCCAAATCTAAAATTGTCTTTTATTTTTTATATCCCCAACTGTTCTCACCCTATTGGGGATATTAAATGTGCTGATATTTATAAGGAACCTTATATGCAGTTCTATGGAAAAGATCATACTTCTCTTAGTGATTTTTTTTTTTATTTACACAATGCTTTTCGATTTTTTTTTATTGACTTTGTAATAATATTACATTAAAAATATATATGTGAGGTCCCATTCAACCCCACCCCCCCACCCCCCCTCACCCCCCCCAACAACACTCGTTCCCATCATCATGACACATCCATTGGATTTGGTAAGTACATCTTTGGGCACCTCTGCACCTCATATACAATGGTCCACATCATGGCCCATACTCTCCTCCATTCCATCCAGTGGGCCCTGTGAGGATCCACGATGTCCGGTGATTACCCCCGAGGCGCCATCCCCTATTGAGGCACACCATGCATATTGAGGCATATCTGCATGGACACTTGCCAGGACCTGTGTATCTTGCAAGCCTTCTTGCTCCTCAGAATTTTCTCAGTCAGAAACTAGAGAGGCTCGGGATTGAAACAGAAAGCTCCTGAGTCCGGCCGGCCGTCAATAAACCATTTTTCCTTCTCAAGATAAAAAAAAAAAAAAAAAAGAAACTAGAGAAATACTGTTCTCCTGCTCTCTTATTTGGAAGTAGAATTCATTTACAGGTCTTTTAAAATCTTTTCAAACTATTATTAACACCTGTACGCTAAAAAACATCAACACACAGCAGATAGTATAAAAAGGTCACAAGGCCAGTAGCCCAAACATTTGCTAGTCCTGTTTGTTAGTGCTGCTAAGGCTGATTAAATACTTTTACATGGTATGAAAATTTGAGATTATTTTTGTGAATCCCCAAAAGAGAAAGATTGTGTTTGTAAACTAATTGGGTGTTATACATTTTGATTCCATTAGATTTAGTTGAGGGCCCTTGATTTATTTACCTGTTAAGATTAGGGCTTTGATTTGGCCATGTCATGAAAGGGTGACTCAGGTTGAGCCCCCTGCCCCTTGGTGGGCTGATATATAAATGGACATTCACACAAGAAGATATAGAAGAGAGCTCTCTCATTTTTGATCCCTGGGTCCCTGGGAAGAGATGAGCCATTTGCCTGATAATTTGCAGCTGACCTTGGGAAGAGACCAGAACAACTGAGCCTGACATAGAAGGCCCAGAAAGAAATAAGCCCATGCCAGGAAAGAGAGTAAGCCATGAAAAACAAGCTCTGTGCCAGCCTGAAGCTGAGAGAGAGGAAGCCCAGAGGGGAAGACTGAACCTCACAGAAATCAGCAACCATCTTGCTTCAGCACATGGCAACTGACTTTGGTGAAAAAGCCATCTAAAGTTGGACTCTTTAGAGCCTTTTAATTGTAAGATTTTACCCTAAATAAATATCCTTTATAAAGGCAACAGACTTTGCATCAGCACCCCTTTGGCAAACTAATAACACATGGAATTTAAGTATTTTGTAATGATGGAATGTTCTTCACCTTCTTTTCTAATTGATGTCTGCTTACCTTTCTGAACCTTTTCATAGCCTGCAGAATACCCGATCCTGTTTCCTTCTAGCGAGCTATCTTTCACTTCTTTTCATGCCCTAGAGAACTATTTTGAGGATGGGAAGAAAAGTTTAACTATTCTATTAGTCGAGGATCTCTAGAGAATCAGAACCAACAAGAGATATCTATCAACAGTATGCGATTCTATAAGAGTCTGTCATGCAGCCCTGGAGATGCACAAGTCCAGGTTCCGCAGGCAGACCCCAACCAGGGGCTGCAATGAAAGTACAATGAAGGTTCTTGATGAGTTCTGGGAGATGCTGGCTGTCCAAAGATAAGCTGGGAAATTCTCACTGCTGGAATCACTTCCCCTTTTAAGGCATTCAACTGATTGGGTTAGACATCACTCATTGCTGATGGCAATCTCCCTGATTGACGTAATTATAACCAGCTCTCTATGATTTACCACTGCAGTAAAGTCAATGGTGATTAAAGTCCATAAATGCCCTTGTATTATAGTTAGCCCAGTGCTTGCTTGAACAAACAACTGGGCACAATTACCTGGCCGAGTTGACATAATAGCCTAACCATCACAACTATTCTGGACAGAGAAGAGTAATCCAGGAATAACCCTGAGAAAGCAGAAGGGAATGTGATCCAGAGCCCAGGAGGAAGTGAAAGAGTAAAGATTTCATTTTGGTATTAGGGGAAAGAAAAAAAGTTGAGAGCCAACACAGATTAGGTTTCTAGTTTCTGTGACTGTAACATGAATTTGGCTCCATTTTGTTAACTAAGTTGGAGATAAAGTCCATCAGCTACAAGTTAAGGGGAAATGGAATAATAGAGCTTCAGAAAGTGGATAAAATTTGGCATAGACCCTGCTTCCGCATTCTCCTTCTCCAAACCAATCGTCTCTTTCCATAGGTGCTAGACCAGCTACCCTGAAATGATTCTGCCACATAGTGACCATATTAAAAAGCTTTAAGCTTCATCAGTAAACTACTTTAATGAGCAGGTATCTGCAGCTCCAATCCCACAGCATTATGAATTGACACCATTGCAAATTGATAGTGACCAGCCTTAGCTGATCTCCCAATATCACCTAGCAATCTCACTGATGAGTTCTTGGTCTTCCATTTCTCCCATTATACCCAGCCCCACCATCAAAGTACTTTGGGTAGTATTTTTTCAAGTTCAGTGTTTGCAGTGAGAAGATTCCTTTGCTTGAAAGCCATGGCAGAGATCTAGCTTATGTGGCCATCAATTAAACTTCAGAACTATTTGACAAAAAGGGATGAAACTATCTGGACTTTTGGAGGCTTCTGCGGGAAGATAATCTCAAGCCCCATGTGAAGAAATAATTTGTTCCCTTGAGTTAAATCAACTAAGATGCAAAACAGAAAATACAACATCTCTTGAAATTCCACATTCCCTTGCCCCTGTGTGTGTGTATGTGTTTGTGTGTATTTTCTTAGTATTCATATGAGTGTTGTCAGCTGGAGAAATAGAATCTTCTATCTTAAGAGGAATATATTAAGATTTGGCTAATGGTCTATCTGAAATGAATGTATATAAGAATAAGACTAAGGGAAGATTTTGAAATGAAAAAGTGGTGGTCTTTGGGACCAGGGGTCTCTGTGATATATCTAATATTTGGTCTAGAATCAGAACCAGGGGAATGGGTGGCAGCAGGGCACATCAGGTGAATCTTTTAGGTCAGATGAAAGTCACACATCAGATAAGGTAGGGATTCTTAGTGAAGGGTCCATGAACTTGAATTGAATTTCAAAAAACCACATCATTGGCATTGATGTGGAAAAAGTGGCCATGGTGGATGCTGGGTGCGGGGAATGGGAGGAAGAGAAGAGATGTGGAGGCATTCTCAGGACTTGGAGTTGTCCTGGGTGGTGCCCCAGGGACAATTGCCAGATGTTGTATGTCCTCCCATGGCCCACTGGATGGAATGTGGGAAAGTGTGGGCTATGGTGTGGAACACGGGACATGGGGTGCAGCGATGCCCGGAGATGTACTCACCAGACGCAATGGATGTGACATGATGGTGGGGGAGAGTGTTACTGTGGGGAGAGTGGTGGGGTGAGGGTGGTGGGGGCAAATGGGAATCTCATATTTTTTTAATGTAATATCTTTTTAAAAAATGAATAAATTGAGTAGAATTTGGAAAAAAAATAATTTTATAATTTTGTTTAATAAGTCAACATTTTTCCTGAAAAATATATTTTTCAATGTAAATAAAATATAAATGACTTGTATGAAGGAAACTACAGAATACTGTAAACGAAATCAAAGACCTAAATAAATGGAAGAATACTCCGTTATTGAAAAAAAAACACATTATTCTTGTAGGGTCATTTTGGTGTGTGAATAATATATTTATTAAATAATACACAGTTCAGTGTGGACTTAGTAAGTGGTCCATGTTTTTCACCTGACTGGCAAAGTGGTCCCTGGAACAAAAAAGAATAAGAGTCCCTGAAATAAAACATGCAGGGATAATAATAATTAGGGATTACTGAACCTCACAACAACCCTATGAAACAGGTCCTGCTTTTAACCATTGAGTATCCATGGATAGTTTAAGCAATCTATCCAGGGTTAAACCATTCAGATTTTAATCTTAGGAAGTTAATTGTAAAGATGGTGAAGAAATTATCATTCCTGTTTTGAAAACACAGAAAGGGTAAGTAAATTGCCCAAGATTACATAAGTAATGGAACTGTAGCAGTTTGAGATTATTTCATGAATCCCGAAAAGAGAAAGATTATATTTGTAAATTAATCTATTCCCCTGGGCATGATACACTTTGATTGCATTAAATTCAGTGTAGGGGCTTTTGAATTGAATACTTGATATGATCTTTTTAGGGCTTTTGATTGGATTATGTCAGTGAGGTGTAACTCAGGTTGAGTGTTTTCCCTCTTGCTGTGTCTGATAAAAATGGAGACACAGGAGAAACACACAGACAGACACAGGAAAAGGAAGCTACCATGTTTGATCCTGCTATGTTAAGAGATATGACTAGAACATTGCTTAAACACAAGGCCCCAAGAGGATAGGCCTACTGGGCAGTTCAAGAAGAGATTGTCCCTGCTATATGCCTGATAATTTACAGCTGAAATCATGAAGAAAGCAGAAGAGCTGAAACTGATATAAGAAGCTTGGAAAGAGACAAGCCTTCTGCCTGCCTGCCCTGAGCTGAGCTCAAACCTCAGCCAAAAATTGGTCGCCATCTTGACTCAAAACACGACAGCTGCCTTTAGTGAGAAAGCAGCTTTGATGGTACCTTGGTTTGAACTTTTCACCGCCTTGAAACTATAAGCTTTTACTTCAAATAAATCCCCTTGAATAAGAGCCATTTCTGGTACTTTGCATCAATATCCCTTTGGTAAACTAAACAGGAACTAGTTTGTTCAAGAGCACAGTTCTATGGGTGGGGTTTGTTTTGATACTTGACCTTTGCTACTCAAAATACCAACAAGCAATGGTATCATTTGGGAGCTTACTAGAAATGCAGAATCTCATAACTTTCCCTAGTCTTGCTCAATCCAGATCTACATACAGCGATATGTATGCACATTAAAGTTTGAGCAACAATGCCTATACTTCACAGCCACCTGTTCATGGAATAGATAGGTGCAAGTACCCTTAGTCAAAGGCAAACACTTCATCCCAATTTTCCATCTAAGAAAAGGTGAGGTAGGAAAATTGGGGCTTTCAAATAGTAGGAAACATATGCGTTTGAATAGCTGACCAGCATTGGATATGCTGGAGTTCAAAGGTAAGGAAATAGAACTCTGTAGTGACTGAAGTTCTACACAGTAAATTTGTCACAGAAAACTTCCTGAGGGACTGAGGCATATAGGCAGCCCAGGAACAGCAGCTAGACCTCCTAGAGCTCCTTTTACTTATTTGCCAGGGAAGGAGCTGATTCTGGAGTGAGTCTGAATTTTCAGGGATAGATTAAGTGGTTCTAGTAGGGAGGGCCAAATGATATGTTTGGCACACCATCTATTTGATCTTATGACTTCTCTTTCCTGGGGGATGACAGAATTCCCTGTTTTAAGTAAACATGACACATGATCTGAATTTATAAAATGGAAATATATAGTTGTGGAAATCTAGATTTATGGACTATGCAAATAAATTATTTGTTGTGTTAGAGGATACATCATGTTTCCTTTCAATAATGAGCTCCCACAATATATTTAAGATAGAATTCAGTTTTCATTGTTAATAAACATGGTAGAAACAAACACAGTATAAGTAAGGTATTTCTGCAAGAACCAGGATCATTTGCTTAAGCATCTGTATAAAACAATCAGAATGTTTTCTTAGTTCAGGATAAATAATGTTTTGTTATGTGACTCTTAAAGACAAGAGAGGTGCTTTCTGGGGCAAAATACTGTTTTTTACTTTAGGTCTCCTTTAGTTCTACTGTTTCACAGTTTTCATTCTTCATGGCCTGTTGAACTGAATTTGTGACTTAAAGTGGTTCATTAAACTGAGATTTATTGCAATTTGAGGAAAGAAATAGTCAACTAAAAGGGAGGTTTGCTATTTTCTTAAGAGGCTTCCTAAGTGACATTTAAGGAAAAACACATGGTGTCAATTAACCCTGTATCCTCCTCTACCTACGCACTCATTTGTCTATTCAGCCAATATT
This sequence comes from Dasypus novemcinctus, assembly GCF_030445035.2. Taxonomy (NCBI): domain Eukaryota; kingdom Metazoa; phylum Chordata; class Mammalia; order Cingulata; family Dasypodidae; genus Dasypus; species Dasypus novemcinctus. The sequence goes on from NC_080704.1 coordinate 111,137,119, forward strand.
GTCAGTAGTCACAATGTTAGGGTTGGGGATGCAATAATGAACTCCCTTCCGGAGTTTATAATCTAGTGTGAGATACAGCCAAGTTAACCAGGCAGGTCCCAGTAGTGTGCATGCCAGCTAGGAGGATTAAAGTACAGGGTTCCATGGGAATATAAAAAAGGCATTCATGACCCAAACTAGCTGCACTTCATACCCAGATATTGGATTATTTACCTATTGCTGCATAAGAAATTACATCAAAATTTAGTGGCTTAAAAGCATGTACTATCACAGCTTTTGAGAGTGAAGAATCCAGTAATGATTAAATTGGGTCCTTTGCTTCAGGGTCTCTCACAGGCTGCTATCAAGGCGTTGGTCAGGGCTACAGTTATCTCAAGTCTCAATGGAGAAACTCTGTTTCCGTTCTCACTTATGATTTTTGGCAGGATTAAGTTCTCCAGAGGCTGTTGGACTGAGGATCTCAGTTCTTTGTTGGCTATTGGCCAGGGGCTGCCATCAGTTCCTTGCCACATGGGCCTCTTCATAGAACAGCTCACCGCGTGGCATCCAACTTCATCAAAGTGAACACGTGAGGAAAAAGAGAGGGCCACATGGTGGAAGTCATTGCCTTTTGTAAACTAATCACGTTTACTATATTCTGCTTCTTAGGATAAAGTCACTATACCTAGCCCATGCTCAAAGGGAGGTGGAAGAGATTATACAAGGATATCAGGAGGCAGGGAGCATTGGAAGCCATTTTAGAAGGCTGCCTACCAATGAAACTTCTCTGTGGAGATGTCCCTTGCAGCTGCTTAAGGGCTCTGCTGCACTATTTTTGTTTCATTCTTACCGAAAGTCAAAGTTTGTCAACAGGATCTCTTGCCTCCTGTCCATGGTATAGTACCATAGGATTATATAGATGGACAAGAAAATTATTTTGGTTACTAAAGTCCTCTTTCTCTTCCGTAATCACAATTGCAATGTTCGGGAGAATCAGGAAGAAGTTTTATAGAAATCAAGGATATTTGAGCATTTACACAAATACCAAGATACTTGAGCAAGTATTAAGATTCTTGGTAGACCTGTTCCCTCACACCCTGTTTTAATTCGGTTATTTTGGTTACAGAGGATCATTCCATTTACCTTTAGTAATGGGAAATTTATAACAAGGAGATCTGTACATTGGGATCCAAAAGAAGCCTAAATACCAGGTCTAGGTAAGAGGGGTATATTAGGTAGGGCAAGGGCTATGCTACTATAAAATATCTCCAAACAGAGTGGTTTAAGTAAGATGGGAGTTTTGTACTCTCCTTCTCTCCTCTCCCTACCCCACCTCCATTATAACAAAATTACTCTTGGCTGGTTGAACTGTTGTGCTCCATGAGTTAGTTCCATGATCCAGGTATATATCCATCTTATTGTTCTGCCATCCTCTAGGGCAGAGGTTGGTAAATTATGCTTAGTGGGCCAAATATGGCCTTCTGCCTGTTTTTGTAGTAAAGACGGATTGGAACATAGCCACAACCATTCATTTATACTGTATCTAAGGCTGCTTTTTCGCTACAAAACACAGATCTTTGGCCCAAAAATCCTTTTTACTATCTGGCCCTTTACAGATATTGTTTTCCAGCTCCTATCTTAGATCATCATTGTTCTTGTCTTCCTGGATGTTGGCATGTTTTCATTCCAGATTGTGGGAAGAAGAAAGGGAGAAGTCCAGAGCTGAGAACGTTGTTTTAAGTGATGAGAAAGTTGTACACATCACTTTTGCGTACAACCTATTGGGAGGCAGGGAGCATTGGGAGCCATTTTAGAAGGCTGGGGAGAGAGAGAGAGAGAGAGAGAGAGAGAGAGAGAGAGAGAGAAAAGCCACCATGGAAGCAAGAAGCTGAAATCAATGAAACCCAGTAGAGAAGGGAGAGGTTAGAAGACTCCATGTGCCTTGCCATATAGTAGAGAAACCAAGGTTTGTGGGCAGCTGGTTTGGGAAGAAAGCCTCACCTTGATGATGCCTTAATTGGTACATTTCCCTGGCCACAACACTATAAATGAATAAATTCCCATTGTTTAAGCCAATTTTTTGCTTTTAGAAACCTAGGAAAATAAAACACATGGCAACACCGGGCTGTATAGATGTAGTCTGTAATTGTCTAGCTATGCGCTCAGGCAATTCTCACTGTTAGGTAGTATTTTTTTTTTAATTATTATTATTTTTTTTTAAATTACATTATGAAAAATATGAGGTCCCATTCAACCCCATCGCCCCCGCCCCCCACTCCCCCCACAGCAACACTCTCTCCCATCATCATGACACATCCATTGCACCTGGTAAGTTCATCTCTGAGCATCACTGCACCCCATAGTCAATGGTCCACATCATAGCCCAGACTCTCTCACGTTCCATCCAGTGGGCCCTGGGGGGATCTATAATGTCCCGTAATTGTCCGTGAAGCACTATCAAGGACAACTCCACGTCCCGAAAACGCCTCCACATCTCATCTCTTCCTCCCGTTCCCCACACCCAGCAGCCACCATGGCTACCGTTCCCACACCCATTCCACATTTTCTCTGTTGACATTGGATTGGTTGTGTCCATTGCACATCTATGTCAAGTGAGGGCTTAGATTCCATATGGGTACTGGATGCACTCCTCCCGCTTCCAGTTGTAGACACTCTAGGCTCCATGTTGTGGTGGTTGGCCTTCTTCAACTCCATGTTAGCTGAGTGGAGTAAGTCCAATAAATCAAAGTGTAGGAGCTGAAGTCTGTTGAGGCTCTGGGCCTGGGTGTCATATTATCAGTCCAGAGATTCAAATCCCCTACATATATCTTAAACCCAGCACCGACTACAATTCCAATAAAGTAGCATGCAAGTCTTGTGAAAAGAGATCCCCTCTGAGTCCAATTCCATCACGCAGAAACACCAGGTACTGTTAGGTAGTATTGTATACTGAACTACCAATATTTTAAAGTTAAATAATCTGAGGCACAAAGAAGTGAATTTACTTAAGACCACAGAGTTAATAAGGAATATTTTCTGACATCAGCAGAAAATGCAGTAGAGCTGAGCTTCTAGAAGAACAAAAGCAGTAATAGTGTCAGGGCCACATAGAGATTGGAACTAAAAGATGGTTCCGTATCTAAGGCAGCTTCAGACACTTGAACATCAAGTTTGGTGATTTTCACAGGATCTTGTTTCTCTCCTCCTGCAATCTGACTTTAAAATCTTCCACTTGGTAGTCTTTTCTCAGTATCCAATTTTTTGCTTACTATTGTTTTCTTCTTCACAGTTTTTTCTTGACTACAATTTCCTAAGTTTTACTTCATGACATTTCTTGATTGATCTTTTCAGTTTTGCTGCTCAAGGATCTCCTTGTACATTGCCTTGTTTTCACAGTATTAACTGGTTGACATTCCCCAAAGAAAGAATTAGATCGATCCACATTGTTTGTCATTAGTTTTTCTGGCCACTTTTGCAGTGGTTCCCATGAAGTAATTTACCCTTGTTTGTGGCATCAGTGACTGTGGAGGTTGGAACTACTTGGAATTACTTGGTATAAATATATCCTGCCATAACCCACTGAAAGGACTGGGAGAGAGTGGAAACTACAGTGTAAACTATAATTCATGTGGTGCAGCAGTGCTCCAAAATATATTCACCAAATGCAATGAATGTGCTACAATGATGAAAGAGGTTGTTGATGTGGGAGGTTTGGAGGGGTGGACTGTGGGGTAAGTGGGAACCTCTTATATTCTTCAATGTAACATTTTTTGTGATCTATGTATCTTTTTAAATAAAAAGACAATTAAAAATAAATAAAAGATTACTTTCTAGGGCTTTCCCTTTAACAAGGACTTGGGGATACTTCTACCAAAACACTATAGTTATAAAAGATGTAGCCACTTTCTAACACCTATTACTGCCTAGGTTTTAGTGAATCTTTTTACTTCTCATAACTAAAGATTGTCAGTGTTCTTTTACCTATGAAAAGGCCAAATGCCTTTGAGTCTTTGTATTATTTGTTTTTTAAAAACAATCTTCAGATGTATGAGGAGTTCCCTAATGTAGATAACGCCTGTTGGTTACAATTGTTGACTAACAGGGATTTGTTGATGGACTGAGATGTAATAGAGGGACTGAGTGAAAACTATGCCTGTCTTAGAAATTAAACATTGGTTTGTAACTTCTCATTTAATGTATTTATCTTATTACTTCTTGTAGCAGTTGGATATTATTGATGAATTCCAAAAAGAAATATTGGATTATGTTTGTAAACTGATGTTTTCCTCTGGGCATATTAGATTATATTGGATTCAGAGGTTTGCTTGATTAAGTAATCATGTAAACCTCTTGTGCTAGTAGAGCGCTGAGTCCCCACCTTTTGGTGGGTGGGGACTTACAGATAAAAGGCATGGCAAAGGACAGAGTTGTGGGTTTTTGATGTTGGAGTTTTGATGTTGGACTTTGATGCTGAAGCCTTAAATTGGAGCCCCAGGAAGTAAGCACAAATAGGAAAGAGAAGCAAGCCCCAGGAATGGAGGAACCCAGGAAGCCTGAACCCTTGCAGACATCGGTAACCATCTTGGTCCAACAAGTGATAAGAGAGTTTGATGAGGGAAGTAACTTATGCTTTATGGCCTGGTATCTGTAAGCTCCTACCCCAAATAAATACCCTTTATTTAAAAAACAATGTCTGGTGTTTTACATCAGCACCCCTTTGGCTGACTAATATACTTCCCATCAGTTTTCATCTGAAATTTCTCTTCCAGTGTAGGAATGAATGCTTACTGTGTTCCAGGCACTGGGCTAAATACTCTGCATGCATTTATTTAATTCTCACACCAACCCTGCAATGTAGGTACCCATATTAGCTCCATTTTTCAGTTGAGGAAATTGACACACAGATAGATCAAGTGACTTTCTCTAAATTTCATAGCTAGTAAGTGCCTGTCTTAGTTTTTCAAACTGTTATGACAAATACATCACAATGGATTGGCTTAAACAACAAACAGATATTAGCTCACAGTTTTAGAGGCTAGAAGTCCAAAATCAGGGCATTCGAAGGTCATGCTTTCTCCCCAAAGTCTTTAGCATTCTGGTACCAGCTTGCTGCAATCCTTAGGATTTCATGACTTGCACCACTGCCTCCTGTCATATGGCAATCTCTCTCCTTATATCTGTTCCTCTGGGTTCTGCTTACTTCCAGCTTCTTCCTGTGACCTTCTCCTTCTGTGCCCATATTTTTTCTGCTCTTCTGCTTATAAAGGACTCCAGTCATATAGGTTAAGACCCATGCTGATTCAGATGAACCATACCTTAACTAAAAATAACATCTTTTATTGGTCCACACCTACAGAAATGCAGATTAAGATTAAAAACATGACTTTCCTTGGGAGTACACAATTCAGCCTACCACAGTGGCCAAGTTAGGACTGAAGCACAGGTAGTTTGGTACCAGAATTAAGTATTTCACCTCCATAGCTCATAAAGCACTTGAGTACTCCATATCCATATCCAACGTCCTCTAGTGACAGAGGTTGTAACTCTGTTTTCTGTGCCTTTTCTCCTTATGAGCTACTTTTTTGACCTTGAATGAAAGGAGGAAATGGAAAGGACAAATTAGTTTATATGGCTATGAGACTCCAAAAAAGAATCAGGAGGTCATCAGAGGGGTCACACTTATACACGCTTCAGCAGGGTCCCAGAGATAGCCAAAGTAGATACAACCGCAGCTACTGGTTCTCCTGAGGGCTACAGAGACCCACATGTTCTACGGTCATGGTGGATGGCTCTGGAGTTCAGTGCCATGTCAGTTTGACCTCTTTGGAGTTTATGTTCCTGAGTGTGGTGGAGTTGGATTCAGATGTGTCCTTTCTACACATGCCTCTTCTGTCATTTTTACTGGATCTGTGGTTGGCTCTGGGGTGGGTGTATACTCAGGAGACCTGAATCTTTGGACTGTCCATGTGACAGCCAGGCCCTGAGCCTCAGCAGACTTGCAACTCCTACCCTCTGGTTTATTGGACTTACCCTGGCCAGTGAGCAGGGAGGTGAAGAAGGTCAACCACCACACCAGAGAGCCAATAGTGTCTACAACTGCAAGTAAGAGAATTGCACCCTTCATCCATGTGGAATCTAAGCCCCCTCTTGATATAGAGGTGGAGTGGACATAACCATCCTAGGGTCCATAGGATGGAGCAATAGAGTATGGATTAGAGTGGACTTATTGATATTCTACTCTGGAACTATTGTGATTAATAATGGAAGAAATTGTAGCATTGATGTGGAGAAAGTAGCCATGGTAGTTGCTGATGGTAGGGAGAGGGAAGAAGAGATATGATGTGGGGGCATTTTCAGGACTTGGAGTTGTGCTGGGTCGCACTGCAGGGACAGTTGCTGGACATTGCATGTCCTGCCATGGCCCACTGGGTGGACTGAGGGAGAGTGTAAACTACAATGTAAAGCGCTATCCATGTGGTGCAGCAGTGCTCCAATGTGTATTCACCAAATGCAGTGACTGTCCCATGATGATGAAAAAAGTTGTTGATGTGGGAGGAATGGAGTGAGGGGGTGAGGGGTGTATGGGGACCTCTTACAGTTTTTTAATGTAAAATTTAAAAAAAATAAAGAGAGAAAAAATATTACAGGGGAAAAAAAATGACCTGAAGAACTCTGTATTTATCAGCAACTTCTGATGGTTCTGGAAAACCTGTCATAATCCATCCAGTAAACAGTGCATGTTAAAAAAATGCCTAGTAATACATTTTCATCATGGATTTTACATTTTACTATGGAGCCTTGACAATCCACTGGATAAATGTGCATTTAGAGTTATCTGTATAATTATTTGCTTTCCAGTATAAACAGTCTACATTATGATTTTGGTAAATACAGAGGGTTGATTTTTCTCCCGTAGTGTTACTAGGATTATTCTTATAGCCAAAATAGTATCAGTTAGTAATGTCTTGTGTGAGCAACATGGATTTTAAGTCTTTTCTAAATTAATGCAATTTATAGTCAGTATGTTATTTTACATCAATATAAATCTAATGTCAGATCGGCTTTTCCGGGATAGGACTGCTGACAAAGTTTTTAAAAATCATTAGGCTATAAATGTAACAGTTGATCTGAAAAATTTGTATGCATCCCTTCTTCTTATTTTCCCTCACCTTATTCTACTTTCCTGTGTTAAATTATGCTCAACCTCTCCTTTAACATCTGGTTGAAAATGTGTCTTCAGAAATAGAGTCCCTGTTATCTACATCTAACCCATCACGCCTTCTGTATGTGCCCTCAACACTTCTGAGCACAGTTCATAGAGACATTGACTTTTTTTTTATTGACTTTGTAATAATATTACATTAAAAATATATATATATGAGGTCCCTTTGAACCCTACCACCCCCACCCCACGTCTCCCCCCCCCCCCCCAGCAACACTCCAATGGATATGTCATGATGATGGGAAGGAGTGTTGAGACATTGACTTTTGCTGACAAGTTTTCTGTAACTGGTTTTAAGTCATCGCATGTGTGCTTATTTTGTCACATTATATAGACTGAATTATCTTCATGATGTTGGGAAGGTCTTTGTCAAACAGAAGGTGAGCAGTAAATGACATTGACTGAGTTGCCTTTAAAAATCACAAACATCTGCTTGCTACAAGTCAATACTCTTAGAGTTTCCATAGAATACAGATTTCTTTAATCATGAATCAGACCAGGAAGGAGGAAAATAAAGCACTTATGACTTTTACAACAAGAAGTATAAAATAAAACAAGAATAAAACAACAAAACTCACTATTTTACTTTCTCTAGGCCCACTCTGATTGCTTTAGACTAATTAAGGCTGTACTATGGAATTTTGTAACTGAAAGACAAAATCCTCCTACACATTCAATTTTTGAAAGGAATATGTGGAGTTTTGTATATGTTTGATTCTTATGCAAGAAAATGCTAGTGTCCCACCCAATTCTGTGTTCAGGAGGCATGGCCAAGAAATTGGTTTGTGTGAGTTTGTGGGTAGGGGTGTCTTTTCTCATAACTTGCCCATTCTTCTGAAATTTGTGTGACCTCTGATTTATCACCAAAAAAAAAAATGTCACGAGAGTTTATCAGTAAGAGAAAAAAAACATAAAGTCTTGCAAATGAAGCAAGGGAAGTATGAGTTCAGTGATGTTTTGAACTCATAAATTATGAAGAAAGATCAACAGGTCTGGGTTTGGTATGGTAAAGTACTTTAGAAGAGATAAGTTCAATTTACAGATATTTAATAGAAATCATGTTTGAAATTCTACAAATCTGGAAATTTTGAGGGGAAAAGTCCTGGTGATCACACTCCTAGATGCTAGTGCTGAAAGAGATTTCTATGACATTATGGTATTTAGCTCAAACAGTTCCTTTGTAATTCTCCCTCCTCAGAGTCTGTTTATCTTCTCTGTTATATTTTTTGATGTCAGGGATCTGAATAGCTAAGAATGGGTGAAAAGCATTCCTTGCAGAAGGAATATCATTTATGAATGTCTTGAAGTGGGAGGGGGCTTGGCATATTCAAGGAGCACAAAAGTGGCCAGTGTAGCTGAACCATGGTGACTGAGTAGCAGAGACACTAGAAGACCCTGGAGAGAGGGGTGAACTTAATCAGAACTTCCACATAATTTGGAGGTAAGTGTGCTGCGGCAGTGTTAGGAGTGAAGAAATTATAATACGTGGAGATACTCTACTACTTTCAGAGAAATAACCCCCTTGAATAAATTGAAGGTGGCCAATTTATTGGATTCTATACTATAATAAATTGTGTTCTAAGGAAATTCAAGGGTGCAGTCAGGCCTTGAATTATGCTCAGAATTATGTTCCTGAGGAACACAGTATCTATAAAAGTTCAGAAGCAGTGACTTTAGACTGAGTTGATATAGGTAGTAATACTGTATAGATAAATTTGAGCATTTAGATGTAGATATAGACATAGGTAATTTAAAGAAATTAGATTATTTAAACTAATAAACGATTAAATTAGTAGCTGTGTTGAAACATTTACTCACTAATTGCAACTTAATAACATAAGAACTTAATTCCCATCCCCAGCCCCTTGCTTTTGGAGCTAAAATTTACATAGCAAATTATTCATTAATGGTTAATCATCTGGCTCCTTCCCATCACATCCCACCCCTCATTAGTCCCTAATGAGATAACCTGAGATTTGAAGAAAAATCTTTCTTGAAAGACTCCACAATTCATGAAACCCAGGGGACCCCAGGCAGCAGGGCCTCCTTAATTCTCCAGTAGGGAGTTGGGAAGGTCCCTCCCATATTTTGTAGTTTTCTCCACAAAATTAGTGTTGTTGGGTGAAAAGGTGAGCTTGGAGGTGATGTCTACCATGAATCAGGCATCTTATATCCAGTATCTTATTTAACTGGAACAACAAATATATGAGGTAGGTACAATTAATTACCATTTTACAGATGAGGAGACTGAGACTCAGATAGGTTAAGTGACTTGGCTAAGTTTACACAGCTAGTTAAGTTGTAGGGCAGGAGATCTAATACTTTGTAATTCTGCCTACGAAGTGGTGTCCTTCCGATTTCCTCTTTGCCTGTTTCTCAGTTTTCCTAAAAGCTGTTTTCCCCTTGCCTCGCAGGATTTAATCAAGGAGTGACTCCTCAATTTAGGACTCAGGGTCTCATAGGGAGGAAAGCCCTATAACTATGATTTAGTGAGCAGCTAGCATTTCTTGTTCTAAAATATGAACACCTCACCAGTTGAACAAACTTAGGGTTATTTTAGGCCACCCCCTTGCTTGATACCTAACACCACGATATAACTTACCCCTCGTTCTTCTCCAGCTACAGGAAATCAACCCCCAGAAATATTTTCTGGGGCTGGACTCAGAATTGGTTATTGGTGAAACAAAAATGAAGTACTTTAATCAGGTTTCCTGACTACTGAGAATCCCAGAAATTAGAATTAAAGGAAAAAGGGTAGTCTTTTTTCAAGTATAGATGCTTAAAAGGAGTTCAGGCCTGCATAAAAGATATCAGTGGCAGACCTTTGGCAGTAGAAGGTCAGGATAAAGAAAATGGGGTGTTTGGAGGAAGGAAAAGGGAATTCCATTAAGACTTAGAATTCTGTAAAGTCAGAGACCATATCTCGTTTTTTGTTTCCAGCACCTAGCAGTGACTTGTATTATTAGCAGGTGCTCAATGAATGTTTCTTAAACTGACATGAACACTATAACAGTGTAAAATTCTAGGTATGAATACTTGAAAAGAAACATCCTTTCATTAATATGCATCTTTTAAAGTAATTCAGGTTAGAACAAAGTCAAGAGGATAGTGGCCCTTTGAGGAAATTGCTATGACTAACAGAGAGGAATAATTTTTAATAGTAACCCAGAGCTCTTAATTTTAGTTCTAACTCTGCCATTAACTAGTGGTAGGCCCATGGACAAAGCATTTGACTACTCAGAACCCCACATGCCTCCTCTGTTAAAATTAGAATGTGGGGATGGAGCCAAGATGGAGCTCCTGAAACAGGGCAGTTAGTGGTCACCCAGAGCTACCCAAATCACCTTTTGGAGGTCCCAGGAGACCAGAAGAGCATCCTGCAACATCCTGACAATGTGGAAGGAGGATACTACACATCTGCACAGAGGAATCATGAGTAGAGCACTCCACGCCATGGAGTTTGGTGCCTGTGGTATGCAAGCTGCCTCGGAAGCTATTCTGTGGTTGGAGCTGGAAGTTTTATTTCCTACAATAAAAATGGGAGGAAAACACGGTTGACACCGACTTCAGCTACTGATTAGTGGATTTGGCAGGCTGAACTAAACTTTGAGCCTGTCCAGGTCAGAGGGAATCTGGTGGCTGCCATTCTGACTCCACACTGGGCATGAGGGGAAGTGGTGCTGACTGAAAATCATAGTGCTTGTAAGGACCGACTTCTTTCCACCCAAGTTGGATTACAGGTCTAGCCTAACCCACAGTCCCATCTCCAGCAGGGAGGAAGCTGGGGGGACCTGCACCACCTCCCTGGGAAGCTGCAAGCCACGCTGCATAGGCTAGTGCCCATCCTACTCTAGGGGCACAAGACATCTCAGGAGCTATTCTGTCTGTGGCTGGAGTTAGAAGCTCCATTTCCATAAACAGTGGAGGAAGAAACGGATGTCAACTGACCTCAGCTACTGAATAGTGGGCTTGGCTGGCTAAAGTATAATCTTAGAGACAGCTGGGGTCTGAGCATGTCAAAGCCGGAAAGTCCAGTAGCCACCACTTTGACCCCACCCCCCCGTATGAGAGGAAGCCTGGTTGACTGAAATTCAGTGACGTTAGGGATGGGCTTCTTTCCACCAAGATCGAACTGCAGTCCTAGCCTGGGCTCCAGCCCTATATCCAGTAGAGAGGTAGCTGGTGGGACCTGCACCAGGCCCTCCAGGCAACTGCAAGGGCACTCCACTGGCACAGGCTGAATAGTTAGACACCTGGAGCAGCATCCCCACACCGCAGAAGAATAGAAGAAGAGCTGGATATCCTCAGCCTCTCTGGGCAATGGCAGGAGTTTTCAGCCCACACAGATTTGTTGAGTGCCTTTGAGCCCATCTCTACCTCTGTTCCCCCACAGGATAGGAGAGGAGTTGTGTTGCCTCAACCTCTCAGGGCAACAGTTTTGGGCTGCACAAGTCTGACTGTTGGGCATCTGTGGCTCCACCTCCATCTGCAATAGGACAGGAGATGAACTGTTTGCCCAGCCTCTTTGGGTAACTGCAGGTGCTTTTGGCCCACACAGTAAGGTCTGGTGGGTACTTGTGGATGTACCCTTACCCCTCAATAGGAAAGAAGGGGGCTTGCCTTTCCACAGCCTTTTTGGGCAACAGCAGACCTTCAACCTGCATGGACTGGACTATTGGATGCCTATGAATCCACTCCCACCTCCAATAGGATAGGAGGGGTTTGGTGTCTCCACAGCCTCTCTGGACAACAGTGGCTACTTTCAGCCAACAGGGACTGAAGTGTCAGGTGCCCGTAGATCCATCCCCATGCCTTAAGAGGATAGAAGAGTGCTGGTGTTTCCTCAACCTCTTCAGGCAATGGCAGGGATTCTCGGCATAAAGGGACTGAACTGTTGACCACCCATAGAACCATCCCTACCACCCAATAAGATAGAAGGGAGCTGGTGCTTCCTCAGCCTCTCCAGGCAACAGTGGGTATTTTAAGCCTATAGTACTGAACTGTTGAGCATTTGTGGTTCTGTTCCCACCCCCTAAACAGCAGAAGTGACAGTACTCCCTAAGCCTCTCAGGGCAACTGCAGGCGTATTTGGCCCACAGAGATTAGATCGTTGGGCACTCCAGAGGGCCCATTCCCACTCTTGGCAGGGAGAGGGTCTGTGCTACAGCAGTTTACCTGAGCAATTGTGGTCATTTTGGACCCACACAGCATAGATTGCTGACCAAAACTATACCTCCATCCCTGTCTAAGGTAGGGGAGGAAGGGTTGTGAAGCTTCATCAGTGTCTCCGGGTGACTATAGACAGTATTGTGCCTAATTGGAATTATTATACATGGCTACAGCTCTGTCCATACCCCTGACAGGAAAAAGGTGGGAGAAGCTTCATAACTTCCTGGGGCAATGTGGGCAGCTTCAGCCTCCATAGCTTACAGCACCAATGACATCCTTGGCTCCTACTACACAACCACACAACCAGCAAGGGAGAAAAGATAAGAAATCCCTAAACTAGAAGGAGAGACTTCACCTAAAATAAATACATCTAGCATGCCGGATGCGGAAAAACCAACAAAAAATTACAATCCATACCAAGAGACAGGAAGAGATGGCCCAATTAAAGGAACAAAATAAGCCTGCAGATGACATAAAGGAGTTGAGACAACTAATCTGAAAGGTTTAAACAAATCTCCTTAATAAATTCAAAGAGATGGCTAAAGAGATTAGGATATTATGAAGACATTGGTTGAACACAAAGAAGAATTTGAAAACATACATAAAAAATAGCAGCCCTTATGGGAATGAAAGGTGCAATAAATGAAATTGAAAATACACTGGAGGCATATAACAGCAGATTTGAGGAAGCTGAGGAAAGGATCAGCGAGCTCAAAGACATGGCCTCCGAAAGTGAACAAACAAAAGAACAGATGAAGAAAAGAATGGAAAAAATTGAACAAGTGCTAAGGGAGCTAAATGACAGCAAGAGACATGCAAACACACATGTCATGAGTGTCCCAGAATGAGAAGAGAAGGGAAAAGGGGCAGAAAGAATGTTTGAAGAAATAATGGTGGAAAATTTTCCAACCCTATTGAAGCACATAGATATCCATGTCCAAGAAGCACAGCATACTCCCATCCAAATAAATCCAAATCGACCAATTCCGAGTCACATACTAATCAGAATGTCAAATGCCAGAGACAAAGAGAGAATTCTGAGAGCAGCAAGAGAAAAACAATGCATAACATATAAGGGATACCCAATAAGATGAAGAGGCTATTTCTCATCAGAGACCATGGAGGCAAGAAGGTAATGGTATGATATATTTAATGCATATTTATATGCAGGAGAAAAACTGCCAGCCAAGGATTTTATACCCATCAAGATTATCTTTTAAAAATGAGGGTGAGATTAGAATGTTCACAGATAAACAGAAACTGAGAGAGTTTATAACAGAAAGACCAGCTTTGCAAGAAATACTAAAGGGAGTGTTCCAGCCTGAAAAGAAAAGACGGGAGAAAGAGGCCTGGAAGAGAGTTTAGAAATGACAACTGTATCAGTAACAGTAACTAAAAGTGTCAAATATAAAATGACAGACAAAACACAAAGATCAAAATGGATGAAAAAATAACTGCCTTTAGAGTAATACCTTTGAATGTTAATGGATTAAGCTCCCCAATGAAAAGACACAGACTGGCAGGATGGATAAGAAACTATAAGTTACCTATATGTTGTCTGCAAGAGACTCACCTTAGACCCAAGGATACCAATAAATTAAAAGTGAAAGCTTGGAAAAAGATATTCCATGCATGTAGTAACAACAACAACAAAAAAGCTGTGGTAGCTATATGTATATCAGATACAAACTTTAAAAGCAAAACTGCTATTAGAGACAAGGAAGTACATTACATATTAATAAAAGGGATGATTCATTAGGAATAAATAACAATCATAAATATATAGGCACCTAACCATGATGCCCCAAGATACATGAGGCAAACACTGGCAAAACTGAAGGGAGAAAAGACTTTTCTACAATAATAGTTGGAGACTTCAATACACAACTCTCAGCATTGGATAGAACATCTGGGCAGAAGATCAATAAAGAAACAGAGAACTTGAATAATACGATAAATGGACTAATCCTATTAGACATATACAGAACATTGCACCCCAAAAGAGCAGGATATATGTTCTTTTCAAATGGTCATGGATCTTTCTCCAGGATAGACCATATGTTGGGACACAAAGCAGATATCAATAAATTCAGCAAAATTGAAATTATACAACACACTTTCTCTGATCATAATGGAGTAAAGCTGGAAATCAACAAGTGGCAAATAAAGGGAAAATTCACATATATATGGAGATTAAACAACACACTCTTAAATAATCAGTGGGTCAAAAAAGAAATTTCAGGGGAAATCAATAAATATCTCTAGACAAATGACAATGAGGATCCAACATATCAGAACCTAAGGGATGCTGCAAAGGCAATGTTGAGAGGAAAATTTATAGCCCTCAATGCTTAAATTTAAAAAGAAGAAAGAGCTAAAATCAATGACCTAACTACACAGCTGGAGGAACTAGATAAAGAACAGCAAGTTAATCCTAAAGCAAGTAGAAGGAATGAAATAACAAAGATCAGAGCAGAAATAAATGAAATTGAGAACAAAAAAAAATAGAGAAAATTAACAAAACCAAAAGTTTGGTCTTCGAAAAGATTATCAAAAATCGACAAACCCTTAGCTAGACTGACTAAGAAGAAAAAGAGAAGATGCAAATAAATGAAATAAGAAAATGAAAAGGGGAACCTCACCTCTGACCCCACAGAAATAAGGGAGATCATAAGAGGATACTATGACAACTTTATATTAAAAAACTAGACAATGTAGATGAAATGGAAAAATTCCTAGGAATGTACAAACAAACTACACTGACACTAAGAGAAATGGAAGACCTCAACAAACCAATCACAAGTAAAGAGATTGCTACAGTCGTCAAACAGCTCCACAAAATGAAAAGCCCAGGACCAGAAAGTCTTACAGGTGAGTTCTACCAAGCATTCAAAGAAGGTTTAATACCAATCTTACTCAAGCTCTTCCAAAAAAATTCAACAAGAAGGAACGCTACCAAACACATTCTATGAAGCCAATATCACCCTACTATGAAAGCCAGAAAAAGATATTACAAAAAAAGAAAATTACAGACCCATTTCTCTAATGAATACACATGCAAAAATCCTCAATAAAATCCTTGCTAATCAAATCCAACAACACATTAAAAGAATTATTCACTATGATCAAGTGGGTTTTATACCAGGCATGCAAGGCTCATTCAACACAAGAAAATCAATCGGCATAATACACCACATTAATAAATCAAAGAAGAAAAATCACATGATCTTATCAATTGACACAGAAAAGGTATTTAACAAAATACAGCATCCTTTTTTAATAAAAATAGGAATTAAAGGAAATTTTCTCAACATGATAAAGGCCATGTATGAAAAACCCACAGCTAACATTGTACTCAATGGTGAAAAACTAAAAGCCTTCCCACTGAGATCAGGGAAAAGACAAAGATGCCCATTGTCACTACCATTGTTCAATATAGAGCTAGATGTTCTAGCCAAAGCAATCAGGCAAGAAAAAGAAATAAAAGGCATCTGAATTGGAAAGGAAGAATTAAAACTTTCACTATTTGCAGATGGTATGATTGTATATCTAGAAAATCCCGAAAACTCTAAAACAAAGCTGCTGGAGCTAATAAATGATTTCAGTAGTATGTCAGAATACAAGATCAATACGCAAAAGTCAATGGTGTTTCT
Organism: Dasypus novemcinctus; assembly: GCF_030445035.2. Taxonomy (NCBI): domain Eukaryota; kingdom Metazoa; phylum Chordata; class Mammalia; order Cingulata; family Dasypodidae; genus Dasypus; species Dasypus novemcinctus. The sequence continues at coordinate 111,153,142 of NC_080704.1, forward strand.
GTGCAATAATAATGCACAATCTGAGGAGGAAGTCAGGAAAAAAATTCCATTTACAATAACAACTAAAAGAATCAAATATTTAGGAATAAATGTAACCAAGTATGCAAAGCACTTGTATTCAGAAAACTATAATGCATTGCTCAAAGTAATAAAAAAAAAGACCTAAATAATTGGAAGAACATTCCATGCTCATGGTTTGGAAGACTAAATATCATTAAGGTGTTAATTGTACCCAAATTGATATACAGATTCAATGCAAAGCATTTTTTAAGCAAATGGAGACTACAATTATCAAATTTATCTGGAGGGGTGAGAGGCTCCAAATATCCAGAAACTTCTTAAAAAGGAAAAGTGAAGTTGGAGGACTTTCACTTCCAGACTTCACATCATATTATCTAGCTACAGTGGTAAAAACAGCATGGTGATGGCGTAACAATAGACACATAGACCAATCGAACTGAATTGATGGTTCAGAAACAGACCCTCACATCTATGGCCAAGTGATTCTTGACAAGACTGTCAATCCCTCCCAATTAGGACAGGTGGTTGTATTAAGAAAATGGAATTGGGAGAACTGGATTTCCATAGTCAAAAAAAAAGAGAAAGAAGACCCCTACCTCACACCTTATACAAAAATTAACTCAAAATGGATCAAAGGCCTAAATATAGTAGGAAGTACAATAAAGCTCCTAGAAGAAAATGTAGGGAAGCATCTTCAAGACCTGGTGGTAGGTGCAGGATTCTTAAACCTTATACCAAAAGCACGAGCAACAAAAGAAAACATGGATAAATGGGACCTCCTCAAACTTAAACATGTCTGTGATTCAAAAGACTTCATCAAGAAGGTGAAAAGACAGCCCAGTTGATGGGCAAAAATATTTGAAAACCACTTATCCAATAAGGGTTTGATTTCCATTCTATATAAAGAGATCATACAGCTCAACAATAAAAGAACAAACATTCCAATTTAAAAAATGGGCAAAGATTTAAATAGACATTTCTCCAAAGAGTAAATACAAATGTCCAAAAAGCACATGAAAAAATGTTCCATATCACCAGCTATTAAGGAAATGCAAACTAAAACAACAATGAGAGATCATCTAACACCACATAGAATGGCCATTATTTAAAAAGTAGACAACAGTAAGTGCTGGAGAGGATGTGGAGAAATAGGAACACTCCTTCACTGTTGGTGGGAGTGTCAAATGGTATAGGCTCTGTGGAAGACAGTTTGGCCATTCCTCAGGAAGCTAAATATAGAACTGCCATATGATCCAGCAATTCCTCTAATAGAAATATATCCAGAAGAACTAAAAACTATGACACGAACAGATATCTGCACACCAATGTTCATAGCAGCATTGCTCACAATTACCAAAAGATGGAAACAACCCCAGTGCCCATCAACCAATAAATGGATAAACAAAATGTGGTATATACGTACAATGCTACAAGAAGAAGAAATAAAATCGGGACATATGTGATAACATGGGTGAGTCTTGAAGACATTATACTAAGTGAAGTAAGCCAGACACAAATTTACAAATATTGCATGGTCTCATTAATATGAACTAAATAAAAATAATAAATACATGGGATTAAAACCTGGAGTATAGGCTATAAGGAGATAAGAGGAGGGTTGAGAGGAACTTGGACTGCTTAATGTACACAGAAGTTTTAATTAACTTGACTGTAAAAGCGTGGAAATGGATAGAGTTGATAGTAACATATTATAGTGAGTAACAACTGGTTTATAAATGGGATTGTGACTGACTGAAGAAGGTAGCCTGGGAAAGTAAATGTCAATAGAAAGAAAGCTAAAAAATAATCTAGGGAGTGAATATCAGAGTGAACCCAGAGGCGGTTTAGATTTGTGGTTAAGGGTACAAATGCAAGAAAGTCCTTCTGTGAACTAGAGCAGACGTACATCACTATTGCAGAGTGATAGGAATATGGAGAAATATGGGAACTACAATTGGTGTGACCTATAAACTGTGGTTAGCAGCAATACTATAATATTCTTGCATCAATGCCAAGCTGTACTGTGTTGATAAAGGAGGCTTATGGAAAAAATGTTCCAAATGGATGCTACGGACCATGATTGGTAGTAATATTCTGATGGTATTATCTCATAATCTGTAATAGATATTCCACCAGCATGTGGAGCTGTATGGGAAATCTACACAACTGTATGATTGTTTCGCATGTTTATAATATTTGTAACAAAAATATATTTTAAAAAATAGTATGGGTTGGGGGAAAAATACACCAAATGTAAGATAAGGAATATAGTTGGTAGTAATATTTTGATGATGCTCTTGCATAGTTTGTAACAAACGTTTCACACCAATGCAAAGATTTGGTGAACGGGTGATGTATGAGACCCCTGTGTGATGTTATGTATGTTTATTTTGTAAGTTCACAACCTTTACTATATACTTATTGTTTACATGTGTCCATGTATGAATGATAAACTTCAATAAAAATAAAAAAATTATGTCATATTTTCTAAAATTGCTTTCTTTATATAAATTTACTTTTTTATGCATGTAATAAAAATACCCAATATTTATTTAGCTCCTGATTGTCTGCCAAGTCTCATGCATATTATCTCAGTGAAGTCACCCACAATGTTGTGAGGTAAATATCATTATCTCAGTTTTACAGCTGAAGAAACCAAGGCCAAGGGTACAGAAGTAATTTGTACTACCATTAAGTAAATCTTTTGACTCAAATTGAGTCCGCTTTCCAGGTACCACGGCTTTTTCCACAGTAATGACCTGTATATAAATAATGCTTCCGAAGTGCTTTACTTGTTTGTTCTTTTTAAGTTCTCAAACATCTCATCTCTCTTCCACTTGTATTTGATTGTTAATTTACTCAGCAAACCACTTCTCCAATTCTAAGCCAGTCAAAGCTGACAATTTCACATTCTTGAGGTCTTAATTAATGAGACTTGCCTGTACCTACCTTAATTAATGAGACTTGCCTTTACTTTAATGTAGATACATATATATTAGTGCAAATGTGACATTATGAATAATGAAACCTACATATATGCCCATCTAGAATATTCTCCCTTCTACATACGGAAAATTATTTGATATATCCAATAACAAAATACCAAATCTACTACTGTACATTTTAACATATATTATGACAAATCTTTTTCCCTTACCATTTCAACTTCTTGGGAATGAATCCTCAAATATACCATATTTCTGCATGGTGTCACTCAGTGTCTAAGTTTTCATAATTTAACAAAGTATGAAGGGACTTTCGCAGATATTATTGAACCTGTCAGAGTAAACTGCTTGTAAATTCAATTAGTTGGGGGGAAAACAGCTCTGGAGAATATATCCAAACTCAATTAGTCAGCAAATTGGGATTGCTAGTCTGTTCTTGGGGGTAATCTATCAAAAGAGAAAGGGGTTCTTGACACTTACATTCAACTAATTAAATGCATCAGGTCCTGATGAGGTAAATTTTAATATTCACTGCCCCTTCTCATCAATTTGGCCAGAGAATCTGGTATGAAGGTCTTCCAGTAGTAGACGTTATATTAAAAAGCATATAGAATAGCTAATTGAGGTATAGGCAAAAGATGTCTCCTATCCCTTTCTTTTAATTGATTCAAACAGTCTGGCTTCTAATTTTTGATATCTTTTAATAGCCAATTTAACTCTGAAAATATCCTTGTTTTCTCATGACTTTGGCAAAGTTACAACCTCTTTCAATTTTGGCTTCCTTATCAATATATTTCCTTCTAAACCAATTTAACATTTCAATTTATTTCTACCTGTTTGCATTCAATTCATTGCACAATTGCTCTTATCTTGCTTTGGTCTTTTATTTTCTATCTGACCCACTTACGTTAATTTTCGTCTTCTAACGCTTTTGTCTTTGGGACTACTTAAATCTTCTCTCAACATCCTTTCTGTATTTAAACATCTGAGCCTGCTGCCTTCTAGTATTTGCTCTATGGCCCTTTGCTTAATGGCATTGATTTCTAGCTTTTATCTCTGTATGGAGAGACCTTTTTATCTGTCAAGGGTCACTGACCCACAGAATACAAAATGAATTGAGGGCAACATAGATGTACAAATTAACCTAATTTATACTTATCTGATTTTAAAATTAGAACAGGGAACATCAAGTTTGATCTGTGGGTGGGAAATACATTTATTTACTAGATACCACATCAATTTGCTTCCTGCATGTCTCATCTTACTGGGTTGGATGTGACTGAGAGATGGAGTGAGGTAAGAAGCAAAGAAAATGCTGTAGAACACAGGAATTAAGGGATTATTACCATCTGAGCAGGAATCAGGCAGCATTGACCTTAAAGTTACAAGCAACCTCAATTATCCACTCCATGGTTTACCTACAATATCTGCAGCAGATTTTCAAACCTGAGTTAGTTTCTCTTTGGGATCTAGCACATTCCTGGGTTGCCTTCCTGATTGACATGTGCTTGGGGAATACAAACTAATTTTAATACTAACCAGCCAAATTTAATTGAGAAGGAATATTTGCTGTTGAAAGTTTTAAAAAACCATAAAATACATTATTGGTTTTGGATTATCTGTTCTTTCAGATTAAATATATGCAATAGGCTTGTATGTTATCATAAAATGAAAACATATTGCACCTGCCTAAGGATGTGACTCGAGTTAGACTGAATTTAAATTCTGGCTCTATGACCATGGGGAAGTTATTTGTCGCTCTCAATATCCCTTTGACAGTTAAGTGATTTCTTTCATCTCTTTCATTTCTCCCACTGGGCTGCTGGGGCTGTCCCATTCAGAGAAGAACCTCTTAAGAATAGACAGTTCTGAATATTGGTGAATGCACTACTTGGTGGTTTAGATGACATGCCAAGAGATGCTGGGGCTCCAAAGCTGCTTACCAAGTAAAAAGCAGTGTGTGGAAAATATAGTTTATCTTTGAACCAACTAAATTCCTCTCTCTTCCTCACACCTAGTTTCAATGATCATACCAATGGGAACTTTCCATATCTGAATCTCTCTCCTTTCCTTTACTATTACTAGGGATTTCTCCATTTCTGCCCTGCCATATCCTTCATACTCCTCCCTCTTCTCTGTGTATTGCCTTTTCCTTTCTCCCTTCCCTCCTATTGTCTTTGTCTTCTTTATCCCTCCTCACCCTTCTCTTTTTAGTACCTGTGATACTTAAGAGTGTAGTTAAAATACTTGTTATACTTTCTAAGTTTATGTATCAGATTCTTAATTTAAAAACCAAGTCTCTAAACTCTGATATTTCTCAAAAACATATATGCACAAATCCCTTAAAATTAAGGTTGTATTTTACTTTCACATGACCTTCTCTAATGTTCCTTTTGTGTGCAAATGTATGGGGATTGGGAGGATGCCCCTCAGCAGCTAGTAATAAGAAAAACACCACCAACAATCCCAAGACACTTCACGAAATCTAAACAATACACTTACCTGCTTTTCCCACAAATATAAGAAAAGTCAAAATCATTAACGAATGTATGTACAGGAAAAGAATGAAAGACAAATATGGTAATATTTGGTCAATTCAAATGATTTGTCTGTGAGCTGAAAGATGAGATAACACATAGTAACCTGAGATAAATACTGTTTTTGTAAAAGCAAAAATTGGAAATAAGAAAATGGATAGATAGAAGTGAGGGCACCAACCTGGCCTGTTGAAAAACAGAAACAATTTTGGTGAATATTCTTCATTCAAACCATGTCTAATAGGAATTTATGAGGGAGGGAAAGAGAAACTGGAAGGGAGAGAGAGTAAATGTGGGTGTGTTTGCATTCAAATTAATTTCCAGAATAAAAATACTCATTGAATCTTTATTTCCAAATTTTCACTCCAGTATTTCACTATGAAAATATTTTCTAAGAAGTAGAAGGAATGTGCCAGGTCTGACTATTGGAGGGATCTGTCGGATTGACAGATCAGTGAAGGAGACTCTGTCAGCTTTGAATATCTAGTAGGTTTATGCTTAGGCCATGGAATGTAGTGTTACCATAAAAATAGCTTTAATTTTGAGGAAGACTGTTTTTGAAGTTATACATTATCAGCTGCTGAAAGGCTGGTTCACACCGTCAGATTGTACAGTCACAAGTCAAGGAGAGTAGCCCAAGAAATTCCCCCCTTCTCTATGAGTTGTCATTATGTTGTAGAATTTGAGAGAGGTTTATTTGCGTATAGAGAGGCCAGGACTCAGGAATGATTTTGAGAAGGAAAAATGGTTTATTCACAGCCAGCTGGACTCGGGAGCTTTCTGTTTCAATCCTGAGCCTGGAACAAGATTTTTGAGTCCTTTTTATACGGAGAGGAAAGGCCAAATGGTCCTTTTGTTTCAGTTCTCAATAGGCTTGAATTAGCATATATATCTTCCACATCCTAAGTAAGCTTTTAGCATGGAACTCAGGCATTCTAGATAAGCGTTTAGCATATTTGGTTTGCATTTCCCCTGAATACTTAAAGTTTATAGACCTTGCATTATTAAACTGATTCCTGGGACTGGAGTTCTTGCCTTGGTCACCAAGGGCAGGACTGCAGCCTTTTATCACCCCACATGCACAAGTCACAGATATTTTAGGTTATCTCTGAAGAGACAAAGAGCCTCCCACCCATAGCCCACATCATTTCCCCCCTTTGCCAAAGTTTAACTTGCTAAGCTTTGGCATAATTATTGTTGGAGCTATGAGATGGATGGCTGTTTGTTGTTTTGATTGATTATTTATCAATCTTTAGTGTAGCATCCAGGACTGTTTTTAGAAGTTTGGAAGTTTTTATTCTGGACAGCAGAATCCTGGGGCGAGGGCCCCCTGCAGTCATCCTGGGGCCACTGGTGCTCACTTGGATTTCCAGTCAGGTTCCAGATCCATCTATTAATTTTGTTTTACACTTAAAGAGTTTACACCTTTAATCTAAAAGGGATGCCAAAGGGAGATGATCTCTTTTCTGTAACTGCTTCCTGTTGGCCATGGGCTGTAGTCATTGCCTAACAAGATGTAAACTTCTTATTTTAACTGGAGGAAGATGGATGCGGGATTCTGTATGTAGCTGGATGAAGTTTTCATATGGTTAATAAGATGTTCACTCTGAAAGAAACAAACAATTAAAAATCTGGAATATCCGGTTTTAAAAGAGGACATTGGATTACAGAGGTAGACAAGTTTAGGTGCCTATAAAGATGGCACTCCTCCTTAAAAGCTGGTGGGAGCAGCATATATATTCTTTTTTAAGTTATTTATCTTTAGAGAGAAATTGCAATAGACACTTAGCTTTGTCTGAAGACACATTCCAAGCTGTTCAATGATTGGCACTCATTTGCTCCGTCAGATACTCCTGGTGAACTGGCACTCCTTGGGAAACTGGCTTCATTCAGGATTAGAAGACTTAGTTGGAAATTCTCTTAGTTTTCAGCTGTGGGAGTGATCAGAACTACAGAATAAAGGTTTTTTTACACCTTGGTTTTAATTGTACAATTTCTAGCAATTTTGACTTGTTCAATAGGTGACTCACCATCAGCAAGCAAGCCTCACCTTTGCTACATAGTAAAGTAGAATATAGTAAGTTGACTGAGCCTGGCTGAGACTGCCACCTTATTCTATAGGCATGTTTACTAACTGTTTAGAAAACGAATTTACTAGGAATTTAACATGTCTAATATACTTCTGTACTTGATCTAAAATAGAAAAGATAACGTTATAATTATTAGGCATATATTTAGTACAGGATAAAAGTACAGCACTTAATATTAATTAATGTATTACTTAATGCATAAGGATTCAGAGTTGCAATTATTAGTTTTGAGTTTCAGGTTTGTAATTCTTTACATGTTATCTCTCCATGAGAGCAGGCCATAATGCCAATTGTGTTTAAGTTTTACTTACAGTATCCTGGTATCATGGCTCCGCTTAGTATGTTCTTCACGCAGTGAGCAAGTGGCAGCCTCGTTGATCTTAGAGAGATTTTCCAGTATTCTACTAGCCTGGTGCATAGTGCTCTCTGTCACTATGGAACAGTGCCAGTCTGGAGGCGATGTCCATTGTACACTTGGCTGTACCGAGTCATCATTGGCTGCCGCAGGAGCTTGAAACTGCAATGTAGTTCCTATCGACTTTAGGAGCAGAACCAGAGGCTGATACAGCAAATATTTTAATTGAGGGGTCAGTGATCAGCCTAGCCAATAACTCACATGGATGTACACAATGTAATGTACACAAGGCCTGGTTTGAGTGCACAAAAATGTCTGATAATGTTAAAGTTTATTCCTAGTTTATATATATATATTTTAAACAATTTAATGCAACACATCATATATCAAATGACTGTTTACTTACACAATTTTACCATGAAGATAACAGTAGGTACTTTACTTTAGTAATAGAGGAAAAAAAATATTTTTCATTGTTAAAATGAAAATAGAAGATTTCCAATAAAATCAAGATAACTGCTTATTACCATTTACTTAAATATGTACTTTGCGGTGGCCTTCAGATAGGTTTTATTATCACGAAGTTATTTCCGCTACCAATACCAATCTAAGTTTTTAGTTAACAATGACTTCTAGAACTAGAACTATTTAAACATTTTCAGTTTGGAAGATGTTTTACAAACTCTTTATAATTGACTATAACCACATTGACTAGCCACCTCATGTTTAAATAAACTTATTAAATTACAATTGCCAACCAAAGAAATTTACTCTATTTATTTAAGAGAGCATATCTACAATCTTTTTCCTTTAGCCTAATTTCACCAATGTGAACTTACAATTTTCATTGCTCTAAAGATTTTGTATATATAATGTTAATTTAGTTTATAAATTAACTATGGGAGATTACACTCAAGTTAAATAAAATTGAAACCATAATAGTTTATGCAAGGAATGTTCTCTTTTTCCCTTACAGGAAGCTAAAAACTTCTTTTTTTTGTTTAAGTTATGAAAATGAATAATTTAAAAGCATACTGACTACCAGGTTTTAAAACACATTACACAATTACTTAATTTGTTTAATCATAACCCAGGAAAGATCTCCCCATAGTTTTTATGGACTTTCCTTTACTTACTGAAATTTGTTAATAGAGCCCCTAATTATCTTTATTTTGTTGGGAAGAAATCTTCTGGAAGAAAATAAGGCTCACCAGATTGTGGAGAAGAAAAGAATTTATTCGCAATCTTGCAAAAAGGGGCGCAAAGCCAGATATGGCTGGCGCCCCAAACAAAGAAAAATGACACAATTTATACCCCTAAGCCTAGCACGCAAGCTCTTCCTCTGTTTTTCCATAGATTGAATACTTCAGAAGTTACAGCTTATCTGAGATCTAACTTTCCTGCGCAAAAGTTTGTGATTTATGTGTTTCCTCTATCACATTCCAACCATTTTAGATTTTACCTGTTCCCCTTTGTTAAATAAGGAATAGAATTTAGTGCTGAAATGGCAATGACTTAGCTCCTTCTTGGGGATCCTTCCACTGCCCACAGGACTGGCCTAAGCTGTTCTCCTCCACTGCTGTCCAACCCAGGAGTGGGAGACTGAGGCAGCAGGCCACCAGGTTACACCAATCAACATTTTTTTTTCCTTAATGTGAAAACTAACCTAATCTTTGTTTTTTTTTACATTTTATGGCTGACAAAAGGTTTAAACTGGGAAATTACCGGGCAAACTGATTCTTGATTCCCTAGCCTAGTAGATAAATTTAATCTGCCACACCTAGTCTTTCCTTTAAAGCTCTTGCAAAGAGGAGGCCCTTTCCCAATTGTTTCTATAATCAGATTTCTATATGACTTTTTCATCCTGCTTAGTTTAATTTGGGATTTAAGAATATTTATTTACATATATAACTGCATATTTAATTTTTTTAACAATTTGAATAGAGCTCTATTAAGAATTTTCATTTGTTAATTTGATATTAATATCCTGATGTATCAAGACATACACTGAGCAAATGGGCAGACACAGAGTTAGACACAGAAACACAACTCACTGATATTACTTATAATTTGCATTATTTTATATACTGTTTAGATTAATTTGGGGACCAGAAATATATATTACTTATATAACTGCATATTTAACCTCAACAATTTGAGCAAATAGGCAGACATGAATAGTTTGACACAAAAACATAACTTTAGTTACTTTAAACTTCTAATTTTTACAAAACAAGTGTGACTGCAAAACATTTCAAAGACTCCTGAAACTTTTCTTAATTTGCACTATGACTGTGCAGTTTTACACTATGACCATGCAGTTTTACACAAGAATTTTCTTTCTTAATTAATGGATTGTAACCAAAATGTTCTCAATGTTTTAGCACCATTTTGTTTCAGAACTTTATATTTTACTTTGAATTTAGCAGAATTTTGCATAAGCAACAAGATTAATTTTATATATATTTACTGAGGCTATTTGAAGCCTCAGGGAGACAGACTGGTTTCTCTCATGAATTGCCACTCTTAGGAACACTCACCATCAAGGCAGGAGACTTTTCCCCCTCCCCCACCCTTTTTTTTTTTGGAGATAATAAAACTCCAGTGCTCATTTAACCTTATTCCATCAGGCAGCAATTTATTTAGTTTACACTTGAATTCATGAGAGAAAGGGTTACTAATACCAGGACAGGAGACAGTGATGTCCCAGCTCTTCTCTGGCCTGTAAGGGCAGAAGCTATATGAAATATCCATAGGCAAAGGCAAGGGGTGAGGTTAGGCATGAAGTAACCTAGGAAAGGTTAGTTTAGAATTTACACTTAAATAATAGTTTCAGGCTAAATTCACCCAGCTATAATTTCAGTTATTATCTTTCTGCTGTCTTATAATATAGATGCATTTATAAATGATTTTAACTTTTAGTTAGTTTTATTAATTTTTTAAAAAACCTGTTAATTTTATAACACCTTTTATTTAACTTATAACATTAAATGAACTTAACTATTACTTTAATTTTTCTTTTAAGGTAAAAGAATAAATCTCTTGCAGTTAGTTTGAAATATAAAGCTACTTTTCAGGATTTGATTTCTAGAACATAATGTTCTTTTAAAAGAGATAAGACCCTTTCTTCTTCAAACACTGAGTAAATGATGAGTGTAAAGCACAAGAAGCTATTTTGATAACAGATTTTCTTTGTATATTGATCTTACTCAATTTTAATCATAAAATTTTCCTTCTACAAATCTTCTACACTTTCACTATTCATTCAGGTTTTGTCCCACACTCTACTCTTTCCAATAATCAATCATTTTATCTTAGGACAAAATCATCTTCTGTTTCCTTAACAATAAAAACACATTCCATATATCCCACATACTAAGTTGCCAGGCAAACTTCTTACAACATATAATTGCCATTAATACTAAACAAGCTTGTTAAAATAATGAACTTTTCTTCACTTTAAATACTTAGTAGCATGTGATACCAGAAACAGTTTTTTTTTTGGAAGCAAGTTGGCAGGGAAGGCTGGCTGCCGAAGAAAAGTTTTCTTGTTATAAAATTACCTTTTATTATTATTATTACCAATTCAGTTTTTGTTTAATAATGACTTTCTGCAATTAGCCATTTAAATACCTTAATTTAAACAATGCTTTGTTAAACTTTTATAATTATTTATACCTTTAAGACAAATTTTACCTTCACAGAACACATTCTCTTACTAAAAGTTACTACAATACCTTCTAAGAACCTGGGCAGAATTCAAACGTATTTTGGCTTTGACACCCTATGGAGGGAACTTTACTGCATTTATTATGATTCTGCTTTTCACCCCCTTCACTTCCCCCCCTTCCATGCAGTTGGGTGCACAAAGATCAAACAGGAATGCGGCTTATAAATAGAAGGTGTGGACTCACTGGAAAGGGGCAAAGCTGCTCCCCCCTTTCCAGCTTTCAGGCCGAAATGGGCAGACAGAACCTATTCAAATTTGGCAACTCTCCCAGGGACCCAGCCACCCTGACTGCGGCAGCCCCAACAAACTTGGGTGTGTGGCGCATACACAGATGGCCTCCAAGCTCTGGAAAAGGGACAGACCAGAGACAAGACAGCAGAGCATGCACAAACAAATAGACTCCGCAAACATCCACACTCCTCAGTTTTGCCCCATAATCATTTCACCCCTTGCCAATGGCAAGGGAGTGCTCCAGCTCAACTGAATTCTACTTTACATAACCACACAACTCTAACACTAGCATTGAGCTGACACAGACAGAAGCACAAAGGTCACTAATCTGACCCACAAGTTCTATATATATTTTCTCAGCATGGCTGCCCCCACAGCCATCACAAACCTTAGAACACTTAACATTTGGTATAAAGTGAATTCATTCACAATTTAGCACCACAATGAAAGATTTCAGCTAGACTTTTTCCACTGTTTAACTTTACACCCAGACCAAGCTCCACTAGAAAAGCCGATCCATTTTCCTGTAACCAAGTTTTTTTTTTTTAATCCAGACCAATTTCCAGGACGTTAGAACTCGAACCTATAAACAACCCTTCCTATTAAAATCAAGCCTCCACTCCTTTAGTGGATATAAGACCAGTACCAGATTCTAACATGCAGTTAGACTAACCTAAAACACCAGGGCTTTTTCCTGGTTTTTCCCCTTATTCCAGACCTAGAGAGAATGGCTTCCCCCCAATTTTCTGGGGCTACTAGGGTTCTCTCAGGAAATGATAAGCCTCCCCTTCCTAGCAATTAAAGCTAGGGCCTTCCAGACTGTGCACACCTGGGGAGTCTTACCTTCTTCCATGTTCAGAGTTCTTTTTCATTCCCAGAATCTTTCTCTTCAGACCTTCCATTGCCCTCAATTTTTGTTGGGAAGATTCTGGTGGAGCCCACATCTTTTCTGGGTTAAATTTAATCCAGGGGCACCCAGATTTGGGGTTCACCCGAGTCCTCCCTGCTTCCTCGGGGATTTGGAAGGGGCAGCAAAATGCTACCGTCTCTGGCCTTCATTTGCAGTCCCACCAGAGTCACCAAAAATGTTGTAGAACTTGAGAGAGGTTCAATTATTTGCATATAGAGAGGCCAGGACTCAGGAATGATTTTGAGAAGGAAAAATGGTTTATTGACGGCCGTCCGGACTCGGGAGCTTTCTGTTTCAATCCTGAGCCTGGAACAAGATTTTTGAGTCCCTTTTATACAGAGAGGAAAGGCCAAATGGTCCTTTTGTTTCAGTTCTCAATAGGCTTGAATTAGCATATATATCTTCCACATCTTAGGTAAGCTTTTAGCATGGACCTCAGGCATTCTAGATGAGCTTTTAGCATATTTGGTTTGCATTTTCCCTGAATACTTAAAGTTTACAGACTTTGCATTGTTAAACTGTTTCCTGGGAGTGGAGTCCTTGCCTTTGTCACCAAGGGCAGGACTGCAGCCTTTTATCACCCCACACCCACAAGTCACAGATAGTTTAGGTTATCTCTGAAGAGACAAAGAGCCTCCCACCCATAGCCCACATCAATTACTGTTTGATTGTCCCCAACAGTGTAAGGGGTCTGCCTTTTCCCTGGGAAATCCTGCCATTTTGTGACGTAAGAAACAATTTAATTGGGGGTTATTTAATGGATTGATAAAGGTGAGGAGTAAAGGATTGTCACAGGGAATGAAATGAAGACTAATGTATTTTTGCCTCTAAAGTTAGAAAAGAGAGAGATAATGGGGAGAAAGGAGTAACGAGTACAGACTAGGATTTAAATGAGGCTTGTGGGCCTCTACAAATGATTAATTTCTGTTGACTGGCATGTCCTTTAGACATATATGTCTACAGGGACAAAAAGGGGAAACTGACTCCCTGCCTCTCTGATATATGTAAAATTCCCTTCTTCTGTGCTTGATAAATAGGCAATCAAATAAGGAAAGACAATACAACAATAAAGCTTCAATATCATAAGGGGTTGAGAGTACCAGTATTTTTCCCTTGGTTCTCACTGAATGAATATTAAAAACACTGATATCTTGTTATATCACAGAGAGCAATAACACCCCATACCCCCAGGTTTTTACTACTCATAACTCTGGGGGTTTATAAAAACATGCTGAGTTAATTTTTTTTGGTAAAATTTTAGTTGTCTAGCCTCTGTAGCAGCTCCTAATTCATGGACATTGTCTTTACAACTCCCCTTTGACAGCTGTTTTCATTTGCGACTGAGAATAGAAAAAGAAAAGATATTGGCTATAGCAGGAGTCATTTTGGTAAAATAATAGATATTTTTCAAGAATTAATTTGGGCAGAACATTTCTTTTTCCAGTTAAATGGTAAAAAGAGTTTCACTGGCAAAAGCAAATTAAGTATGCTTGGGCCAGTTCCCCAAACTTTCAATTCTGGTATTACAGAATGCAAATGACCTATTTTCCTACAGTATTTCACATGGTGTCAATATTGGAGAGCAAATGATGGGCTTGATAGGCCCTGGAATATTTTTAATATTCTCATTGGTCACTGAAGAAGGCTGGGGAATCTTTCACCTATGTTCTTTTACCTGTCTGTTTGGGATGACTATAACCTGGTCTGGATAAACAATAGAATGGGTAACCCTTCAAAGCACGTACCGTTTCGGTGATTCTATTATTTAGCTCTCCTTATACCTCTCCACTTCTTCCTCCCTGTTAGAAGAGAAAGGAAGATGAAGCCATTTAAGTAATTTGTGATTAGGTTCCCTAACAAGCCACCGACACTTACTAAGAATATGAGTGAGCTCAAAATGCATTACTTGAAAAGTTTAAAAGGATCATCATACCCTTCTCTTGGTTGCCACTTAACCGGCAGTAGCAGGCATGAATAACTTATTTCTGAAATTCTTGGACTCTTATTTCTTTATTCAGATGCATATAACCACAAAGAAGACCGTGCTTGGTTTATTTAAAGTGTGAAATCCCTCTCTTCTGTATGACATAAGTGCCCTTTTATGTATATGGCTATACAGAAGTAGATGTATAATGAGTTGTTTCAGTTGAAATATGTGTTAGGACATGATAGACTGTACTGTAGTAAAATTCAGTGGTCTAACCAAATGGAAGTTTATTTCTCACTCCTGAAAAGTTCTCCATTTATCCAGGTTATTTTCCAGAGTATCTGACTTCCATATAGTGACTCAATGATCTAAGTTGCTTTGATCAGACAGTTCCAGCATATCAAAATGAGATTTCCTCCAGGATTGTCATGAGTATAAATTAAAATGTAAATTATAATCCATGCAGTGCAGCAGTTCTCCAAAATATATTCACCATATGCGATAAATGTGCCACAATGATGAAAGAAATTTTTGATGTGGGAGGAGTGGGGTGGGGTGGGGTGAGGGGTGAGGGAGCATTTGGGAACCCCTTATATTTTTTAATGTAACATTTCTAATGAACTATACAGCTTTATAAAAAAGAAAATTAAATAGAAATTAAAAAATTTAAAAAATAAGTGAAAGTTTTAAAAGTTTAAAAAAGAAAAAACAAAGTTGGAGGACTTTCATTTCCTGATTTTCAAGCAAATTAAAGTAACATTTATTGTGATCTTCAAAAAAATACAATAAAAAAGATACTAGAGAATGCATGTGGACTTCTTCTTGCCTCATCTCCAAAGTGATATGCATTTACTTCTCCTCACAGGCCATGGGCCAGAACTATTCACTTGGCCTTGCCCAACTTAATGAGTGTGGAGAGGAGCTAAGAAACAAAATCTTCGCCTATATTGGATATAGGTGAATATTGGTAATGTAAACAAGTTGTGTTGAATGGGTCTGCCTAAGGAAATTTTAACTTCTTCCTCTGTGGTCTTGATCAAATGATTTATATGATGGAGAAATTAGGCATATGTATTTGTTAGTTTTTCAAACCAAACTGAGCCAATTTGGCTAAATCCCAGAGAAATAAGCTCAATTTTGCAAAATGAGCTTAGGTAATTTACCTATAAAGTTTACTTTCAACAAAACTAATACCCCAAATCCAAACTTTAAAAATAAATAAATAAGGGAGGAGGGTATATTTGTTCAGACAATCAACAAATACATACTAAGTACCCATGGCATATGCAGCCTCAATTAAAAAAAACAAAACAAAAAAGATTTACTGCAGTTTTCCTTTAAATTAGTGGTCAGAAAACTCATTGCAGAGTACCTGATAGCATATATTTTCAGCTTCAAGGACTATATGGTCTCTGGTGCAACTATTCAACTCTGTCATTGTAGGGCAAAAGCACCTGTGGATAATTAGTATTTGGCTTTGTGCCAGTAAAACTTTATTTACTAAAACAAGTGGTGGGATGAGACTCCTAGTGAACAGGAAAGTTTAAAGACACTTAAAAAAAAAACACTAAATATTGAGCAAGGGCAAAGGAATGCAAAAGCTGAATCAGTGAGGGTTCTTCAGAAGCAAAGACAAAACAGCTCTGGAATGGTAAGTCAATGGAACAATAGGATATGACTTATTTATTATTTACCTGAACCTGTCAGTTGGTCACAAGAAATAGAAAAAAAAATGAACTTGAACTGATTTATGTAATAAAGGAAATTTATGGACTCACGTAACATAAAAACTAAAAAGATAGCCTTCATGTGTAATTTTATTAGAGCCTCAATTCTATTTCTTTTTGATTCTTATAACTCTGCCATTTTCTTGTATCTGCTTTGTTCCCTGGCTGGCATCTCCCATGGTCACAATAGCAGTGTAAGAATTAACAGAGAGTTACCTGCTTTCCTATTCACATGTGGGGGAGGAAATGGGTATCTCTCCTTTAAACTTTGGACAAAAGCCCTGGGATTCCTCTGTTTATCTACCCTTCAACCTGTCAATGGGGCAAGGGGATGAGATTGACCTGATTGCCTAAAACTAAGCAGGGTGCATTGTTGAAGCTCTGAATGAGGTTAAGCCTGCCAGAACTGAAAGGCTGAGAATTGAAAGTTGGGAAAGCAATCCTGTTATCTTCCACACTGAACCACTGGCACTCAGCACTTAATCCTGGTGCAACCTGTTGTAGCATATGTTCAGAGAGGTGGGGATAGCATAGAAGAATTTTATTATTTAGCAAGAACCTCAACCCAGAGGTCTTTTAACATTGGTATCATGTTGCACCTTTTACTGAAAGCGATTTAGATAGTACAAAATGTCCCTGAGTTCCCACAGGAGAGATCAGATTTCTTGTGGGATGGATAGTGGTCACAAAGGTGATTGGCTATGTCTGTGTGATTTCTGTAGAACTAGCCAGAATGGACATAATCACGGTATTTAAGAACTACAGAGGAATAAATTTTTGTCAAGGGAATAAGCAGAGAAGGGTAAGCTGATACACAGGGTATCCTGCACTATTTCAAAATATCTCATTCTGAGTCCATTCTTACAGAATTTTATTTCTACAATCCAGAATACTATGTTAAATTTTGGTTAACTTAGCTTGAAAATGTATCAGAGTTGAAGAACGTCAGAGAAAATTATCATTGGCACATCTGCTACAAAATTCAGAACTAGAGGCAGACTTACATCACTGAGTCTTTTTTTAATTTTTTTTAAAAAGATACATAAATCACACAAAATGTTAAAATAAAAAATATAAGAGGTTCCCATATAGCCCACTCCCTACACCCACCACTCCTCCCACAGCGACAACTTCTTGCATGAGTGTGGTACATTCATAGCATTTCATGGGTACACTTTGGAGCACTGCTACACAGAATGGATTATAGTTTATGTTGTAATTTACACTTTTATTAGTGCCAGAGATGTAGCCATATTTCAAAGATTCCAATGTAATCCAGAGAGATTCAAGATGCACTAAAAATTTGGGGCTTCTCTGTCTAGACAAATGAAAGTAGAAAAAATATTAAGTCCTATAAAATAATTAAAGAAGCAAACAATGTATGCAAAAACATATTCACTAAATCTTATTTTGTTAAAACTAAAGGATGTGTATTTTAGTTCAAAGAAATTATAAGGCAATTGAAAAATATCATTCATAAATAAAAGTAAATTCATAGAGGTCAAAAGTACCCCAGAAATTGCTCCTAATGGAGCATATACCCTCAAAAAAGAAGTTTATTTTAACTTAAGATTGATCCATCTCTAGTGAAAACTGAAGGAACTAAAGATGTTTTCTGGACATTCTTAAACTTTGAGGTTGATGGCAATGAGAACAAATTTTCCGTAATTGTACCATACCCCCTCTGTGGCTCATTGTGGCAAGACTTGTTTTCTTCTACTAAAATTCTCCTTTCTCTTCCTTCTGCACCTGTTTGTGCCTAGCATTCAAGGAGTTCAATTTCAAACTCACGCCAACTGGGAAGACCAAAAATGCATATAAAAACGTAGTGTAGTACCTACATAATCTCATTCTCAATGCAAGTTATTGACTATAATAATGCTGCAGTTATTGAAATCTGAATTTTCACACAGAAAAGTTTGAAGTACAGTCACATATTTCAGTAAGCTGAGTGTGTGGGAAATAGGGTGCACTCACATTCCTAGATGTTCCTTTGTTCTCTCTGGACAGTATACAAAGCACAGTATCTTGATGTATTAGTCAGCCAAAGGGGTGCTGATGGAAAATATCAGAAATTGGTTGGTTTTTATAAAGGGTATTTATTTGGAGTAGGAGCTTACAGATACCAGGCTATAAAGCACAAGTTACTTCCCTCACCAAAGTCTATTTGGAGCAAGAGCGCTGCCAGCATCTGCGACGGTTCAGGCTTCCTGGGTTCCTATGTTCCTGGGGCTTGCTTTTCTGTGGGTTCAAGGTTCCTTTCTTTCAGGGGTTTGCTTCTTTTTCCTCTGCCTTCTGATTTCCCGGGACTCCAGCTTAAGTCTTCAGCATCAAACTCCAACATAAAAAACCCACGCATCAAAAGCTCTCAACTCTGTTCTTCACCATGCCTTTAATCTGTGAGTCCCCACCCACAAAGGGGTGGGGACTCAACACCCTAATCATAACTCAGTCATGCCCAGGTACAGATCAGATTACAAGCATAATCCAATATTTCTTTTTGGAATTCATAACCATATCAAACTGCTACACTTGATATATAATATATAAAACAAATATGATAACTGTTCTTTTTTCATTTTTTAAAGTAAAGTTTATTTCAACTTCAAAAAATAAAATAACAGACAAAAGTCACCTTTACAAATTATGGAATCATTGCTTTAAGCATCTCTGTCCAGGCACATTTATCCTATTTAATCCTAAAAATAAACTTGATTCTTTCTCCAGTGTTCTGAAAGATGCATAAATGAGTAGATTAAATAAATGGCATGACCAAGGTCTCCTTGTTTATAGAAGAAAATGAAGGAAAAATATGCTTGATCATATTTATAGCTCATAAAACTAAATCCCATATTGTTTTTTACCTTTATCGTTTTACTAATATAGTACCTACTTTGCCTTTGTTACAAAAAAATTACAATGTTACTGTCAACTATAGCCTATAAGTTAGATTAATCGTAGTTTCCCATGATCATCATATTCTTAACACTTTGTAACAGAGGATCATTTTTGTATTTATATTATTAACCACAATCCTCATCTACCACCAAATCACTGTTATACTGTCCCTACATTATCCTCTAGTTGTCTTTCAATTAACATTAACTTCCCTAGACCACCTCTTTCGGCCACAATCACATTTATAAATCAGCAGTGTTAGTTATAATAATATGCTACCATTAACTCTACCTATTTCCACGTATTTTCAATCAACCTTATTAAACATTCTACATACATTCAGTATCAGGTACCCCTTTTCAACCCACATTCTGTCTGCTACTAACCTATATTCTATAGTTTAATTTCATAAGCTTATGTACTCTATTAGTTCAGATCAGTGAGACAATACAATATTCATCCTTTTGTGTCTGGCTTTTTTCACTCAACATATTATCTTCGAGGTTCACCCATGTTATCATTTGCTCCCCCAATTCATTTCTTCTTATAAAGCTGAATATTATTCTATTATATGTATATGCAATATTTTGTTTTTCCATTCATCGGTTGTCGGGCACTTAAGTTGTTACCATCTTTTAACAATTGTAAATAATTCTGCTATGAACATCAGCATGCATTTTTCTGTTTACGTACTTGCTTTCAGTTCTTCTAAGTATCAGGATTGCCGGATCATACAGCAGTTCTATATTTAGTTTACTGAGGGATAACTATGCTTGACTATTTCTTGACATTTCTTTTTTGTGTTCATAGCCATCTTGCTTAGTCCCCTGCCCAACATCAGCCTGACCTCCTCCTGATCCTGGCAAAAGTAGGTAGTATTTTACAACAGGAGTCAGCAAACTTTTTATGTAAAGAACCAGATAGTGACTTCATTAGGCTTTATACCCTATATGATCTAAATTGCAACTACCCTGACATTGTAGCATGAAAGCAGCCATAGACAGTATATAAATGAATGTACAAGAGTAGGTTCCAATATAATTTTATTTACAAACACAGAAATTTGGATTTTGTATCAATCATTTTCATGTGTTATGAAATATTCTTCTTTTGATTTTTCCCCAACTATTTAAAAACACAAAAGCCATTTTTAGCTCATAGATGATATAGAAATATATGGTGACCTTGATTTGGCCTCTCTGTATAATTTGATGACTCCTGGTTTGTAGCGGGGATATCAAGGAGGAGGAATGGTTGATGTATTGGCTTTGTTTCTCTTACTTTACTTGTAGAGTTCCTCTATTGTGAATAGCAACTTTGTATTGTGCTAGTATATTTCCTCACTTAAGGAGATAATTGAGTCCATGTGTTCAAAATACATGTGTTCCTGGGAAACAGATGTGGCTCAAGATTTGGGCTCCTGTCTACCATACGGGAGATCCAGGGTTCGATTCCTGGGGCCTCCTGGTGAAGGCAAGCTGGCCTGGGCAGAGAGCTGGCCCATGCAGAGTGCTGGTCCACAGAGGAGATCTGGCCTGCGCAGCAATGCCAGCCCAAGCAGAGAGCTGGTGCAGCAAGATGGTGCAACAAAAAAAGACACAGAGGAGAAACAATAAAAGATGCAGCAGACCAGGGAGCTGAGGTGGTACAAGAGATTAAGCACCTCTTTCCCATTCAGGAAGGTCCCAGGATTGGTTCCCAATACTGCCTAAAGGGAAGATAAACGGACACAGAAGAACACACAGTGAATGGACACAAAAAGCGGACAATGAGGGGAGTGGGGAGAAATAAATAAAGAAATATTTTTAAAAATATAAATAAATATATATGTATGTATGTGTGTGTGTGTTTTTCTCAATTTAAAAAAACAGACTTTCTGTTTTGTCCCTCATTACATTACATTACCAACGTATATTTTTGGAAACTGGGATGTAAAATGTATAAAATATTTTCTCCATGCATTGTTTTATGGTAAAAGTCTACATGTAGCACAACACGTGAAAATATATAAAAGATAAAACTTAAGTGTACATGCACAGGACATATATAGAGACCAGAAAAATTAGAAAAACTGAGTGGGTTGAATAGCAAGAAGAAGCATATGTGTTAATCTAATGCAGAGGTTGTATTCTAATGGCATATCTTGTTACCAGAAAGCTTATTACTTTTTATTACAAAAATAGAATTGCTAAATTTAAAGTTATTAAGTTAAACTGGTAGTTTAATGGTAGCAAACAATGTTGGGTTACATTATGAATGTAGATTATTTCTTTTTTTAAGAGCATTTATTTATTTTTTACTATATTTATTAGAAGATGCATAGACCACAAAAAATGTTACAATAAAATATATGGGAGGCTCACACACACATCACACCTTACCCCCCCCACTCCTCCCACATCAACAACTTCCTTCATCATTGCAGCACATCCATTGCATTTGGTGAATACATTTTGGAGCACTGCTGCACCACATGTATTATAGTTCACACTGTATTTACACTCTCCCACAGTACATTCAGTGGATTATGGCAGGATATATAATGTCCAGTATCTGTCCCTGGAATATCATTTAGGACAACTCCAAGTCCCAAAAAGGCCCACACATCACATCTCTTCTTCCCACTCCCTGCCATCAGCAACTACTGTGGCCACTTTCTCCACATCAGTGCTACAGTTTCTTCCATTACTAGTCACAATAGTTCTATAGTAGAATACCAGTAGAGTACACTCTAATTCATATTTTATTCCTCCATCTTGTGGACCCTGAGATGGTGATGTCCATGCCACCTCTATATCGAGAAGGGCTTAGATCCCACATGGTTGATGGATGCAATTTTTCAGCTTGGCCTTGTAGGCACTCTTGGTTCCCTGTTGCAGTAGTTGACCATCTTTACCTCCCTGTTAGCAGACCTGGGTAAGTCCAACGAACCGGAGAGTAGGAGTTGCAACTCTGCTGAGTCTCACGGCCCAGCAGCACATGTCCAGTCCAGAGATTCATGTCTCTTGTGTATATAACAACCCCAGGGCAAATCACAGTTTCAATAAAAGTGACTGAAAAGGCATGTGTAAAAGGTTACATCTCAGTCCAACTCTGTCACACTCAGGAACACAAATTCCAAAGTAGGGCCCACTGACAAGGCACTGAACTCCAGAGCCAACCACCATGACCATAGAACATGTGGGTTTCTGTAGCCCTCCGGAGCACTTGCACATGGGGTTGTATCTACTTTGGCTGTCTCTGGGATCCTGCTCAGGCATGTGCAAGTGTGACCCCTCTGATGACCTCTTGACTATTTTTTGAAGACTCTTAGCCATATAAACTCATTTGCCTTTGCCATTTCTCATTTTTATTCAAGGTCAAAAAGCAGTTTTTTTGTTTTTTGTTTTTGTCTTTATTTTTGTTAATGTTACATTAAAAAAAATGAAGTCCCCATATACCCCCCACCCCGCTAACCACACTCCTCCCCCCATAACATCAATCTCCTTCATCATCATGAGACATTCATTGCATTTGGTGAATACATCTCTGAGCACCGTTGCACCTCATGGTCAATGGTCCACATCACGTAGCCCTCACTCTCCCACAGTCCATCCAGTGGGCCATGGGAGGACATACAATGTCCGGTAACTGTCCCTGCAGCACCACCAAGGACACCTCCAAGTCCCAAAAATGCCCCAACATCACATCTTTTCCCCCCACTCCCTACCCCCAGCAGCCACCGTGGCCACTTTCTCCACACTAATGCCACATTTTCATCGATTACTAATCACAATAGTTCATGAATAGAATATAAGTAAGTCCACTCCAATCCACACTCTATTCCTCCATCCTGTGGACCCTAGAATGGTTGTATTCACTCCACATCTATATCAAGATGGGTCTTAGATTCCACATGGATGCTGGATGCAACTCTCCTGGTGCCAGCTGTAGACACTCTTGGCTCCCTGGTGTGGTGGCTGACATTCTTCAACTCCATGTTAGCTGAGTGGGGTAAGTCCAACAAACCAGAGTGTAGTAGTTGCAAGTCTGCTGAGGCTCACAGCTCAGCTATCAGCTATCACACGGTCAATCCAGAGATTCAGGTCCACCGGGCATACATTAAACCCAAGCACCAACCACAGTTCTGGCAAAAGTAACAGGAGAGACTTGCGGACAAAGATCACATCTGAGTCCAGCTCCATCGCACAGAAACACAAACTCCAAAGTAGGGCCAACTGACATGGCACTGAACTCCGTCTGCCATGACCATAGAACCTGTGGGTTTCCACAGCCCTCAGAAGAACCAATACCTGGGGTTGTATCTACTTTATCTGTCTCTGGGATTCTGCTCAGGTGTGCATAAGGGCAACCCCTCTGATGACATCCCGGCTCTTTTTGGAGACTCATAGCCATATAAACTCACTTGTCCTTTCAATTTCCCCCTTCTATTGAGGTCAAAAAGCATTTTTAACTCCTGGTATTATATGTAGCTTGAGATATTCTACTGGTCAGAGTTGGCCCTTTTATTCAAGGTCATTTTCTAGTTACATCATCAGCTGGTACTTGGTAGTAGTCCCTTGGCTCCACGGAGGCTCATCCCCAGGAGTCATGTCCCATGCTGGGGGGAAGGCAACACATTTATACGTTGAGTTTTGCTTTGAGACTGGCCACATTTGAGCAACACGGAGGCTCTCTGGAGGTTTCTCTTAGGCACCCTGCAGCTCTAGGCCTTGTTCTTATTTCAGGTGCACAGGCTCACAAGCATAGTCATTAGTATCAAGAGCTCATTGTTACACCTTCCTTATTTTTTGGTCTTTGCCGTCGCACTTGGGGGATTGTTGCTGTTCCTTTAGAGACTGTGATAGAGCTCCCCTGGCTAGGAACTCAGCACTCCCTCAGTTGTTGTTTTTAATTGTAACCACTATGAAAATATCCAGACATTTTTATGTACCCTGTAGAACTCCCTGCCAACCATGTGTCCCCTGTCAATAACATACCACACCAGTATTCCTCCCTTGCTTCTCCAAAGAAGAAATACAAGTGGCTAAAAAGCACATGAAAAAATACTTCATATCTCTAGCTATCAGGGAAATGCAAATCAAAAAGCAGTCATTAACACTTGTTCCAATATGTAGTCTGAGATATTCTGCTGGTCTGAGTTGACTCTTTTATTTAAGGTCTCTTTCTAGTTGCATCATCAGTTAGTGATTGGTAGTATTTCCTCTGTGCTAGGGAGGCTCATCCCCAGGAGTCATGTCCCATGCTGGGGGGAAGGTAATGTATTTACATGCTGAGTTTGGCTTAGAGAGTGGCCACATTTGAGCAACATGGAGGCTTTCATGAGGTAACACTTAGGCACCCTGCAGCTCTAGGCCTAGTTGAAATTTCAGGCACACAGGCTAATAAGCATAGTCATCAGAATCAAGGGTTCATTATTGGACCAAACTTCCTTGTTGGTCTTTGCCATTGCACTTCGGGGATTATTGTTGTTCCATTGGGGAATGTGACAGAGCTCCCCTGGGTAGGAACTCAGCCCACCCTCAGTTGATTTTTTAACTGTAACTACTATAAAAATGCCCAACATATATCAGAACATTTTATGTCCCCTATATACATGCCCTACAGGGAAGGGATAAGATGGGGGCATATGGATACCCTTTGGTGGAGCTTTGTGGGCTTGAGGGGTCTAGGGTTGGGAGGATGGATCAGATGGCCCAAGGAATTGGGGGGAGGGTGGGGGGAACAGTTGAATATGGGAGAATATCAGGTATATGTATGAAGCAATAATGTTGAGAAAACTCTTGAGAAAATATAATAAGAAAGGATTACATGTTTAAAGTGCTTAAGGGGGGGGGAGGTCTGGTACAGGGGCAAGCATCTAGTGAGTGTATGAGTGCTCATTTGGTCATAGTGTGTTATATCATTGGGTGAAGACCCATACAATGAGTGTGAAGGTACACCCACATCCTGGGGAGGCCTGACGTTCTCAAACAGAGAGAATTGTGTCTCTCGAGAGAATTGGTGGCTCCCAATTAGTTAGGGCAATGTTGGATGTCAAGGCCTCAGCATTATTACAGTATCTGTAAATCTTTTCCCTCAAGTAGTAAAGATTGATTGTCACTGTAGGTCCTGAGGGGAAGGGGAGAGAGTATAGAATAGGTGGAAGCAGGGCAACTGGGGAGCAATGGAAGTGCTCCACAAGATCATGCAATGATGGATGTAGCACAAGTTAACTTACACCAAAAGTGTATAAAGTCTATAAGCTAAAATATAAACCATAATGTAAAACATAAGGAAGCTAAAAATTTAGAAATTTGTACAGTTTAAAATATAAACCACTATGCAAACCCAAATGGAACCATGTTTGATAGCTATGTTTCAAAATCTGTACATCAGCTGCAGCAAATATAACATGAACATGTAAAAAGATCACTGCTGAGAAAAGGGGAAAAAGATTTAATGTTGTGTATGTGTGAGTTCCCTATATTGTGCATGTGAATTACTGTTATCTAAAACTTTTTTGAAGACCAGCATCATTTTCTTAAGAGAACACTCAAGGATTTGTCAGATGGCTGGACTTTCATTGGGTGATAAGTGTCAACAAACAACACCTTCAATTGAAACTTTCGATTAAAGTTCTTAAAATTTAGTAAGTGGTGGAGCTTTGACAGCTATGATAAGACTACAAAAGTCCTGAAAATCCATTAGAAAAAATACAGTATGAAAAAAAAGTTAGGCCATGTAAAAGGCTTCAGAGGTCCCTGCTGGCCTGGGGACAGATATTTAAAACAAGATTTGACAGAATACAAGGAAGCACTGATATATTGATCTAGTTGTAGATTTTAACAGAGTTCTCTCAGTAATTGACAGAACAAGCAGACAAATAATACTGCCAGTTCGGAATAAACTTTATCTAATTGACATAAATAGAACTCTAGGCCCAATTATGGGAGAAATTTTTTTCTTTTCAATTACATGTGAAGTTTTTATAAAAATTGACTGTGTACTAGGTTTCAGAACAAATCTAAAAATAATACCCAAAAGTGTATATAAAAACCACTCCTCTGACCATACTGCAGGAAAGGTATAAATCAATTAAAATGACAAAAAATAGTTCATATGTTATGAAATTTTAAAAATACTTTTTAATATAATTCATCATTAAAGAAAAATATGATGATAATGAGAAGAAATTTAGAACTGGACAATGACAACCCTACATAGCAAAACTTGAGAGATGCTCCTAAAGCCCTACCTAGAGGGAAATTTTCAGCTTGAAATGTGTAAGAGAAGGAAAGCTAAATATTAATAAACTGTTTCCACTTTAAGAAGTTAGAAAATAAACAACAGAGTTGACCAAACAAAAAAAAGAAAGAAGGAAACAAAGTTAGAAATAGAAAAAATGAAATAGAAAACAAATATTTGAAATCGAGAAGAAAAAAAATATTGTTTTTGAAAAGATTAGTAGACAAGACAAACAAAATAAATAAATGTATAGTAATACTGATGTACAAAGAAAATTGACAAATGATCCATATTAGGAATGAAAAAATGAGACACTATAAATACAGTAGGAGTTTACAGGAGCAACAATAATATCTTGAATACATTTGTAAATAAATCTGAGAATTAGACAAGAAGGCATTTGGACCTAAATAAATCTTATTAAAACTGTCTCAAGGAGGAATAAATAACCTGGATAAATCTATAACCATTAAAGAAAGTTTATCAGTAGTCAGAAATCTACCTTCAAAAAATATCACCATGCCTACAGCCAGTTTACTGAAATTTCAAGGAACAGATAATTTCTATCCTAATTTCTATCTCTGTTTCAGTAAGTAGAAAAAAAGGGAACCTCCTCCTCCCAACTAATCTTTAGAGTCTGATATAATCTTGTCACCCAAATAGATAGATAAACTATGAGATATATGAGATAATCTCAGGTATGCACATGGAAGCAAATGTTGTAAATATGATATAGGCAAATTAATTCTATCAATGGATTTGACTAGTGAAATGCCACCTCATTCCAGTTTGGATTCATATCAGAAAATAAAGAATAGCATAACTTTTTAAAATCTTAGTAATGTCTTAGATCACATGAGTAATATAACCATTTCAACGAATTCAAAAAAGCATTTAATAGAATTCAGTATCATTTTATGATTTCAAAAAACTCCTAGCAAACTAGAAATACAATAGAACTTTAAAAATAGCATAAATGTTATTGACCAAAAATTATATGGACAAAGGTAATGTTGCTGACTATCGTTATCTCTATGCAAAAATGAAATAAGACAAAAATCCAAAATTGTTACTCTCAGAAAATGATTGTCTTTATATCAAATTATAAATAATCTACAGGCTACTTGTTAGATTTAAAAAGAGTTCAGTAAAGTTTCTGGATACAAAATACAACATATAATACTCAAACTTCTAGACTAACACGGGAGATAATATTCATGACCTGGGCTTAAGCAAAGAGGTCATCAAATTATTAACTTTAGCTCTGAAAAGAATACTGTAAAAGAGAATGAACAAAAAAGTGGATTCGACTCAATGGGTAGAGTATCCACCTACCACATGGGAGGTCCAGGGTTCAAACCCAGAGCCTCCTGACCTGTTGATGAGCTGGCTCACCCTCAGTGCTGATGCACGCAAGGAGTGCCATGCCTTGCAGAGGTGTCCCCTGCATAGGGGGGCCCCACGTGCAAGGAGCGCGCCCCATAAGGAGGGCCACACAGCACAAAAAGTGCAGCCTACCCAGGAGTGGCTCCGCACAAATGGAGAGTTGTTGCAGCAAGATGGTGCAACAAAAAGAGACACAGATTCCTGCTACCACTGATAAGAATATAAGCAGACACAGAAGAACACACAGCGAATGGACACAGAATAGACAACTGGGGGTGGCGGGAGGGCAGGGAAGAGGAGAGAAATAAATAAAAAATAAATCTTAAAAAAAAGCATGAACAGGCAAGCCAAAAATTGGGAGGACATGTTTGCAAATCACCTACCTGTTAAAATACTTGTATCCAGAATTTACAAAGAACTCTCAAAATTAAGCAATATGAAAACCAATGACCTAATTTTTTAAATGGGCAAAAGGTTTCACCAAAGAAGATTTAAAGAAAACAAATGAATACATAAGAAGGTGCTCACCATCATTAGTCATTAGAGATATGCACATTAAGCCATGATGAGATACACTACACATTTATTTTTTCACTACTTTTTTTTCTTTATTATCTTTTAAATGTTACATTAAAAAAAATGAGGTCCCTATATACCCCCCACCCCCCCTACCCCACTCCTCCCACATCAACAACCTCCTCCATTATCATGGCACATTCACTGCACCTGGTGAATACATTTTGGAGCACTGCTGCACCACATGAATAGTGGTCTATACTGTAGTCTACACTACCCCCCAGTTCACCCAGTGGGCCATGGCAGGATATACGATGTCCAGCATCTGTCCCTGCAGCACCACCCAGGACAACTCCAAATCCTGAAAATGCCCCCACATCATATCTCTTCTTCACTCTCCCTACCATCAGCTGCTATCGTGTCCACTTTCTCCACATCAATAATACAGTTTCTTGCCTTACTAATCACAGTAGTTCTCCAGCAGAATACCAGTAAGTCCATTCTTATCCATACTCTATTCCTCCATCTTGTGGATCCTGGGATGGTTATGTCCAGTTCCCCTCTTCATCAGGAGGGGGTTTTGATTCCACATGGATGATGGATGCAATTCTCCTGCTTGCAGCTGTAGGGACTCTTGGCTCCCTGCTGTGGTGGTTGATCTTCTTCACCTTCCTATTAGCTGGCCAATGTAAGTCCAATAAACCAGATGGTAGGAGTTTCAAGTCTGCTGAGGCTCGGGGCCTGGCTGTCACATGGAGCAGTTCAGAGATTCAGGTCTCCTGAGTATACACCAACCCAAACACCAACCACAGGTCCGGTAAAAGTAACAGAAGAGGCATGTGTAGAAAGGTCTTATCTGAGTCCAACTCCATCACACTCAGGAACACAAACTCCAAAGTAGGGCCAACTGACATGGCACTGAACTCCAGCACCATCAACCATGACCATAGAACCTGTGGGTCTCTGTAGCCCTCAAGAGAACCAGTACCTGGGTTTCTATCTACTTTGGCTGTCTCTGGTACCCTGCTGAGGTGTGCATAAACATTACCCCTCTGATGACCTCCTGACTCTTTTTTGGAGATTTATAGCCATATGAACTCATTTTTCCTGTCCATTTCCCCCTTTTATCCAAAGTCAAAAAGCAGTTTTAACACCTGATATTACATGTCAGCTGAGATATTCTGCTGGTCTGAGTTGACCCTTTTATTCAAGGTTTTTTCTAGTTACATCATCAGCTGGTGCTTGGTAGTAATTCCTCGATGCCAGGGAGGCTCATCCCTGGGGTCATGTCCCACTCTTGGGGGAAGGTAATACATTTACATGCTGAGTTTGGCTTAGAAAGTGGCCACATTTGAGTAACATGGAGGCTCTCAGGAGGTAACTGTTAGGCACCCTCCAGCTCCAGGCCTAGTTCATATTTCAGGCACACAGGCTCATAATCATAGCCATCAGTATCAAGGGCTCATTTTTGGAACATCCTTCTTTATTGGTCTTTGCCATTGCACTTGGGAGATTGTTGCTGTTCCAATTGGGGAATGTGATAGAGCTCCCCTGGCTAGGAACTTAGCCCTCTCTCAGTTGTTGTTTTTAACTGAAACCACTATGGAAATATCCAAAAATTTTTATGTACACTGTAAATGGCTAAAATAATAATTTATTTATTTATTTTTTAAATTTTTTAGTTCATTTTTAAAAAATATTACATTCAAAAAATGTGAGGTCCCATTCAACCCCACCGCCCCCACCCCACCACTCCCTCCACAGCAACACTCTCTCCCATCATCATGACACTTCCATTGCATTTGGTAAGTACATCTCTGGGCATCGCTGCACCTCATGGTCAGTGGTTCACATCATAGCCCATACTCTCCCACGTTCCATCCAGTGGGCCCTGGGAGGATCTACAATGTCCGGTAATTGTCCCTGAAGCACCACCCAGGACAACTCCAAGTCCCAAAAACGCCTCCACATCTCATCTCTTCCTCCCATTGCCTGCACTCAGCAGCCACCATGGCCACTTTTCCCACACCAATGCCACATTTTCTCTGTGGACCTTGGATTGGTTGTGTCCATTGCACATCTATGTCAAGAGGAGGCTTAGATTCCACATGGATACTGGATGCAATCCTCCTGCTTTCAGTTGTAGGCACTCTAGGCTCCATGGTGTGGTGGTTGACCTTCTTCAACTCCATGTTAGCTGAGTAGGGTAAGTCCAATAAATCAGAGTGTAGGAGCTGAAGTCTGTTGAGGCTCAGGGCGTGGCTATCATATTGTAAGTCCAGAGATTCAAATACCCTAGATATATCTTAAACCCCAGCACCAACTACAATTCCAGTAAAGTAGCATGAAAGTCTTGTGAAAAGAGATCCCATCTCTGTCCAGCTCCATCACTCAGAAACACCAGCTCCAAAGAAGGGCCAACATGGCAGTGAACCCCATCTGCCATGACCATAGAACCTGTGGGTCTCTTTAGCCCTCAAAAGAACCAATACCTGCAGTTGTATCTACTTTATCTGTCTCTGAGACTCTGCTCAGGTGTGCATAAGGGCAATCCTTCTGACAACCTTCAAACTCTTTTTTAGAGACTCATAGCCATATAAACTCATTTGTCCTTTCCATTTCCCCCTTACATTAGGTCAAACAGCATTTTAAACTCCTGTTATTATATGTAGACAGGGTTATTCTGCTGGTCCGCGTTGAACCTTTAATTCAAGGTCATTTTCTAGTTGCATCATCAGCTGGTACTTGGTAGTGATCCCTCGGTGCCAGGGAGGCTTATCCCCGGGTGTCATATCCCACACTGGGAGGAATGCATTGCATTTACATGCTGAGTTTGGCTTTGAGACTGGCCACTAAAATAATAATTTAAAAATTCAGGACCAGTGCTAATGAAAATGGAGGGCAGCTGAATCTCAAAATAATTGCCAGTGGGGATTTAAAATGATTCAGCCACTCTGGAAAGTTTGGTGATTTCTTATAAAACTAAACATGCAATTGCTATGTGATCCAACTCTTGCACTTTGGGCATTTATCTCACAGAAATGAAAACTTACATTCACCCAAAAACCGGTACACAAATACATAGATGCCATTATTTATAATAACTCCATATGAGAAAAAAGCCAAATGGCCATCAACAGATGAATAAATAAAACGTATTATGTTATATCCATATAATGAAATACTACCACTCAGCAAAAAGGAAAAAAAAATAACTTTTGATGCACACATCAACCTGGATGAATCTCAAAAGCATCTTGCTGAGTGAAAGAAGACAGTCTCAAAAGACTACATACTTTATTATTTCATTTATATGACATTCTAAAAAAGACAAAACTCTGGTGACAGAAAGGTTACCAGAGATTAGGAGTGGGGTTGGGGGGAGTATGACTACAAAGGGGTAGAAAGAGTTAATGATTTGGGATAATAGAACTGTTCTGTGTCCTGTGTCATTGCACCACTGTATGATGGTTACAGAAATCTGTATATGTATTTAGATTCATAGAGCTGTACAACAGAAAAGTGAATTTCACTGTATATTAGTTTAGAAAGTAAAATTTAAAATAAAAAAAGGCATGAAGAGGATATGTGCAATGCCAGAAGCATGATTATTCCTAATTTTCCTGGAATAGTTCCAGCCTTTTCCTGTTATAATTATGATTAGTGCCATTACCAAAATATCTGGCTTGAATGGGAAATTATATCCTCATCTAAATATGAAAGCATTCATTTTCACTTTAAGGCATGCAAATCAATAGTAAAGAACATGTTGTTTTTGTTTACTATTCATATCTAGAAGAACAGAACTGCATGGAATATATACCTTCCCCTAGGAAAAGAGGGAAGAGAAAGGAATAGGGTGATTGGTTGAAGTAAATATGGCACAACTAAAAATCAAAATATAAATACAAGATGGATCTCAATGGAAAAGAAGATAGTGATTTTTAACAGCTTATGACTGTTTTAGAATTTCATCAACTCTTTTAAAAATATATTTAATTTTTAAAACAGTTTTAGATTTACAGAAAATTTGAGGAGAAGGTTCCGAAATATCCCCCTCCTACACCAGTACACGCACACTCACAACACAGTTTCTTTTATATTAACATCTTGCATAAATGTGCTACATTTGTTCCAACTGATGAACAATTATTGATACATAATTAACCAAACTCCATAGTTTATATTAGGGTTCACTCTCTGTGTTATACATTTTGATGGTTTTTAAAAATTTTGTATTGTTTTTTAATGCAGTTTTTTTGAGACATATTCACATACCATACATCCAAAGTTTACAATCAATGGCATTTAGTATAATCACAGTTAAGTATTCATCACGAAAATCAATTTTAGAATATTTTCATTACTACAAAAATAATAAAACCCTACCTGTTAGCAGTCACCTCTTAATCTCTCTAACCTTTCCCCACCCTACATAATCATGAATCTATTTCTCTATGTATTTATTTATATTTACATTTTTTATAAATGCACTCATACAATATGTAGTAGTTTGTGCCTGGTTCCTTTGACATAGCATCATAGTTTTTAAAAGTTTATTATTTTCTTAATTATAAAAGTTGTCAGTTTATAGAAAAGTCATATAAAAGTACAATGTTGCCATATGCACCCATTGCTGACACTTCGCATTAGTGTGGTGCCTTTGTTACAGATTGTGAAAGAATATGAAACTAGTACCGTTAACTATTGTCTATAGTATTCATTAGGTGTCTTTTCCCCATACACCACCCCATTATTAAAACCTTGTAATAGTGTCATAAAATTGTTATACTTTATGAAAAAAAACTTTTTATTTTTGTACTATTAACCATAGTTCATCATCCACCATGGGATTCACTTTGATATACAGTCAGCCAAAAGGATGCTGATGTAAAGTACCAGAAATCTGTTGGCTTTTATAAAAGGTATTTATTTGGGGTAAAAGCTTACAGTTAACAAGACCCTGAAGAGTCCAACTCAAGGTACCATAAGAGGTACAGTCTTAACCCAACTGCTAGCAATGAACAGGAACTCTCATTCCTTGCTGGAGGGAATGCAAATGGCACAGCCACTTTGGAAGACATTTTAGCATGGCTTACTAAGGTAAACATATCTCAGCATGTGACTTATTAATCACACTCTTAGGCATGTACCCAAGTTTGTTTGATAACTAATGTCCACATTAAAAAAAAACCACACAGCATGGATCTATTTATAGCAACTTGTAGTTATAATAGCCACAAGCTAGGAGAAACCAAGGTGTTCTTCACTAGGTGAATGGATAACCAAACTGTGGTACAACTATGCCCACATAGTTACTCAGCAGTAAAAAGGAAAGCGCTATCTTGCCACAGAAAGATATGGAGGCATCACAAATTCATATCGTTAAGAGAAAGAAGCTGGTCAGTTAGGGCTACATAATGCATGATAAGGTCATGTCTGCTTGTTGATGGGGTACAATGTTAGGGACCTCTTTGCACACAACAAAACTATGTGCTCCAAAAGTTGTCAAATAAAAAAACCTCAGATATCTAAAAAAAAAAAAGAGGTACAGTCTTTATATTTCTTTACATTGGGTACATTTTTACCCAATTTGGTAAAAATGTGTTAAAGCAATATGGCTGGTGATCTCTGACAGGGTTCAGTCTTCCTCTCTCTCAGCTGTAGGCAGACATAGAACTTGTTTCTTTCAGGGCTTACCTGCAAACTATCAAGTGAATGGCTCATCTCTCTTCCCAGGGCCAAAAGATCAGAGTTCTCTTCTGCCGTGTCTATGGAGCCCTCTCTTCCTGTGTATCTTCTTCGGCATCTTTTTTTTTCCCCCTCCTTTCTTTCTTTTTATGTTATTTTTGTTAGATACATAGATCACTCAAAATATTTCATAATAAAATATAAGACGTTCCAATATAGCCCCACTCCCTACCCCCACCCGCACTCCTCCCACATCAACAACCTCTTTCATTAGCGTGGCACATTCACTGCATTTGATGAATACATTTTGGTGCACTGCTACACAGCATGGATTATACTTTATGTTATAGTTTACACTCTCTCCATTTATTCAGTGGTTTATGGCAGGATATATAATGGCCTGCATCTGTCTCTACATTATCATTCAGGACAACTCCAAGTCCCGAAAACGCCCCCATACTGCACCTCTTCTTCCCTCTCCCTGCTCTCAGCAACTCCCATAGCCAATGTCTCCACATTGATATAATTTCTTCCATTGCTAGAGTCACAATAATTCTATAGTAGAATACCAGTAAATCCATTCTAATCCATATTTTGTTCCTCCATCCTGATGGCCCTGGGATGACGATGTACACTCCACTTCTAAATGAAGATAAGGCTTAGATCCCACATAACTGATGAGTAGGACTCTCCCACTTGCAGTTGTAGACTCTTGTTTCCCTGGTGTGGAGGTTAACCATACTCAGCTTCCTGCTAGCTGACCTTGGTAAGTACAATGAACTGGAGAGTAGGTGTTGCAACTCTGCTGAGACTCGGGGCCCAGCTGGCACATTAACAGTCCAGAGATTCCAGTCTCCCAGGCATGCACCAATCCCAGAATGAACCAAAAGTTCATTAAAAGTGACAGAAGAGTCATGTGTAGAGAAGTCACATCTGCATCCAATTCCATCACACTCAGGAGCACAAATTGCAAGGTAAGGCCCACTGGCTATGCACCAAACTCCAGAGCCATCTGCCATGACTGTAGGACCTGGATAACTCCATAGCCCTCAAGACCACCAGTACCTGGGGTTGTATCTACTTTGGCAGTCTCTGAGATCCTGCTAAGACATGCATAATTGTGACCCCTCTGATGACCTCCTGACTCATTTTGAAGTCTCTTAGCCATATAAACTCATTAGTCTTTACAATTTCCCCCTTTTATTCTTGTCTTTTTCTAGTTGCATCTCCAGCTTCTGCTTGGTGGTAATCCCTTGGCTCCAGGGAGGCTTATCCCCAGGAGTCATGTCCCACTCTGGGGGGAAGGTAATGTATTTACATGCTGAGTTTGGTTTAGAGAGTGGCCACATTTGAGCAATTGGAGGCTCTCAGGAGGTAAATCTTAGGCACCCTGCAGCCCTAGGCTGAATTGAAATTTCAGTCACAAGGGTTCATAAGAATAGTCATCAGTATTAGGGGTCCATCATTGGACCATCCTGCTTCACTGGTCTTTGCCCTTGCACTTGGGGAATTGTTGCAGCTCCATTGTGGAGTGTTACAGAGTTCCCTGGAATGGGAACTCAGCACTCCCTCAGTTTTCCTGTGAAAATCTGCCCATTATGTCAATACAGAATGAACATCTGAACATCTGTATAACTTATTTGCATACCCTGGAGAACTCCCTCCAACCCATGCATGCCCCATCAATGACACCCCATTTCAGTGCTCCCTTCTGTTATCCAAAACTTCTTCAAAAACGAAGTCTAATATACAGCAAAATCCAATTAATAGGAAAATGAAATAGTAATGATAGGTTTAAAGATTAGAAATAGAATACATAGTAATTTAGGAAACTATAATAAAGTAGAAAATAAATTGGAGTATTAAAAATGAAAATACCATGAAAATTTTTTTCTGTTATTTTGCCTTTCATCACTGTAATATGTGTTGCCCTGTATGTGCAGTGGCAAGGCAATCTTTTCCATTTTTTCCTCAGGGTCTACATCCTTTTATTTTTATTATGTCTTTCAAAGAGCTTTTGGTCGCAGTAAAGTCAAATATATAACATAGGGGACTCCCGTATACCCAACATCAAACACTTTCCCCCTTCCCCAGCAATGATCTTTTTACATGTGGAAGTTATATTTGCCATAACTCATGTATACATATTGAAACATAACTACTAACCATGATTCCATTACGGTTTACATTATAGTTTACATTTTAGATTGTACACTTTTATAAATTTTTCTGAAATTTAACATGGCCTCCATCCATCATTGCAGGATCATACAAAACACTTCCATTGCCCCCCAGTTACCCTATCTTCCATCTATTCTACTCCTCTCTCCGCCCCCCCTCAGGGCAAACAGTGGCAACCAAGCTTCACTGCTTGAAGGACAAGATTCATAGATATTTGCAACAATGCTGAGGGTTTGACACACTAGTCTGTCCTCCCCCATTGGGAACTACCCATGCTCTTGAGAGACACACTCCCCTCTGTTTGAAAACATCAGGTCTCCCCAGGGTGGGGGTAAAACATTGTGTGGGTCCCCACACCCTGATATAACACACTATGATAAAAGGAGCACTCACACACTACTTAGAAGCCTGACACATGTGCTCCCTGTGCCAGATGCCCCCGTCAAACACCTTAAACTAGTAACACTTCCTTATTACATTTTCTAAAGTGTTTTCTCAACATTATAGTTTCAAACACTTACCTGACAACCTCCCGTGTTCATCTGCACCTCCTCAACCCTCCCCCAAATTCCTTGGACCATCTGACCCATCCTCCCAACCCTAGTCCCCCTCAAGCCTGCAAAGCCTAACCAATAGTATCTTTAGGCCCCATCCTTCACTGTACT
The DNA here is from genome assembly GCF_030445035.2 of Dasypus novemcinctus. Taxonomy (NCBI): domain Eukaryota; kingdom Metazoa; phylum Chordata; class Mammalia; order Cingulata; family Dasypodidae; genus Dasypus; species Dasypus novemcinctus. The sequence goes on from NC_080704.1 coordinate 111,190,179, forward strand.
ACTTACCTCCACTTTATCATAAATTTTGCCCATGTGGGCATTGGCTCACAGGCTTCCTCTCCCCTCATATTTCCTGTAAGCTTATCTTACAGTCTCTAGCTCTCTTAGACAGCTTGATTTTCTTAATTCATCAGAGAGTCATGTAGAATTTGTCCTTCAGTGCCTGGCTAGCTTCATTTAACATAATGTCCTCAAGATTCATCCATGTTATCCTGTATGTTAGTTCTGTATTCCTTCTTAAAGCTGAGTAGTATTCCATAGTATGTATATACCACATTTTGTTATCCATTCGTCTGTGGATGGGCATTTGGGTTGATTCCAACTTTTGGCAATAGTGAATAATGGCACTATGTACATTAGTGTGCATATGTCAATTCATGCCCTTGTTTTCAATTCTTCTGGGTATATCCCCAGCAGTGAAATTGCTGGGTCATATGGCAAATCTACAGCTAGTTTTTCGAGGAACCACCAAACTGTCCTCCACAATGACTGGATCCTTCTACATTCCCACCAGCAGTGAATGAGGATTCCCATTCCTCCACATCCTCTTCAACACTTGTAGTCCTCTGGTTTATTAATAATAGCAGTCTAATGGGTATAAGATGTTATCTCACTGTAGTTTTGATTTGCATTTCCCTAATCACTAGTGATGCTATGCATCTTTTACGTGCATTTTAGCCATTTGCATTTCTTCTTTGGAGAAGCATCTGCTCAAATCTCTTGCCAAGTGTGATGGTTAGGCTACTGGGTCAACTAGGCCAGGTAATTGTGCCCAGTTGTTTGGTTAAGCAAGCACTGGGCTAACTGTAATACAAGGGCATTTATGGACTTTAGTCGCCATTGACTTTACTGCAGTGGTAAATCATAGAGAGCTGGTTCTAACCATATCAATCAGGGAGATTGCCATCAACAATGAGTGGTACTTAACGCAATCAGTTGAATGCCTTAAAAGGGGAAGTGATTCCAGCAGTTAGAGAGAATTTCCCAGCTCATCTTTGGAGAGCCAACATCTCCCAGAACTTGTCAAGAATCTTCATTGAACTTTCATTGGTGCTCCTGGTTGCAGCCTGCCTGCATAACCTGGACTTGTGCACCCCCACAGCTGGGTGAGAGATTGATAAATCTCTTACTATCATCAGATATGCCTTGTTGATTCTGTTTCCAGAGAGAACCCTGACTAATACAGCTTAGTACCAGGAGTGGTTTTTGAGGAACAGAGTCTTAACTATGGGATATCTGAGGTGGTTCTGGGGGTTTTACAATTTTCTTTCTACTCTAATCAGACTCAAAGGTACTGATGACTCACTTTCCAACAATGAAGAGGCTGCTAACAATCTATGGCGCAAGTTGGCAGTCGAGATCCACAACATAGCATCACTGGATTCCCCTTTTTCCACTGCTTGTAGGAAGCAAGGATCTGGGTCAGAGTGTTTTCAACACCTTAACAGAGTTTTGTGGAGTCAAACGGTATGATATTGGTTGGCTCCTCCTAGATGCTCTGGATACTGTTACCAAAGAAAGAGATGAGTTAAAGGCTTCAAATTTGAAACATAACACCAAATGGATGATGCCGAAGTTTCTATGTGTGCTCTGAAAAAAAATCTTGTCTCCTGTACCGACAGGCTCAAAATATCGAGAACTAAAGTCAGACTCTGCTTTTAAGAGTAGCAGAGTTACAAAGGAAACTAAAATCTCAACCCAGCAGGGTTTTCTGCAGTTAAAGTGAAGGCACTGATTGGAAAAGAGTGGAATTCAGAGAATTCCAGAGAATTGGGATCCCATCGTATGGGATGATGATGATACTGATGGAGACATTGGAACCCTGATTTCTGCTGAGACTTTGCCAGATAATCCTGCCATGGCCTGCCCTGTATAGGCCACACCTTGTCAACCTTGTATCATCCAGCCTCCAGCCTGCCCCAGGGAGTCTGAAATAACTTCCAGCCCTAAATTGGGGATCAGCCAAACTGAAGCCTGGCCTGCCCAGTCTCCAGCCTGCCCCAGAGAGTCTGGATTTCATCCCAGCCTTGAGGCTCTTACCAGCCAAACTCTAGCATGCTGGGTCAAGCCTCCAGTCTGCCCTGAGGAAACTGCCTTCCAATGCCTGTTTGATGACATTAATTCTGTCTCACCAGAAGAAAATGCAAAGGAATGCCCTGAGGTCAGTAGCTTGCAAGCCATTTCTAATTCTTCTCCTTACCCAGCCGCAACACCTCTTTTGACTTTGAGGCCTATTATTAGACTAAAATCAAAACAAACTCCCAAAGGTGAAATACAAAGTGTGACCCATGAGGAAGTAAAGTATACTCAGAAAGAACTGCATGAGTTTTCCAACTTATATAGACAGAAATCAGGGGAATATGTGTGGGAATGAATACTAAGGGTTTGGGATGATGATGGAAGGAATATAAAGTTGGATCAGGCTGAATTTATTGATATGGGCCCACTACAGCAGAAATTCTGCATTCAGCACTATACTTTGAAGGATTAGAAAGGGCTCTAACAGTTTGTTTGAGTGGCTGATTGAAACATGGGCCAAAAGATGGCTTAGCAGGTATAAGGTTGAGATGCCTGATTTGCCCTGGTACACAGTAGAAGAGGGAATTCAAAGGCTTAGGGAGATTGGAATGCTAGAATGGATTTACCATTTGAGAGCTGTCCACCCACCCCAGGGAAGTCCAGAGGACACACCTTTAACCAGGACTGTGAGGAATAAATTTGTAAGACTAACTCCATCCATCTTCCTTGAAGGGCTCTGTAGTTGCTCTTCTCTGTAGTTCAGATATTACTGTAGGGAGGGCTGTGGTGGAAATAAATAGGATCCTTAAACATTATGGGGATGATTAGATGTCAGTCTGGTAAAAGTCATGTATAAGCAGTTAATTGCCAAAGTCAAGGTGGGCGTGGCTACTACAATGAAATGCAGATTCAAAAAAGCACTCAAAATAGTCTGAGCTGTGCAGAGTTATGGCGTTCGCTAATACATCATTTGGTACCAAGCAGTGAAATAGATGGGCAGTCTACTAAATTTCTTCAGGATCTGTATAAACCCTAACTGAAATTACAGATCCAGAGAATCATGTCCCCTTAATTAATTCCCAGACTTGGATCAGTTTACAGACCCAGAGCCCCTTGAATGAGGAGGAGGCCACATCTCCTTGGGGAAGAATCCTGTTAAACTGCCCCAAACTTATACTCTTTTTTTTCTAAGATTTATTTATTTATTTAATTCCCCCCCTCCCCCGGTTGTCTGTTCTCTGTGTCTATTTGCTGAGTCTTGTTTCTTTGTACGCTTCTGTTGTCGTCGGCAGCACGGGAAGTGTGGGCGGCGCCGTTCCTGGGCAGGCTGCTCTTTCTTTCGTGCTGGGCGGCTCTCCTTACGGGCGCGCTCCTTGTGCGTGGGGGTCCCCTACGTGGGGGACACCCCTGCGTGGCAGGGCACTCTTTGTGCGCATCAGCACTGCACGTGGGCCAGCTCCACATGGGTCACGGAGGCCCGGGGTTTGAACTGCGGACCTCCCATGTGGTAGACGGATGCCCTAACCACTGGGCCAAGTCCGTTTCCCCAAATTTATACTCTTAATCTTCCTCCCACCTTTCCCCAAGGAGATCTGCGGCCTTTTACCAGAGTAACTGTGCATTGGGGAAAAGGAAATGATCAGACATTTTGGAGATTATTAGACACTGGCTCAGAAATGACATTAATTCCAGAAGACTCAAAACGTCACTGTCAGAGTAGAGGCTTATGGAGGTAAGGTGATTAATGGAGTTTTTGCTCAGGTCTGTCTTACAGTTGGTCCAGTGTGTTCACAGACCCATTTTGTGGTTATTTCCCCAGTTCGAGAATGCATAATTGGAATAGACATACTCAGTAATTGTCAGAATCCTCACATTGGGTTCCTGACTTGTGGAGTGAGGGCTATTATGGTTGTAAAGGCCAAGTGGAAGCCACTAAAACTGCCCCTACCTAGCAAGCATGCAGGGTGCTGATTTCCATCACATCCCCATTCAACTCTCCTATTTGGCCTGTACAGAAAACAGATGGATCTTGGAGGATGACAGTAGATTATCATAAACTTAACAAGATGGTAACTCCAGTTACAGCTACTCTCCCAGATATGGTATCATTGCTTGAGCAAATCAGCACTTACCCTGGTACCTAGTATGCAGCTATTGATTTGGCAAATGCTTTTTTCTCAATTGTTATTAGTAAGGACCACCAAAGCCAGTTTGATTTCAGCTGGCAAGGCCAGCAGTATGCCTTCACTATCCTGCCTATATCCTGGGTTATATCAGCTCTCCAACTCTATGTCATAATATTGTCCACAGGGACCTTAATCATCTCTCCCTCCCAAAAGACATCACACTGGTCCATTATATTGATGATATCATGTTGATAGGATCCAGTGGGCAAGAAGTAGCAAAGAGTCTACATGTATTAGTAAGGCATTTGTGTGAGAGAGGATGGATGATAAATCCAACTAAAATACAATGTCCTTCCACCTCAGTGAAATTTCTCTGTGTCCAGTGGTGTGGGGCATGTCTAAAGTGAAGGATAAGCTGTTGAATATGGCTCCTCCTACAACCAAAATAGAGGCACAACACTTAGTTGGTTTCTTTGGGTTTTGGAGACAAGACATTCTTCATTTGGGTGTGCTACTCTGGCCCATTTATGGGGTGACCAGAAAAGCTGCTAGTTTTGACTGGGGACTGGAACAAGAAGAGGCTCTGCATCAGGTCCAGGATGTTTTGCAAGCTGAACTACCACTTGGGCCATATGATCCAGCAAATCCAATGGTGCTGGAAGTTTCAGCGACAAATAGAGATGCTGTCTGGAACCTTTGGCAGGCCTCTATAGGAGAATCACAATTCAGAACCTTAGGATTTTGGAGAGAAAGCCCTGCCATCCTCTGCAAGTAATCACTTCCCTTTTGAGAAATAGCTTTTGGCCTGCTATTGGGCCTTAGTAGAGACAGAATGCGTAACCATGGGTCATCAAGTTACCATGAGACCTGAGTTGCCTATAATGAGCTGGGTATTGTCTGACCCATGAAACCATAAAGTTGGGCATGCACAGCGGCACTCCATAATAAAGTGGAAATGGTGTATATGAGTTAGGGCTCAAGCAGGTCCTGAAGGCATGAGGAAGTAGCCCAAATGCCCATGGTCACCAGCCCTGTCATGTTACTTTCTCTTTCCCAGCCAACAACTTTGACCTTTTGGGGAGTCACTTACAATGAGTTGACTGAGGAAGAGAAAACTCGGGCCAGCTTTACAGATGGTTCTGCACAGTATGCAGGTACCACCCAAAAGTGGACAGCTGCAGTACTGCAGTCCCTTTCTGGGACATCCCTGAAGGACAATGGTGAGGGCAAATCCTCCCAGTGGGCAGAATTCAAGCAGTGCACCTGGTTGTTCATTTTTCTTGGAAGAAGAAATGGCCAGAGGTGTGCTTGTACACTGATTCACGGGCTGTTGCCAATAGTTTGGTTGGGTGGCCAGGGACTTGGAAGGAACATGGTTGGAAAATTGGTAACAAAAAGGTCTGGGGAAGAGGTATCTGGATTGACCTTTCTGAGTGGTCAAAAAACATGAAAATTTTTGTGTCTCATGTGAATGCTCACCAGAGGTTAAATTCAGCAGAGGAAGATTCTAATAATCAAGTAGATAAGATGACCTGCTCTGTGGCTAATGCTCAGCCTCTTTCCCCAGCCTCTCCTGTCATTACCCAGTGGGCTCATGAACTAAGTAGTTGTGGAGGTAGGGAAGGAGGTTATGCATAGGCTCAGCAACACGGACTTACCCTTATCAAGGCTGACTTGGCTACAGCCACTGCTGAGTGCCCAATCTGCCAGCAGCAGAGACCCACACTCAGTCCCCGATATGGCACCATTCCTCACGGTGACCAGCCTGCTACCTGGTGGCAAGTTAACTACATTGGACCACTTCCATTGTGGAAAGGGCAGCGATTTCTTTTAACTGAAATAGGCACACACTCTGGATATGGGTTTGCACTTCCTGCATGCAGTGCTTCTTCCAAAACTACCATCCATTTACTTACCGAATGTCATGTGTGTCACCATGGCATTCCACACAGCATTGCTTCTGATCAAGGAACCCATTTCACAGCAAATGATGTGTGGAAGGGAACATGCCCAAGGAATTCATTGGTCTTTCCATGTTCTCCATCACCTGAAGCAAATGGATTGATAGAATGGTGGAATGGCCTTCTGAAGACTCAGTTATGGTGCCAACTAGGTGCCAATACCTTGCAAGGCTGGGCAATGTTCTCCAGGAGACTGCATATGCTCTAAATCAGTGTCCACTCTATGGTACTCTTTCTCCCATAACCAGGATCTGTGGGTCCAGGAGTCAAGGGGTGGAAATGGGAGTGGCACCACTGACTATTACCCCTAGTGACTCACTAGGACAATTTTTGCCTCCTGTCCCTGCAACCTCAAACTCTGCTGATCTACAGGTTTTAGTCCCAAAAGGAAGACTGCCGTCACCAGGGAACACAACAATGATTCCATTAAGCTGGAAGTTAAGACTGCCATGAGGCCAGTTTGCACTCCTCCTACCTCTGAATCAACAGTCAAAAAAGGGAATTGCTGTACTGACTGGGATGATTGATTTTACTATCAAGGGGAAATAGGACTGTATCTACATAATGGGTGTAAATTAAAGTTTGCCTGGAATACAGTAGATCCTCTAGGGCATCTCCTTGTACTACCATGTCCTATGATTAAAGTCAATGGAAGATTGCAAGAACTCAATCATAGCAGGACTAACAGTGGCCCAGAATTTTCAGGAATGAAAGTTTGGGTCCCTCCACCAGGCAAAGAACCAGGGCCAGCTGAAGTGCTTGCTGAGGGTAATGCAAACACCGAATTTGTACTGGCAGTAGGTAGTGATAAATATGAACTTTGCCCATGTGACCAGTTACAGAAATGAGGACTATAATGGTCATGAATCTTTCTTCCTTGTTTCATTATGGTGATGTTTGTATATGTACACAAAACGAATGTCTTTGTCTTCTTCCCCAAACTTTCCCCCTGTCCTATAACAAGTTGTATCCATTTCATGTCATAATATTTGAGGATGTCAAGTTTGAGAGTGAATATTACCCAAAAACTTGCACCCTATTCTGTATGGAATTAATGCGTTTCTGGTTGTACACAGGAGAGTTGAACATTGTTAGGTGGAAATATATATATATATATATATATATATATATATATATATATATATATATATATGCATGTCTGTTATTATTTTTACTTAGAGATTAAGTATGGTTTAAGGTAATGTGTATGGTTGCTGAGTTGACAAGGGATGATCTGTGATGGATAGGCTATTGTGTCAACTCAGCCAGGTAACTGTGCCCGGTTGTTTGGTTAAACAAGCACTGCACTAACTGTAATACAAGGGCATTTATGGACTTTAGTCACCATTAACCTTACTGCTGTGGTAAATCATAGATAGCTGGTTATAGTTACATCAATCAGGGAGATTGCCATCGGCAATGAGTGACAATCCAATCAGTTGAATCCCTTAAAAAGGTAAATGATTCCAGCATTGAGAGAGCATTTCCCAGCTCATCTTTGGACAGCCAACGTCTTCCAGATCTTGTCAAGAATCTTCATTGGACTTTCATCAGAGCTCCTGGTTACAGCCTGCCTGTGGAACCTGAACTTGTGCATCCTCACAGCTGCATGAGAGACTCTGATAAATCTCTTACTATCAGCAGATATCCGTTGTTCATTGTTTCCCTAGAGAACCCTGACTAATACACCCAGTTTTAAAATGGGTTGTTTGTCTTTTTATTTTTGAGATTTAGGATTTCTTTATATATGCTGGACATTAGGCTACTATCAGATGCTTTGTTACCAATTTTTTTCTCCCATTTAACTTTCTTGATAAACTCCTTTGAGGCAGAAGAAGCTTTAATTTTGAGAACATCCCATTTATCTATTTTTTCTTCCATTGCTCATTCTTTGGTTGTGAAGTTCATGAAACCATTTCCTATTTAGTCATCTGATATTCAGTAAGGCCACCAAGCCCACTCAACTGGCATAGAATGGCCTCTTCAGTAAATGGTGCTTGAGGAACTGGATATCCATATGCAAAAGAATAAGAGAGGTGTACCACCTCACAGCTTATACAAAAATCAACTGAAGATGGATCAAAGATCTAAATGTTAAGAGTCAAGACCATACATATCTTGGAAGACAATGCAGGGAAGCATCTACAGAACCTTCTGTGTTTTCTTGAGTGCATGCCCACATATATTAGCCCACCAAGTGAGTTGGGACTCAACCTTGAGTCATGCACTACTGATGTGGTCGAATCAAAAGCCCTAAACTGATTTGATCAAGTAAAGTTAAAACTTTTCAATTTAGTAAAATCAAAGAGTATCTCATCCAGAGGAGCAGACCAGTTTGCAAACATAATCCTTCTCTTTTGGGGGGGATTCATAAATAATCTCAAATTGCCACACAGTTTCATGTTTATCTTCTTTCATTCTAGTAACATAGACAACCCAAAACTTCCACTTTCAATCACATTCTATTGATGTGAGTTATGGGTGGGAGGCCCTTTTTCTCTTCAGAGATAACCTTACCTAAACTGTGTCCTAACTTGTGAGTGTGGAACTGTAAGAGGCTGTGCTGCCCTTGGTGATCATGGCAAAGACTCCAGTCCCAGGAAACAGTTTAATAATGCAAAGTCTATAAACTTTAAATATTCAGGGAAAATGCAAACCTAATGTGCTAAAAGCTTATCTAGAATGTATGAAGTCCATGCTAAAAGCTTACCTAGGATTTGGAAGATATATGCTAATTCAAGCCTATTGAGAACTGAAACAAAAGGACCATTTGGCCTTTCCTCTCAGTATAAAAGGGACTCAAAAATCTTGCTCGGGGCTCGGGATTGAAACAGAAAGCTCTTGAGTCAGGCTGGCCATCAATAAACCATTTTTTCCTTCTCAAAATCATTCCTGAGTCCTGGCCTCTCTATATGCAAATAACTGAACCTCTCTCAAATTCTACAACACTATCTCTAAGACTTTGCTTGTTATAATTAGTTCTTCTCAGTGAGATCATACAATATTTGTCCTTTTTGCCAGGCTTATTTCACTCAGTATAATTTCTTCAAGGTTCACTCATGTTGTTGTATAGATCAGGATTTCATTCTTTTTTACTGATGAATAATAATATTATGTATATGCCATATATTATCTATTCATCAGTGGATGGGCACTTTGGTTGCTTCCATCTTTTGGCAATTGTGAAGAATGCCCCTATGAACATCTGTGTACAAGTATCTGTTTGAGTCTCTGCTTTCAATTCTTCTCGGTGTATACCTAATAGTGGGATTGCCAGGTCATATGTTTTTATTTTCATTGTAGCTATTCTAGTGGGTGTGAAGTGATATCTCATTATGGTTTTGATTCGCAATTCCCTAATAGATAGTGATGTTTAGCATCTTTTCATGTGCTTTTAAGCCATTTGTATATCCTCTTGGGAGAAATGTCCATTCAATTCTTTAGCTCATTCTATAATTGGTTTGTTTTTCTTTTTCTTTTCAGTTGTAAGACTTCTTTATATATTGTGGATATTAGTCCCTCATTGCATATGTGGTTTCCAAATATTTTCTTTCATTGGGTAGATTGTCTCTCTACTTTCATGACAAAGTCCTCTGATGCACAAATGTTTTAACTTTGGTGAGGTCCCATTCATCTATTTTTTTCCTTCACTGATTGTTCGTTCAGGTGTTAAGTCTAAGAAACAATTGCCTAACACAAATTCCTAAAAATACTTCCCTATATTTTCTTCTAGGAGTTCTTCTTTTATATTAAGGTATTTGATGCATTTTGAGTTAAGTTTTATATATGATGTGAGATAGGGGTCCTCTTTCATTCTTTTAGATATGGATACCCAGTTCTCCCAAGCATCATTTGTTGAAGAGGCCATTCTTTCCCAATTATTTGGACTTGGCAGACTTCTCAAAATTCTTTCAGCCATGGGTGTGAGGGATGGTTTCTGAACTCTCAATTTGATTTTGTCGGTTGATATATCTATCCTTGTGCCTAGTACTATGCTGATTTGAGCACTGTAGCTTTGTAATATGCGTTAAGGTCAGGAAGTGAGAGTCCTCCATCTTTTTTTCTCATTTTCAAGATAATTTTGGCTATTCAGGACCCCTTACAATTCCAAATAAATTTGATAATTGGATGTTCTATTTCTGCAAAGTAAGCTGTTAGAATTTTGATTAGGATTGCATGGAATCTGTAAATCATTTGGGGTAGAATTGACATCTTAATATTTAGTCTTCTGATACTAAACATGGAATCTCCTTCCATTTATTTAGGTCTTCTTTGATTTCTCTTAGCAATGTTTTGTAGTTTTCTGTATAAAAGCCTTTAACATCCTTGTACATCTTATATTTATTCCTAGATAGTTGATATTTTTCAGTTGTTATTGTAAATCAGGGGTTCTTAACCAGAGATCCACGGAAAGATTTCAGGGGGTGCGTGAGTTTGCTTTGAAAAAAACCCAACTTATTATCTTTATTTTCTCTGATCTCTAACTGAAATCTAGCATTTCCTTCACTTATGAATGTATGCAATTAAGTACAGTTGGTGTCCATGGGTTTCACCTGACTGGCAAAGGTGTCTGTTGAACAAAAAGGTTAAGAACCCCTCTTATAAATGGATTTTTTCTTGATTTCCTCCTTAGCTTGTTCATTACTAGTACATAGAAACACTACTGTTTTTTATTATATTTTTATTTTTAAAGAAGCTTTAGATTACATAAATGTTACATAAACATATAAGGAAAAAAGAAAGATAAAAAATAAATGGATGCAGCATACACACACACACACACACACACACACATAAGGGATTGCCATATGCCCCACTCCCTTCCCTCCCACATTTTCCTACAATAACAACAGCCTTCATTAGTGTGGTACAGTTGTTACAACTGATGAACACATATTGAAGCATTGCTACTAACCATTGACAACAGTTTAAATTATACTTTGCACTCTGTTCTGCACAATTTTGTAGGTCATAATGAAATATATGGAGTTAGTGCATGTATCCATCACTGCAGTGTCATGCAGTACAACTCCAATATCCTGAAAATGTCCCCATATTGCACCTTTTCTTCTCTCATCCATCCCTTGGAACCTCTGATGACCACTGCCTTTATATCAATTATAAGAGTACTTCCATTGCTAGAATAATAATATGTCTATAGTAGAATAATAGTAAGTCTACTTTAGTACATTGTTCATTCCCCAATCTTGAGGATTTTAGGATGGTGATGCCCATTCTGCTTCTAACTGAGAGGGAGCTTAGATCCCATTGGGCAGATGGATGGAACTATCTTGCTTGCAGTTGCAGACCCTCCCTGTTCCTCGGGTTGGGCATTGTCCATCATTCTCTCCTTGTTAGTTGTCCTGGGTGAGTCAAATGAACTGGAGAGTAGAGGTCTTTTTTTTTTTTTTTTTTTTTTTGCTCTTTATGGTTTTTTTATTTTATTTTATTTTTAAAACTAATCAGCATTTACTCAGGTAAATACTAGGTTACTTTTACACATTTCTTTTTTTTTTGTGACCATTATTTCCTTTATTTTTTTTTATTTTTTTTAATTTTTATTGACTTTGTAATAATATTACATTAAAGATATATATGTGAGGTCCCATTCAACCCCACCCCCCCACCCCCCTCTCCCCCCCCCAACAACACTCGTTCCCATCATCATGACACATCCATTGGATTTGGTAAGTACATCTTTGGGCACCTCAGCACCTCATAGACAATGGTTCACATCATGGCCCATACTCTCCTCCATTCCATCCAGTGGGCCCTGTGAGGATTTACAATGTCCAGTGATTACCTCTGAAGCACCATCCAGGGCAGCTCCATGTCCCAAAGACGCCTCCACCTCTCATCTCTTCCTGTCTTTCCCCATACCCATCGTCCCGCATGTCCACTTTTCCCAATCCAATGCCACCTCTTCTATGTGGACATTGGACTGGTTGTGTCCATTGCACCTCTATGTCAAGAGGAGGCTCAGATTCCACATGGATGCTGGATGCAATCCTCCCATTTTCAGTTGTAATCACTCTAGGCTCCATGGTGTGGTGGTTGTCCTTCTTCAACTCCATCTTAGCTGAGTGTGGTAAGTCCAATAGATCAGATTGTAGGTGCTGGAGTCTGTTGAGGCTCAGGGCCTGGCTATCACCTTGTCAGTCCAGAGATTCAAATCCCCTAAATATATCTTAAACCCCAACATTAACTGCACCTCCAGCACATTAGCATGAAAGTCTTATGAAGGGAGATCCCATCTGAGTCCAGATTCATCACACATAAACACCATTTCCAAAGAGGGGCCATCTGCCCTGGTAGTTAACCCCATCGGCCATGACCATAACTCCCATGGGTCTCTTTAGCCCTCAAAGGAACCAATATCTGGGGGTTGTATCTGCTTTATCTGTCTCTCTGACTCTGCTCAGTTGTGCATAAGGGCAATCCTTCTGCCAGCCTCCAGACTCTTTTTTAGAAACTCGTAGCCATATAAACTCATTTCTCCTTTCCATTTCCCCCTTACTTTAGGTCAAACAGCATTTTAAAGTCATGGTAGAGGTCTTAACTCTCCTGAGATTCAGGGCTCAGCCAGCAGATGAAAAGAACAAAGGTTTAAGTCTCTGGACATAAACACATATCATTCCAGAGGTTACACTTATGCAAGTCTCAGTAGGATATCTTGACTGCCACAGTAAATAGTGCCTCAAACAGTGGGGCTCCTGTAGGCTCTAGAGACATCCAGAATCTGTAACCAGGGTGGACACCTCAGGAATTTGGCAACCTGTCAGTGGGCCCTACTTTGGAGTTTATGCTCCCCATTTTAACAGTTAAACACATTTATAGTTTTCCTACATGTGGCTCTTCTGCCCCATTTATTTGAACCAATAATTAGCAATATACATGCTAAGTATATGTTCATCCATCTGCCCCATGGGATCTAAGCTCCCTCTCAGCTAGAAGATGCAGTCCATCACAAGGTTGGCTTGATAATACTAAGCCATTAATTACAAATCAGTCATTGTTGATTTCTAAACAGAAACCATGGGGGTAAGAAGGCAGTGGTATGACAGATTTAAGGTAAATAAAGAGAAAAACTGCCAGTATAGAATTCTGTTTACAGCAAAAGTGCCCTTAAAAAATGAGGGAGAAATTAAAATAGTCACACATAAACAGAGACTGAAAGTGTACATCAACAAGGGACCTACCCTAGAAAAAATACTAAGGAGAGTTCTGCAGCCTGAAAGGAAAAGGAGAGGGAGGCATGGAAGAGAGTGTGGAAATGAAAATTATCAGAAAGAGTAACTAAAAAGTATAAAGACAGGTAAAAGTAAGATATGGCATATGAAAGCCAAAGGATAAAGTAGTTGAAAAAATCAATGCCTTTACAGTAATAACATTGAATATTAATGGATTAAACTCCCCAGTTAAAAGACAAAGATTGACAGAATGGATAAAATAATAGGAGCCATCTATATGTTTTCTACGAGGGACACACCTTAGCCACAAGGACACAAACAGGCTGAAAGTGAAAGGTTGGAAAAAGTTATTTCAACACTTGCTCTTATCGAGCTTCCCTTGTATGTGATGGATCCCTTTTTTCTTGCTGCTTTCAGGATTCTATCTTTATCTTTGGGATTTAACAATCTGATTAGTGTGTCTTGGGGCAGTTCTGTTAGAATTTATTCTATTTGGAGTATGCTGCGCTTCCTGGACATGTATTTTCATGTCCCTCATTAGAGTTGGGAAATTTTTGGCCTTTATTTCTTCAAATACTCTTTCTGCCCTCTTTACCTTCTATTCTCCCTCTGGGACACCCATGGTACACATGCATGTGCAATTTGTGCTTTCTTCCTGAGTCCCTGCTCAAATTTTTCCATTATTTTCTATATCAGTTCTTCTATCTGTGCAATTTCGTATGCCCTACTTTCTAACTCACTAATCTTTTATTTTGCCTATTCAAATCTGCTATTGTTTGCCTCTAGTGCATTTTTAATCTCTACTATTGTGTCTTTCGTTCCTATTATTTCTGTTATATTTCTTTTTATACTTTCAAAGTTTTCTTTATGCTCACACATTGTCTTCTTAATATCCTTTGTCTCTCTATACACAATTAACCTCATCTTCTTGAATTGATTTAGGCAATTTGTTTGAATATCTTTGATTAGTTATTCTATCTTTTGAGTCTATTCTGAAGTTATACTTTGTTCCCTTGACTGAGCCATATCATCTTGATTCTTAGTATAGCTTGTGATTTTTTGCTGATGTCTAGGCATCTGATTGACTTGATGGGTTAACACTGAAGGTCCATTTCTCCCTCTTATCTATTGTTTTTATTGTTGATTGTCTTTGTGTTAAGGCTTTTCTTTGACCCTTGGTCTAACTTATTTTAAACTTTTAGAATAGCCTGTGTTTGTTTAGATTTTCTCAACTTTTCTTCATTTGATTCTCGCCCTGAATATGCAGTGCAGTTTTTACAATTGTGATGTTTGTAGAATTGTTTCACCTCCAGAAATGATTTTCCTTTTTTCTGTTCCTTTTCTGGGAATCATTATATGTTCTTTTTACTTTTGTGCAGACTTTTTTCCCCAGCTCCTATGATTTGTATAAATTCCCTCCTTCACTCAGTACCCCATTTTCCTTATACTTTTCAGTTCTGGGACCCATCCTATCTTACAGCAATTCAGTTTGACCCCTATTTTTTTCTTCTGTGTAGATTTTCAGTCTCTGGTTTCTTCCCCATTTGGGTATCCTACCCCTGGCAGCCAGGTGGGGTCAATCCAGAAAGATGGGGCTCTTTTGTATGCAGTGCCTTTTAAGTGACTCATGTTGCTCCTTTATCTCTGCAAACTTATGTCCCTGTGTCTGGAAATGTGCGGAGTTCTAACTTGCTGCTTTGATTCAGTCTACAGTCTACCTGCACTGAGAGGGACCTGGGGCAATGCTGCCTCTGTTTGGCTCCAGAGCCATGCAGTATTAAATGTGGGGAATGGCAAACAAGAACTGACTGGCAGTCTGGGATGGACTTCTACCTGAGATTTTACTGGTCTTATGATTCAGCATTTGTGGAGTCCTTCTCCAGTCTCTACCATCCTCTAGACTTCAAAGCAAGATGGAATTTGTACTTTTATTTGCTAAATCTCTGGAGATGTTTTTTCATGGGATGTTTATGTCACCATGTTAAAGATTTCACCACTAGAACCTGATAAACCCTTAAGGCAAACAGGTAAATGAAAATGTTGGTGAAATGAATAGGTTGTCAAAAAGTCAAATGATAGATGTTGATGACATCTACCTTCTGATTGTTTTGACTGAAACTACCCCATTTTCTGAATGACTCTCACTGAAGATGTCTGTACTTGGCAATTGTATGAATATTAGCTATCCTGAGGAAGGAAACCACTAATATTCTAATGCAGAGAGAGAAATTACAGACACAGTAGCCACTCAAGGACTGGAATATATTATTTTTGCCCACTGCTTTAATGGGAAGAAAGAGCATGCCATTAGCTTCAAGTGCATTCTCAAGTGGGTTCTCTTTAGAAGAATGACAATACAATAATGTGACTTGCTGCTAGCAAGAATGATTGGAATAAAACATAGGTTTTGATTAAATGCAGTTCTGACATGACAACTTTAAGGATACAATTTTTCTATGATCTCTTACATTTTGCAGAACTCCTTAAAGAAAGATTTTTCTCAACATGAAGATTTATTTTTAATTTCCCGCTTCAGTCAATATTATGTTAGGGAGGGAAACAGACTTGGCCCAGTGGTTAGGGCGTCCGTCTACCATATGGGAGGTCCGCGGTTCAAACCCCGGGCCTACTTGACCCGTGTGGAGCTGGCCCATGTGCAGTGCTGATGCGCGCAAGGAATGCCATGCCACACAAGGGTGTCCCCCGCGTAGGGGAGCCCCACGCGCAAGGAGTGCCTCCGTGAGGAGAGCCGCCCAGCGTGAAAAGAAAGTGCAGCCTGCCCAGGAATGGCACCGCCCACACTTCCCGTGCCGCTGACGACAACAGAAGTGGACAAAGAAACAAGACGCAGCAAATAGACACAGAGAACGGACAACCGGGGGAGAGGGGAAATTAAATAAATAAATAAATCTTTAAACAAAATATTATGTTAGGGGGAACTTTTCCCTTATGTAAAAATGTTCTCATAGACCATCAGCATCCTCCCCATGCTCCATCTCTGAAAAAGAGGCACGGATTTCATTTGGCTATCACAATGATTTCTAGCTGTTGCTTTCTCTTTATTTGGCCTTCTTTACACAATTTTGCTCTTTCATACTATAGGGAAACCTTATTACTATAATACAGCATTTCTTCTTATACTCTTGGATTAACTGGGTGGAATGCTCAGTCCTGAACCAATAAAATAAATAAGACAATCAATGCTAATAGCCTATCTTTTATTGCAGTATTCCCCTTGTTATCAAAATGTATAACTGCTTTTAAATTATAAGATGGGAAAAAAGAAATATTTTAGTTTTTGTTTTTAAGTTTATTTTATTTGTGAAATGAATTTCAGCAATTGCTTATTTCCTGCAAAATAACTTTTATCATTTTTTCATCATCAATGTAGAAATAAACTAGACTGTTCATTTTTTGTGGCTGAGACTAAATTCAGTAGTAATAATTGTAGTAAAGTGCTATTAGGTTTGAGTAGAAGGAGTTAAGGCAAGAACCATAGTCCAGAACCAATTTACTTTAAGTGTTCTGTCTACCCAATTGGATTTAAATAAATAGTTTATTCCCGGCCCCTTAACATTTCTTCTCCTTACCATTTAATGCCAAGCATGTTGTGCTTCATTATATTTGGCTAATGCATTCTCTACTTTCTGTCTTCTGGGTAAGTATGAAGTACCCATCTTACAGCTAGCATGGCCCATGGTCGGTTTTTACACTGAATTCTGGTGCCTAAAATGACAATTCTGCTAAAAGCACAAAGACTAACACTTTTACATTTCTCTAATTTAAACATGATTAAATTGTAATTTAGTGGGTGGGAATAAGTTGTTCAGGGTAGGACTTTGTTTAACTGGTAACTCTGGCATCTTTCACAAACACTCCTACCATTGCATCATATTCTCATTTTCAGCCTCTTCTGTGATTGATACTCACTACAATAAGTCCAGCTTTATTAGCCTGGTATCCAAGATCCTCTATACTTGGTCCGCCCTTTCTGTCCAAGTGCACTTTCCACTGTTACCCATCTTGCACCATTTGTTGTGGTCAGTTTGACTTCCTCATTGTCCTAAAAGTATACTGAGTTCTTTCTTGCCTCCACACATGTTTCCCTTAGGTGAAATAATATATCCTCCCTTGGATGCTCATCTTAACCCTGCAAAGCCCAGTCCAAGCCTTACTGCTCCATTAAGTCAACCTTGACAAGTTTAGTCTTCATTAATCTCCTCATAATCATGCCTCTTAAAATTGTAACTTTAAAAAAAAAATTATTTTCTCTCCCCTTCCCCCCCAACCCCGGTTGTCTGTTCTCTGTGTCTATTTGCTGCGTGTTCTTCTTTGTCCGTTTCTGTTGTTGTCAGCAGCACGGGAATCTGTGTTTCTTTTTGTTGCGTCATCTTGCTGTGTCAGCTCTCCGTGTATGTGGCACCACTCCTGGGCAGGCTGAACTTTCTTTAGCGGTGGGCGGCTCTCCTTACGGGGTGCACTCCTTGTGCGTGGGGCTCCCCTACGCAGGGACACCCCTGCGTGGCACGGCACTCCTTGCACACAACAGCACTGTGCATGGGCCAGCTCCACACAGGTCAAGGAGGCCCAGGGTTTGAACCACGGACCTCTCATGTAGTAGACGGACACCCTAACCACTGGGCCAAGTCTGCTGCCAAAATTGTAACTATTAATCTGTCCATTGCTAGCTGTTATTTCCCATGTGTCAGTATTCACTTCCCGAATAGTTCATGTAGGCTCTTAGAAGGAGAGTGCTCATACCTCTTTAATATTCCCTGTAGCACATGGCGGATACTCAGTAAACACTTTTTTGACTGATTTAAATACCTATTTCAAACCTTCACTTTATTTCACTGTTTTAAACTACCAGAAGCTGATCTCTCTTGTCATCATGTATGCTCAGAACTTCATTTTTCCCCTGAGCCTTTTAATATTCAGTCAGTTGTAAATTATGATTTAGCAATATGAGACCAAAATAGCATGACCACCATCAAACCATTATACCATTTCAGGCCACTAACTAAATTTCATGGGGTTGCTCTCTATCTCTTATAAGAACACCACCACACAAAAAGCAAAGTGATCTCTTAGATCACTAAAAAAATAGTGACTTCATTTTTTGTCTTTTGACTTCAAAAGCTGTTTAACCCCTGCTCAGGAACAAATAACTTCAGCATCAGACTAAATACTTGCCAAGATCCTAAGTCATCTTGGAGAATGATACAATTAATTGTACTGGTGGTTGTGATGATTGTGATAGTACAATGTTGGTACAATATGGGATTTGCATCATGAAAAAACAGTGGATGGTGATCAGTGATGAATGAAGGACAAGAAATCCAAACTAGAAGAATTAAGGGCTTGTCTGAAACCAGAGGTCCATACAAAGGTTTAAGGCAGCATAACTAAGTGGTCAAGGTCAGGCAATGCATAAGATCTGGTGGTTCAGGCATAGCAAAAAAATGTAAAAAGCCATCTGTGGTGATTTGGGGCTATATCCCAGGAAAACATGTTCTTAAACTTAATCCATTCCTATGGGGCCAAACCCATTGTAAGTAGGACATTTTGATGAGGTTAATTCAGTTAAGGTGTGGCCCACCTGAGTCAGAAGGGGTCTTAATCCTATTACAGAAGTCCTTTATATGGAAAATGAAATTCAGGTATACAGAGAAAGTCACAGGAAACAAGAGCTTAACATTAACAGAACTAGGAAGAGTTGGGAGAAGCCAGAAGAGGCTGCCATTTGTATCGTTACGTGACAGAGGAACCAAAGACCAGGGATCACTGGCAACCATTCCCAGAATGCCTGTCTTTGGGAATTAAACATTGCCTTGATGGTGCCTTGATTTGGACTTTTTCCTAGCCTCAATACCATGAGCCATTAAATTCCAGTTGTTTAAATCAACCCATTGAATGGTATTTGCTTGAGCAGCCAAGGAATCTAAAACACCCTTAAAAGAGCAACAAGGAGACTTTTTAAGTGAATCAACTTTCATTTAATTTAATTTCATTTATTTATTTTTTATTTTTAAATTTTATTTTATTCCCCACCCCTTGTTTTTAGGCTCACTATCTCCTCTCTGAACCCATTTGCTGTGTGTTCTTCCATGTTTGTTTGTCTTTTCTTCTCGTCTTTTTCTTTAAGAGGCACAAGAAACCCATCTTGGGACCTCTGGTGTGGGAGAGAGACACTCAATTGCTTGAGCCATCTCATCTCCCCTGTCTGCTGCATCTCTTGCTGTCTCTCCTCTGAGTCTCCCTTTGTTGCATCATCTTGCTGCACCAGCTCTCCAAGGTGTGGGCCAGCTTGTCTTCACCAGGAGGTCCTCAGGAATCGAACCCAGGGCGTCCCATATAATAGATGGGAACCCAATTACTTGAGCCACATCTGCTTCCCTCAGCAGCATTTCAATACACTTTATGAGGGCATGTTCAGATAAGTCACTTGTAAATAACCATTATTGTGGTTTACTTTATTATTTTTTTTAATTTAAAACCATTTTATTTACTTCCTGTTTAGACGAGAGCCTATCTCAATTCAAACCTGCTCAAGGCACGTAAAGACAGGATAAGTGTCTTAATCTTTGAGTGAGGAGTGTGGAACCACAGAAAAGAGAGGATCCTTACATTCTTTCAAAAGAGCATTGTACTAGTAGAATAAGAGACTGAAGCAAGCAATATGTATGAACAGGATATATTTGAGATATGACAGAATGTATTTTAAATTGCAGTGCAGCACTTCTGCTTTGTAGCAGACCCAGTTGGTATTGATTTTGATACTGCTGAAATAACATGTTTTTCATGCATATAGGTTCTATCTAATTCACAGCCCAACTGATTAGCTCCAAAAAAATCATAAAAAAGGATGACAGTAAACTCTGCTTTAAATAACCAATAATCATTACAACTTATTAAGATATTATTCTGGCATGAGGACTATATCTGTTTTAAAATTTCTTCCAGTATAGAAAAGTGGGCCATCTGAGGACAAGAGTCATGTTAAAAGGAGTGAGGAGATGACAGTTATTGTACCTGGAGCTCTGTTGGTAGTACCTGTCAGGGTAGATTCTCAAGAAATGTCAATGATTTTGCCTTTTAGCCATTGGGATGGCTACTGACTATTGCAAGTAAAGGTAAGAAGTTTCGTATTATTCCTGGACACCAGGCAGAGTTTGTAAGTTCGTGGATTTTAGTTTCAACTTGCCAATCTTTTTCTTACTCTTCTGTATCATTGCTTGC